>NW_026692836.1:600000-931883 GCF_021218885.2 Marmota monax | reverse complement strand
GATTGGTGTTCTGATCATTACCGCCAAGTATCAGCAAGATTGGGTGAAAAAATATTTTCTGAGATTTCAGGAAACTCGTAGTTCTTTGAAAGATTGTCAAAGTCTTTCAAAGTCAAGTGTATTTTCCCGGTCTCTACTTAGGCTACTTCAAGAGGAAACAAACCAGAGAGACAGCACTGAGAAGAACTTAATTTGGTCACTTTTCAAAGAGCTAGCAAAAACCGTGTGTGATTTAGGGTTCCAAATATATCTATCAATATACGAGAAAACAGAGTGAAACCTAAAAATTCAAAATGTTACTGAAAACGAACGCTTCATCGTAGAAGAATGAAATTTGGGGGGAGAAGTGAGATTTGTGTACTGATCATTTCCGCCAAGTATCAGCAAGATTATGTGAAAAATGATTTCTGAGATTTCAGGAAACTCGTAGTTCTTTGGAAGCTTGTCAAAGGCTTTCAAATGCACGTGTTTTTCCCCACACTCCTCTTAGGCTACTTCAAGAAGAAACAAACCACAGAGACAGCACTGAGAACTACTTTATCGTGTGGAGTTTCAAACAGCTAGCAAAAACGTGTTTGATTTATGGTTCCATCTACATGTCTCAATATATCAGAAAACAGAGTGAAACCTAAATATTCAACTGTTACTGCAAACGAACGATTCAACCTAGAAGAACGAAACTTGGGGGCCGAAGTGGGATTGGTGTTCTGATCATTACCGCCAAGTATCAGCAAGATTGGGTGAAAAAATGTTTTCTGAGATTTCAGGAAACTTGTAGTTCTTTGGAAGCTTGTCAAACGCTTTCAAAGTCAAGTGTTTGTTCCCGATCTCTACTTAGACTACTTCAAGAGGAAACAAACCACAGACACAGCATTGAGAAGCACTTTATTTTGTCACTTTTCAAACAGCTATCAAAAACCGTGTGTGATTTAGGGTTACAACTACATCTATCAATATACGAGAAAACAGAGTGAAACCTAAAATTTCAAAATGTTCCTGCAAACGAACGCTTCAACCTAGAAGAACAAAATTTTGGGGGAGAAGTGGGATTCGTGTACTGATCATTACCGCCATGTATCAGCAAGATTTGGTGAAAAAATGTTTTCTGAGATTTCAGGAAACTCGTAGTTTTGGGAAAACTATTCAACGGCTTACGAATGCAAGTGCTTTTCCCAGTCTCTACTTAGGCTACTTCACGAGGAAACAAACATAGAGACAGCACTGAGAAGCACTTTATTTGGTCACTTTTCAAACAGCTAGCAAAAACCGTGTGTGATTTAGGGTTACAACTACATCTATCAATATACGAGAAAACAGAGTGAAACCTAATAATTCAAAATGTTACTGAAAACGAACGCTTCAACCTAGAAGAACGAAATTTGGGGGGAGAAGTGGGATTTCTGTAGTGATCATTACCGCCAAGTATCTGCAAGATTGGGTGAAAAAATGTTTTCTGAGATTTCAGGAAACTCGTAGTTTTGGGGAACCTATTCTACGGCTTACAAATGCAAGTGATTTTCCCCTTCTCTACCCAGGCTACTTCACGAGGAAACAAAGCATAGAATTCGCACTGAGAACTACTTTATCGTGTGGAGTTTCAAACAGCTAGCAAAAACGTCTTTGATTGATGGTTCCATCTACATCTCTCAATATATCAGAAAACAGAGTGAAACCTAAATATTCAACTGTTACTGCAAACGAACGATTCAACGTAGAAGAACGAAACTTGGGGGGTGAAGTGGGATTGGTGTTCTGATCATTACCGCCAAGTATCAGCAAGATTGGGTGAAAAAATGTTTTCTGAGATTTCAGGAAACTCGTAGTTCTTTGAAAGATTGTCAAAGTCTTTCAAAGTCAAGTGTATTTTCCCGGTCTCTACTTAGGCTACTTCAAGAGGAAACAAACCACAGAGAGAGCACTGATTAACACTTTATTTGTCACTTTTCAAACAGCTAGCAAAAACCGTGTGTGATTTAGGGTTCCAAATATATCTATCAATATACGAGAAAACAGAGTGAAACCTAAAAATTCAAAATGTTACTGAAAACGAACGCTTCAACGTAGAAGAACGAAATTTGGGGGGAGAAGTGAGATTTGTGTACTGATCATTTCCGCCAAGTATCAGCAAGATTATGTGAAAAATGATTTCTGAGATTTCAGGAAACTCGTAGTTCTTTGGAAGCTTGTCAAAGGCTTTCAAATGCAATTGATTTTCCCCAGTCTCCTCTTAGGCTTCTTCAGAAGAAACAAAGCACAGAGACAGCACTGAGAAACACTTTATTGTGTGGCGTTTCAAACAGCTAGCAAAAACCGTGTTTGATTTAGGGTTCCATCTACATCTGTCAATATATCAGAAAACAGAGTGAAACCTAAATATTCAACTGTTACTGCAAACGAACGCTTCAACCTAGAATAACGAAAGTTGGGAGGACAAGTTGGATTTGTGTACTGATCATTACCGCCAAGTATCAGCAAATTGGGTGAAAAAATGTTTTCTGAGATTTCAGGAAACTCGTAGTTTTGGGGAACCTATTCAACGGCTTACAAATGCAAGTGATTTTCCCCTTCTCTACCCAGGCTACTTCACGAGGAAACAAAGCATAGAGATAGCACTGAGAAGCACTTTATTTGGTCACTTTTCAAACAGCTAGCAAAAACCGTGTGTGATTTAGGGTTACAACTACATCTATCAATATACGAGAAAACAGAGTGAAACCTAAAAATTCAAAATGTTACTGCAAACGAACGCTTCAAAGTAGAAGAACGAAATTTGGGGGGCCAAGTGTGATTTGTATACTGATCATTCCTGCCAAGTATCAGCAAGACTGGGTGAAAAAATATTTTCTGAGATTTCAGGAAACTAGTAGTTCTTTGGAAGCTTGTCAAAGGCTTTCAAATGCACGTGTTTTTCCCCAGACTCCTCTTAGGCTACTTCAAGAAGAAACAAACCACAGAGACAGCACTGAGAACCACTTTATTGTGTGGAGTTTCAAACAGCTAGCAAAAACCGTGTTTGATTTATGGTTCCATCTACATCCATCAATATATCAGAAAACAGATTGAAACCTAAATATTCAACTGTTACTGCAAATGAACGATTCAACGTAGAAGAACGAAATTTGGGGGGCGAAGTGAGATTGGTGTTCTGATCATTACTGCCAAGTATCAGCAAGATTGGGTGAAAAAATGTTTTCTGAGATTTCAGGAAACTCGTAGTTCTTTGGAAGCTTGTGAAATGCTTTCAAATGCAAGTGTTTTTCCCAGTCTCCTCTTAGGCTACTTCAAGAGGAAACAAACCAGAGAGACAGCACTGAGAAGCACTTTATTTGGTCACTTTTCAAACAGCTAGCAAAAACCGTGTGTGATTTAGGGTTACAACTACATCTATCAGTATACGAGAAAACAGAGTGAAACCTAAAAATTCAAAATGTTACTGCAAACGAACGCTTCAACCTAGAAGAACGAAATTTGGTGGGAGAAGTGGGATTTGTGTAGTGATCATTACCGCCAAGTATCTGCAAGATTGGGTGAAAAAATATTTTCTGAGATTTCAGGAAACTCGTAGTTTTGGGGAACCTATTCTACGGCTTACAAATGCAAGTGATTTTCCCCTTCTCTACCCAGGCTACTTCACGAGGAAACAAAGCATAGAATTCGCACTGAGAACTACTTTATCGTGTGGAGTTTCAAACAGCTAGCAAAAACGTGTTTGATTTATGGTTCCATCTACATCTCTCAATATATCAGAAAACAGAGTGAAACCTAAATATTCAACTGTTACTGCAAACGAACGATTCAACGTAGAAGAACGAAATTTGGGGGGCGAAGTGAGATTGGTGTTCTGATCATTACTGCCAAGTATCAGCAAGATTGGGTGAAAAAATGTTTTCTGAGATTTCAGGAAACTCGTAGTTCTTTGGAAGCTTGTGAAATGCTTTCAAATGCAAGTGTTTTTCCCCAGTCTCCTCTTAGGCTACTTCAAGAGGAAACAAACCAAAGAGAGAGCACTGAGAAGCACTTTATTTGGTCACTTTTCAAACAGCTAGCAAAAACCGTGTGTGATTTAGGGTTACAACTACATCTATCAATATACGAGAAAACAGAGTGAAACCTAAAAATTCAAAATGTTACTGCAAACGAACGCTTCAACCTAGAAGAACGAAATTTGGGGGGACAAGTGGGATTTGTGTAGTGATCATTACCGCCAAGTATCTGCAAGATTGGGTGAAAAAATGTTTTCTGCGATTTCAGGAAACTTGTAGTTTTGGGGAACCTATTCTACGGCTTACAAATGCAAGTGATTATCCCCTTCTCTACCCAGGCTACTTCACGAGGAAACAAAGCATAGAATTCGCACTGAGAACTACTTTATCGTGTGGAGTTTCAAACAGCTAGCAAAAACGTCTTTGATTTATGGTTCCATCTACATCTCTCAATATATCAGAAAACAGAGTGAAACCTAAATATTCAACTGTTACTGCAAATGAACGATTCAACCTAGAAGAACGAAAATTGGGGGGTGAAGTGGGATTGGTGTTCTGATCATTACCGCCAAGTATCAGCAAGATTGGGTGAAAAAATATTTTCTGAGATTTCAGGAAACTCGTAGTTCTTTGAAAGATTGTCAAAGTCTTTCAAAGTCAAGTGTATTTTCCCGGTCTCTACTTAGGCTACTTCAAGAGGAAACAAACCAGAGAGACACCACTGAGAAGCACTTAATTTGGTCCCTTTTCAAAGAGCTAGCAAAAACCGCGTGTGATTTAGGGTTCCAAATATATCTATCAATATACGAGAAAACAGAGTGAAACCTAAAAATTCAAAATGTTACTGAAAACGAACGCTTCAACGTAGAAGAACGAAATTTGGGGGGAGAAGTGAGATTTGTGTACTGATCATTTCCGCCAAGTATCAGCAAGATTATGTGAAAAATGATTTCTGAGATTTCAGGAAACTCGTAGTTTTTTGGAAGCTTGTCAAAGGCTTTCAAATGCACGTGTTTTTCCCCAGACTCCTCTTAGGCTACTTCAAGAAGAAACAAACCACAGAGACAGCACTGACAACCACTTTATCGTGTGGAGTTTCAAACAGCTAGCAAAAACGTGTTTGATTTATGGTTCCATCTACATGTCTCAATATATCAGAAAACAGAGTGAAACCTAAATATTCAACTGTTACTGCAAACGAACGATTCAACCTAGAAGAACGAAACTTGGAGGGCGAAGTGGGATTGGTGTTCTGATCATTACCGCCAAGTATCAGCAAGATTGGGTGAAAAAATGTTTTCTGAGATTTCAGGAAACTTGTAGTTCTTTGGAAGCTTGTCAAACGCTTTCAAAGTCAAGTGTTTGTTCCCGATCTCTACTTAGACTACTTCAAGAGGAAACAAACCACAGACACAGCATTGAGAAGCACTTTATTTTGTCACTTTTCAAACAGCTATCAAAAACCGTGTGTGATTTAGGGTTACAACTACATCTATCAATATACGAGAAAACAGAGTGAAACCTAAAATTTCAAAATGTTCCTGCAAACGAACGCTTCAACCTAGAAGAACAAAATTTGGGGGGAGAAGTGGGATTCGTGTCCTGATCATTACCGCCATGTATCAGCAAGATTTGGTGAAAAAATGTTTTCTGAGATTTCAGGAAACTCGTAGTTTTGGGAAAACTATTCAACGGCTTACGAATGCAAGTGCTTTTCCCAGTCTCTACTTAGGCTACTTCACGAGGAAACAAACATAGAGATAGCACTGAGAAGCACTTTATTTGGTCACTTTTCAAACAGCTAGCAAAAACCGTGTGTGATTTAGGGTTACAACTACATCTATCAATATACGAGAAAACAGAGTGAAACCTAAAAATTCAAAATGTTACTGCAAACGAACGCTTCAACCTAGAAGAACGAAATTTGGGGGGAGAAGTGGGATTTCTGTAGTGATCATTACCGCCAAGTATCTGCAAGATTGGGTGAAAAAATGTTTTCTGAGATTTCAGGAAACTCGTAGTTTTGGGGAACCTATTCTACGGCTTACAAATGCAAGTGATTTTCCCCTTCTCTACCCAGTCTACTTCACGAGGAAACAAAGCATAGAATTCGCACTGAGAACTACTTTATCGTGTGGAGTTTCAAACAGCTAGCAAAAACGTCTTTGATTGATGGTTCCATCTACATCTCTCAATATATCAGAAAACAGAGTGAAACCTAAATATTCAACTGTTACTGCAAACGAACGATTCAACGTAGAAGAACGAAACTTGGGGGGTGAAGTGGGATTGGTGTTCTGATCATTACCGCCAAGTATCAGCAAGATTGGGTGAAAAAATGTTTTCTGAGATTTCAGGAAACTCGTAGTTCTTTGAAAGATTGTCAAAGTCTTTCAAAGTCAAGTGTATTTTCCCGGTCTCTACTTAGGCTACTTCAAGAGGAAACAAACCACAGAGAGAGCACTGATTAACACTTTATTTGTCACTTTTCAAACAGCTAGCAAAAACCGTGTGTGATTTAGGGTTCCAAATATATCTATCAATATACGAGAAAACAGAGTGAAACCTAAAAATTCAAAATGTTACTGGAAACGAACGCTTCAACGTAGATGAACGAAATTTGGGGGGTGAAGTGGGATTTTTGTACTGATCATTTCCGCCAAGTATCAGCAAGAGTATGTGAAAAATGATTTCTGAGATTTCAGGAAACTCGTAGTTCTTTGGAAGCTTGTCAAAGGCTTTCAAATGTAATTGATTTTCCCGAGTCTCCTCTTAGGCTTCCTCAGAAGAAACAAAGAACAGAGAAGGCACTGAGAAACACTTTATTGTGTGGTGTTTCAAACAGCTAGTAAAAACCGTGTTTGATTTAGGCTTCCATCTACATCTGTCAATATATCAGAAAACAGAGTGAAACCTAAATATTCAACTGTTACTGCAAACGAACGCTTCAACCTAGAATAACGAAAGTTGGGAGGACAAGTGGGATTTGTGTACTGATCATTACCGCCAAGTATCAGCAAGATTGGGTGAAAAAATGTTTTCTGAGATTTCAGGAAACTCGTAGTTTTGGGGAACCTATTCAACGGCTTACAAATGCAAGTGATTTTCCCCTTCTCTACCCAGGCTACTTCACGAGGAAACAAAGCATAGAGATAGCACTGAGAAGCACTTTATTTGGTCACTTTTCAAACAGCTAGCAAAAACCGTGTGTGATTTAGGGTTACAACTACATCTATCAATATACGAGAAAACAGAGTGAAACCTAAAAATTCAAAATGTTACTGCAAACGAACGCTTCAAAGTAGAAGAACGAAATTTGGGGGGCCAAGTGTGATTTGTGTACTGATCATTCCTGCCAAGTATCAGCAAGACTGGGTGAAAAAATATTTTCTGAGATTTCAGGAAACTAGTAGTTCTTTGGAAGCTTGTCAAAGGCTTTCAAATGCACGTGTTTTTCCCCAGACTCCTCTTAGGCTACTTCAAGAAGAAACAAACCACAGAGACAGCACTGAGAACCACTTTATTGTGTGGAGTTTCAAACAGCTAGCAAAAACCGTGTTTGATTTATGGTTCCATCTACATCCATCAATATATCAGAAAACAGATTGAAACCTAAATATTCAACTGTTACTGCAAACGAACGATTCAACATAGAAGAACGAAATTTGGGGGGCGAAGCGAGATTGGCGTTCTGATCATTACCGCCAAGTATCAGCAAGATTGGGTGAAAAAATGTTTTCTGAGATTTCAGGAAACTCGTAGTTCTTTGAAAGATTGTCAAAGTCTTTCAAAGTCAAGTGTATTTTCCCGGTCTCTACTTAGGCTACTTCAAGAGGAAACAAACCAGAGAGACAGCACTGAGAAGCACTTTATTTGGTCACTTTTCAAACAGCTGGCAAAAACCGTGTGTGATTTAGGGTTACAACTACATCTATCAATATACGAGAAAACAGAGTGAAACCTAATAATTCAAAATGTTACTGAAAACGAACGCTTCCACATAGAAGAACGAAATTTGGGGGGTGAAGTGGGATTTGTGTACTGATCATTTCCGCCAAGTATCGGCAAGATTATGTGAAAAAATGTTTTCTGAGATTTCAGGAAACTCGTAGTTTTGGGGAACGTATTCTACGGCTTACAAATGCAAGTGATTTTCCCCTTCTCTACCCAGGCTACTTCACGAGGAAACAAAGCATAGAATTCGCACTGAGAACTACTTTATCGTGTGGAGTTTCAAACAGCTAGCAAAAACGTGTTTGATTTATGGTTCCATCTACATGTCTCAATATATCAGAAAACAGAGTGAAACCTAAATATTCAACTGTTACTGCAAACGAACGATTCAACCTAGAAGAACGAAATTTGGGGGGCGAAGTGAGATTGGTGTTCCGATCATTACTGCCAAGTATCAGCAAGATTGGGTGAAAAAATGTTTTCTGAGATTTAAGGAAACTCGTAGTTCTTTGGAAGCTTGTGAAATGCTTTCAAAGTCAAGTGTTTGTTCCCGATCTCTACTTAGGCTACTTCAAGAGGAAACAAACCACAGACACAGCATTGAGAATCACTTTATTTGGTCACTTTTCAAACAGCTAGCAAAAACCGTGTGTGATTTAGGGTTACAACTACATCTATCAATATACGACAAAACAGAGTGAAACCTAAAATTTCAAAATGTTCCTGCAAACGAACGCTTCAACCTAGAAGAACAAAATTTGGGGGGAGAAGTGGGATTTGTGTACTGATCATTTCCGCCAAGTATCGGCAAGATTATGTGAAAAAATGTTTTCTGAGATTTCAGGAAACTCGTAGTTTTGGGGAACCTATTCTACGGCTTACAAATGCAAGTGATTTTCCCCTTCTCTACCCAGGCTACTTCACGAGGAAACAAAGCATAGAATTCGCACTGAGAACTACTTTATCGTGTGGAGTTTCAAACAGCTAGCAAAAACGTGTTTGATTTATGGTTCCATCTACATCTCTCAATATATCAGAAAACAGAGTGAAACCTAAATATTCAACTGTTACTGCAAACGAACGATTCAACCTAGAAGAACGAAACTTGGGGGCCGAAGTGGGATTGGTGTTCTGATCATTACCGCCAAGTATCAGCAAGATTGGGTGAAAAAATGTTTTCTGAGATTTCAGGAAACTCGTAGTTCTTTGGAAGCTTGTGAAATGCTTTCAAAGTCAAGTGTTTGTTCCCGATCTCTACTTAGGCTACTTCAAGAGGAAACAAACCACAGAGAGAGCACTGAGAAACACTTTATTTGGTCACTTTTCAAACAGCTAGCAAAAACCGTGTGTGATTTAGGGTTCCAAATATATCTATCAATATACGAGAAAACAGAGTGAAACCTAAAAATTCAAAATGTTACTGGAAACGAACGCTTCAACGTAGATGAACGAAATTTGGGGGGTGAAGTGGGATTTGTGTACTGATCATTTCCGCCAAGTATCAGCAAGAGTATGTGAAAAATGATTTCTGAGATTTCAGGAAACTCGTAGTTCTTTGGAAGCTTGTCAAAGGCTTTCAAATGCAATTGATTTTCCCCAGTCTCCTCTTAGGCTTCTTCAGAAGAAACAAACCACAGAGACAGCACTGAGAAACACTTTATTGTGTGGCGTTTCAAACAGCTAGCAAAAACCGTGTTTGATTTAGGGTTCCATCTACATCTGTCAATATATCAGAAAACAGAGTGAAACCTAAATATTCAACTGTTACTGCAAACGAACGCTTCAACCTAGAATAACGAAAGTTGGGAGGACAAGTGGGATTTGTGTACTGATCATTACCGCCAAGTATCAGCAAGATTGGGTGAAAAAATGTTTTCTGAGATTTCAGGAAACTCGTAGTTTTGGGGAACCTATTCAACGGCTTACAAATGCAAGTGATTTTCCCCTTCTCTACCCAGGCTACTTCACGAGGAAACAAAGCATAGAGATAGCACTGAGAAGCACTTTATTTGGTCACTTTTCAAACAGCTAGCAAAAACCGTGTGTGATTTAGGGTTACAACTACATCTATCAATATACGAGAAAACAGAGTGAAACCTAAAAATTCAAAATGTTACTGCAAACGAACGCTTCAAAGTAGAAGAACGAAATTTGGGGGGCCAAGTGTGATTTGTGTACTGATCATTCCTGCCAAGTATCAGCAAGACTGGGTGAAAAAATATTTTCTGAGATTTCAGGAAACTAGTAGTTCTTTGGAAGCTTGTCAAAGGCTTTCAAATGCACGTGTTTTTCCCCAGACTCCTCTTAGGCTACTTCAAGAAGAAACAAACCACAGAGACAGCACTGAGAACCACTTTATTGTGTGGAGTTTCAAACAGCTAGCAAAAACCGTGTTTGATTTATGGTTCCATCTACATCCATCAATATATCAGAAAACAGATTGAAACCTAAATATTCAACTGTTACTGCAAACGAACGATTCAACGTAGAAGAACGAAATTTGGGGGGCGAAGCGAGATTGGCGTTCTGATCATTACCGCCAAGTATCAGCAAGATTGGGTGAAAAAATGTTTTCTGAGATTTCAGGAAACTAGTAGTTCTTTGGAAGCTTGTCAAAGGCTTTCAAAGTCAAGTGTATTTTCCCGGTCTCTACTTAGGCTACTTCAAGAGGAAACAAACCAGAGAGACAGCACTGAGAAGCACTTAATTTGGTCACTTTTCAAACAGCTGGCAAAAACCGTGTGTGATTTAGGGTTACAACTACATCTATCAATATACGAGAAAACAGAGTGAAACCTAATAATTCAAAATGTTACTGAAAACGAACGCTTCCACATAGAAGAACGAAATTTGGGGGGTGAAGTGGGATTTGTGTACTGATCATTTCCGCCAAGTATCGGCAAGATTATGTGAAAAAATGTTTTCTGAGATTTCAGGAAACTCGTAGTTTTGGGGAACGTATTCTACGGCTTACAAATGCAAGTGATTTTCCCCTTCTCTACCCAGGCTACTTCACGAGGAAACAAAGCATAGAATTCGCACTGAGAACTACTTTATCGTGTGGAGTTTCAAACAGCTAGCAAAAACGTGTTTGATTTATGGTTCCATCTACATCTCTCAATATATCAGAAAACAGAGTGAAACCTAAATATTCAACTGTTACTGCAAACGAACGATTCAACCTAGAAGAACGAAATTTGGGGGGCGAAGTGAGATTGGTGTTCCGATCATTACTGCCAAGTATCAGCAAGATTGGGTGAAAAAATGTTTTCTGAGATTTAAGGAAACTCGTAGTTCTTTGGAAGCTTGTGAAATGCTTTCAAAGTCAAGTGTTTGTTCCCGATCTCTACTTAGGCTACTTCAAGAGGAAACAAACCACAGACACAGCATTGAGAATCACTTTATTTGGTCACTTTTCAAACAGCTAGCAAAAACCGTGTGTGATTTAGGGTTACAACTACATCTATCAATATACGACAAAACAGAGTGAAACCTAAAATTTCAAAATGTTCCTGCAAACGAACGCTTCAACCTAGAAGAACAAAATTTGGGGGGAGAAGTGGGATTTGTGTACTGATCATTTCCGCCAAGTATCAGCAAGATTATGTGAAAAATGATTTCTGAGATTTCAGGAAACTCGTAGTTTTGGGGAACCTATTCTACGGCTTACAAATGCAAGTGATTTTCCCCTTCTCTACCCAGGCTACTTCACGAGGAAACAAAGCATAGAATTCGCATTGAGAACTACTTTATCGTGTGGAGTTTCAAACAGCTGGCAAAAACCGTGTTTGATTTATGGTTCCATCCACATCTCTCAATATATCAGAAAACAGAGTGAAACCTAAATATTCAACTGTTACTGCAAACGAACGATTCAACCTAGAAGAACGAAACTTGGGGGCCGAAGTGGGATTGGTGTTCTGATCATTACCGCCAAGTATCAGCAAGATTGGGTGAAAAAATGTTTTCTGAGATTTCAGGAAACTCGTAGTTCTTTGGAAGCTTGTGAAATGCTTTCAAAGTCAAGTGTTTGTTCCCGATCTCTACTTAGACTACTTCAAGAGGAAACAAACCACAGAGAGAGCACTGAGAAACACTTTATTTGGTCACTTTTCAAACAGCTAGCAAAAACCGTGTGTGATTTAGGGTTACAACTACATCTATCAATATACGAGAAAACAGAGTGAAACCTAAAAATTCAAAATGTTACTGGAAACGAACGCTTCAACGTAGATGAACGAAATTTGGGGGGTGAAGTGGGATTTGTGTACTGATCATTTCCGCCAAGTATCAGCAAGAGTATGTGAAAAATGATTTCTGAGATTTCAGGAAACTCGTAGTTCTTTGGAAGCTTGTCAAAGGCTTTCAAATGCAATTGATTTTCCCCAGTCTCCTCTTAGGCTTCTTCAGAAGAAACAAACCACAGAGACAGCACTGAGAAACACTTTATTGTGTGGCGTTTCAAACAGCTAGCAAAAACCGTGTTTGATTTAGGGTTCCATCTACATCTGTCAATATATCAGAAAACAGAGTGAAACCTAAATATTCAACTGTTACTGCAAAGGAACGCTTCAACCTAGAATAACGAAAGTTGGGAGGACAAGTGGGATTTGTGTACTGATCATTACCGCCAACTATCAGCAAGATTGGGTGAAAAAATGTTTTCTGAGATTTCAGGAAACTCGTAGTTTTGGGGAACCTATTCAACGGCTTACAAATGCAAGTGATTTTACACTTCTCTACCCAGGCTACTTCACGAGGAAACAAAGCATAGAGATAGCACTGAGAAGCACTTTATTTGGTCACTTTTCAAACAGCTAGCAAAAACCGTGTGTGATTTAGGGTTACAACTACATCTATCAATATACGAGAAAACAGAGTGAAACCTAAAAATTCAAAATGTTACTGCAAACGAACGCTTCAAAGTAGAAGAACGAAATTTGGGGGGCCAAGTGTGATTTGTGTACTGATCATTCCTGCCAAGTATCAGCAAGACTGGGTGAAAAAATATTTTCTGAGATTTCAGGAAACTAGTAGTTCTTTGGAAGCTTGTCAAAGGCTTTCAAATGCACGTGTTTTTCCCCAGACTCCTCTTAGGCTACTTCAAGAAGAAACAAACCACAGAGACAGCACTGAGAACCACTTTATTGTGTGGAGTTTCAAACAGCTAGCAAAAACCGTGTTTGATTTATGGTTCCATCTACATCCATCAATATATCAGAAAACAGATTGAAACCTAAATATTCAACTGTTACTGCAAACGAACGATTCAACATAGAAGAACGAAATTTGGGGGGCGAAGCGAGATTGGCGTTCTGATCATTACCGCCAAGTATCAGCAAGATTGGGTGAAAAAATGTTTTCTGAGATTTCAGGAAACTCGTAGTTCTTTGAAAGATTGTCAAAGTCTTTCAAAGTCAAGTGTATTTTCCCGGTCTCTACTTAGGCTACTTCAAGAGGAAACAAACCAGAGAGACAGCACTGAGAAGCACTTTATTTGGTCACTTTTCAAACAGCTAGCAAAAACCGTGTGTGATTTAGGGTTACAACTACATCTATCAATATACGAGAAAACAGAGTGAAACCTAATAATTCAAAATGTTACTGAAAACGAACGCTTCCACATAGAAGAACGAAATTTGGGGGGTGAAGTGGGATTTGTGTACTGATCATTTCCGCCAAGTATCAGCAAGATTATGTGAAAAAATGTTTTCTGAGATTTCAGGAAACTCGTAGTTTTGGGGAACGTATTCTACGGCTTACAAATGCAAGTGATTTTCCCCTTCTCTACCCAGGCTACTTCACGAGGAAACAAAGCATAGAATTCGCACTGAGAACTACTTTATCGTGTGGAGTTTCAAACAGCTAGCAAAAACGTGTTTGATTTATGGTTCCATCTACATGTCTCAATATATCAGAAAACAGAGTGAAACCTAAATATTCAACTGTTACTGCAAACGAACGATTCAACCTAGAAGAACGAAATTTGGGGGGCGAAGTGAGATTGGTGTTCCGATCATTACTGCCAAGTATCAGCAAGATTGGGTGAAAAAATGTTTTCTGAGATTTAAGGAAACTCGTAGTTCTTTGGAAGCTTGTGAAATGCTTTCAAAGTCAAGTGTTTGTTCCCGATCTCTACTTAGGCTACTTCAAGAGGAAACAAACCACAGACACAGCATTGAGAATCACTTTATTTGGTCACTTTTCAAACAGCTAGCAAAAACCGTGTGTGATTTAGGGTTACAACTACATCTATCAATATACGACAAAACAGAGTGAAACCTAAAATTTCAAAATGTTCCTGCAAACGAACGCTTCAACCTAGAAGAACAAAATTTGGGGGGAGAAGTGGGATTTGTGTACTGATCATTTCCGCCAAGTATCGGCAAGATTATGTGAAAAAATGTTTTCTGAGATTTCAGGAAACTCGTAGTTTTGGGGAACCTATTCTACGGCTTACAAATGCAAGTGATTTTCCCCTTCTCTACCCAGGCTACTTCACGAGGAAACAAAGCATAGAATTCGCACTGAGAACTACTTTATCGTGTGGAGTTTCAAACAGCTAGCAAAAACGTGTTTGATTTATGGTTCCATCTACATCTCTCAATATATCAGAAAACAGAGTGAAACCTAAATATTCAACTGTTACTGCAAACGAACGATTCAACCTAGAAGAACGAAACTTGGAGGGCGAAGTGGGATTGGTGTTCTGATCATTACCGCCAAGTATCAGCAAGATTGGGTGAAAAAATGTTTTCTGAGATTTCAGGAAACTTGTAGTTCTTTGGAAGCTTGTCAAACGCTTTCAAAGTCAAGTGTTTGTTCCCGATCTCTACTTAGACTACTTCAAGAGGAAACAAACCACAGACACAGCATTGAGAAGCACTTTATTTTGTCACTTTTCAAACAGCTATCAAAAACCGTGTGTGATTTAGGGTTACAACTACATCTATCAATATACGAGAAAACAGAGTGAAACCTAAAATTTCAAAATGTTCCTGCAAACGAACGCTTCAACCTAGAAGAACAAAATTTGGGGGGAGAAGTGGGATTCGTGTCCTGATCATTACCGCCATGTATCAGCAAGATTTGGTGAAAAAATGTTTTCTGAGATTTCAGGAAACTCGTAGTTTTGGGAAAACTATTCAACGGCTTACGAATGCAAGTGCTTTTCCCAGTCTCTACTTAGGCTACTTCACGAGGAAACAAACATAGAGATAGCACTGAGAAGCACTTTATTTGGTCACTTTTCAAACAGCTAGCAAAAACCGTGTGTGATTTAGGGTTACAACTACATCTATCAATATACGAGAAAACAGAGTGAAACCTAAAAATTCAAAATGTTACTGCAAACGAACGCTTCAACCTAGAAGAACGAAATTTGGGGGGAGAAGTGGGATTTCTGTAGTGATCATTACCGCCAAGTATCTGCAAGATTGGGTGAAAAAATGTTTTCTGAGATTTCAGGAAACTCGTAGTTTTGGGGAACCTATTCTACGGCTTACAAATGCAAGTGATTTTCCCCTTCTCTACCCAGTCTACTTCACGAGGAAACAAAGCATAGAATTCGCACTGAGAACTACTTTATCGTGTGGAGTTTCAAACAGCTAGCAAAAACGTCTTTGATTGATGGTTCCATCTACATCTCTCAATATATCAGAAAACAGAGTGAAACCTAAATATTCAACTGTTACTGCAAACGAACGATTCAACCTAGAAGAACGAAATTTGGGGGGTGAAGTGGGATTGGTGTTCTGATCATTACCGCCAAGTATCAGCAAGATTGGGTGAAAAAATGTTTTCTGAGATTTCAGGAAACTCGTAGTTCTTTGAAAGATTGTCAAAGTCTTTCAAAGTCAAGTGTATTTTCCCGGTCTCTACTTAGGCTACTTCAAGAGGAAACAAACCACAGAGAGAGCACTGATTAACACTTTATTTGTCACTTTTCAAACAGCTAGCAAAAACCGTGTGTGATTTAGGGTTCCAAATATATCTATCAATATACGAGAAAACAGAGTGAAACCTAAAAATTCAAAATGTTACTGGAAACGAACGCTTCAACGTAGATGAACGAAATTTGGGGGGTGAAGTGGGATTTGTGTACTGATCATTTCCGCCAAGTATCAGCAAGAGTATGTGAAAAATGATTTCTGAGATTTCAGGAAACTCGTAGTTCTTTGGAAGCTTGTCAAAGGCTTTCAAATGTAATTGATTTTCCCGAGTCTCCTCTTAGGCTTCCTCAGAAGAAACAAAGAACAGAGAAGGCACTGAGAAACACTTTATTGTGTGGTGTTTCAAACAGCTAGCAAAAACCGTGTTTGATTTAGGCTTCCATCTACATCTGTCAATATATCAGAAAACAGAGTGAAACCTAAATATTCAACTGTTACTGCAAACGAACGCTTCAACCTAGAATAACGAAAGTTGGGAGGACAAGTGGGATTTGTGTACTGATCATTACCGCCAAGTATCAGCAAGATTGGGTGAAAAAATGTTTTCTGAGATTTCAGGAAACTCGTAGTTTTGGGGAACCTATTCAACGGCTTACAAATGCAAGTGATTTTCCCCTTCTCTACCCAGGCTACTTCACGAGGAAACAAAGCATAGAGATAGCACTGAGAAGCACTTTATTTGGTCACTTTTCAAACAGCTAGCAAAAACCGTGTGTGATTTAGGGTTACAACTACATCTATCAATATACGAGAAAACAGAGTGAAACCTAAAAATTCAAAATGTTACTGCAAACGAACGCTTCAAAGTAGAAGAACGAAATTTGGGGGGCCAAGTGTGATTTGTGTACTGATCATTCCTGCCAAGTATCAGCAAGACTGGGTGAAAAAATATTTTCTGAGATTTCAGGAAACTAGTAGTTCTTTGGAAGCTTGTCAAAGGCTTTCAAATGCACGTGTTTTTCCCCAGACTCCTCTTAGGCTACTTCAAGAAGAAACAAACCACAGAGACAGCACTGAGAACCACTTTATTGTGTGGAGTTTCAAACAGCTAGCAAAAACCGTGTTTGATTTATGGTTCCATCTACATCCATCAATATATCAGAAAACAGATTGAAACCTAAATATTCAACTGTTACTGCAAACGAACGATTCAACGTAGAAGAACGAAATTTGGGGGGCGAAGCGAGATTGGCGTTCTGATCATTACCGCCAAGTATCAGCAAGATTGGGTGAAAAAATGTTTTCTGAGATTTCAGGAAACTCGTAGTTCTTTGAAAGATTGTCAAAGTCTTTCAAAGTCAAGTGTATTTTCCCGGTCTCTACTTAGGCTACTTCAAGAGGAAACAAACCAGAGAGACAGCACTGAGAAGCACTTTATTTGGTCACTTTTCAAACAGCTGGCAAAAACCGTGTGTGATTTAGGGTTACAACTACATCTATCAATATACGAGAAAACAGAGTGAAACCTAATAATTCAAAATGTTACTGAAAACGAACGCTTCCACATAGAAGAACGAAATTTGGGGGGTGAAGTGGGATTTGTGTACTGATCATTTCCGCCAAGTATCGGCAAGATTATGTGAAAAAATGTTTTCTGAGATTTCAGGAAACTCGTAGTTTTGGGGAACGTATTCTACGGCTTACAAATGCAAGTGATTTTCCCCTTCTCTACCCAGGCTACTTCACGAGGAAACAAAGCATAGAATTCGCACTGAGAACTACTTTATCGTGTGGAGTTTCAAACAGCTAGCAAAAACGTGTTTGATTTATGGTTCCATCTACATCTCTCAATATATCAGAAAACAGAGTGAAACCTAAATATTCAACTGTTACTGCAAACGAACGATTCAACCTAGAAGAACGAAATTTGGGGGGCGAAGTGAGATTGGTGTTCCGATCATTACTGCCAAGTATCAGCAAGATTGGGTGAAAAAATGTTTTCTGAGATTTAAGGAAACTCGTAGTTCTTTGGAAGCTTGTGAAATGCTTTCAAAGTCAAGTGTTTGTTCCCGATCTCTACTTAGGCTACTTCAAGAGGAAACAAACCACAGACACAGCATTGAGAATCACTTTATTTGGTCACTTTTCAAACAGCTAGCAAAAACCGTGTGTGATTTAGGGTTACAACTACATCTATCAATATACGACAAAACAGAGTGAAACCTAAAATTTCAAAATGTTCCTGCAAACGAACGCTTCAACCTAGAAGAACAAAATTTGGGGGGAGAAGTGGGATTTGTGTACTGATCATTTCCGCCAAGTATCGGCAAGATTATGTGAAAAAATGTTTTCTGAGATTTCAGGAAACTCGTAGTTTTGGGGAACCTATTCTACGGCTTACAAATGCAAGTGATTTTCCCCTTCTCTACCCAGGCTACTTCACGAGGAAACAAAGCATAGAATTCGCACTGAGAACTACTTTATCGTGTGGAGTTTCAAACAGCTAGCAAAAACGTGTTTGATTTATGGTTCCATCTACATCTCTCAATATATCAGAAAACAGAGTGAAACCTAAATATTCAACTGTTACTGCAAACGAACGATTCAACCTAGAAGAACGAAACTTGGGGGCCGAAGTGGGATTGGTGTTCTGATCATTACCGCCAAGTATCAGCAAGATTGGGTGAAAAAATGTTTTCTGAGATTTCAGGAAACTCGTAGTTCTTTGGAAGCTTGTGAAATGCTTTCAAAGTCAAGTGTTTGTTCCCGATCTCTACTTAGGCTACTTCAAGAGGAAACAAACCACAGAGAGAGCACTGAGAAACACTTTATTTGGTCACTTTTCAAACAGCTAGCAAAAACCGTGTGTGATTTAGGGTTCCAAATATATCTATCAATATACGAGAAAACAGAGTGAAACCTAAAAATTCAAAATGTTACTGGAAACGAACGCTTCAACGTAGATGAACGAAATTTGGGGGGTGAAGTGGGATTTGTGTACTGATCATTTCCGCCAAGTATCAGCAAGAGTATGTGAAAAATGATTTCTGAGATTTCAGGAAACTCGTAGTTCTTTGGAAGCTTGTCAAAGGCTTTCAAATGCAATTGATTTTCCCCAGTCTCCTCTTAGGCTTCTTCAGAAGAAACAAACCACAGAGACAGCACTGAGAAACACTTTATTGTGTGGCGTTTCAAACAGCTAGCAAAAACCGTGTTTGATTTAGGGTTCCATCTACATCTGTCAATATATCAGAAAACAGAGTGAAACCTAAATATTCAACTGTTACTGCAAACGAACGCTTCAACCTAGAATAACGAAAGTTGGGAGGACAAGTGGGATTTGTGTACTGATCATTACCGCCAAGTATCAGCAAGATTGGGTGAAAAAATGTTTTCTGAGATTTCAGGAAACTCGTAGTTTTGGGGAACCTATTCAACGGCTTACAAATGCAAGTGATTTTCCCCTTCTCTACCCAGGCTACTTCACGAGGAAACAAAGCATAGAGATAGCACTGAGAAGCACTTTATTTGGTCACTTTTCAAACAGCTAGCAAAAACCGTGTGTGATTTAGGGTTACAACTACATCTATCAATATACGAGAAAACAGAGTGAAACCTAAAAATTCAAAATGTTACTGCAAACGAACGCTTCAAAGTAGAAGAACGAAATTTGGGGGGCCAAGTGTGATTTGTGTACTGATCATTCCTGCCAAGTATCAGCAAGACTGGGTGAAAAAATATTTTCTGAGATTTCAGGAAACTAGTAGTTCTTTGGAAGCTTGTCAAAGGCTTTCAAATGCACGTGTTTTTCCCCAGACTCCTCTTAGGCTACTTCAAGAAGAAACAAACCACAGAGACAGCACTGAGAACCACTTTATTGTGTGGAGTTTCAAACAGCTAGCAAAAACCGTGTTTGATTTATGGTTCCATCTACATCCATCAATATATCAGAAAACAGATTGAAACCTAAATATTCAACTGTTACTGCAAACGAACGATTCAACGTAGAAGAACGAAATTTGGGGGGCGAAGCGAGATTGGCGTTCTGATCATTACCGCCAAGTATCAGCAAGATTGGGTGAAAAAATGTTTTCTGAGATTTCAGGAAACTCGTAGTTCTTTGAAAGATTGTCAAAGTCTTTCAAAGTCAAGTGTATTTTCCCGGTCTCTACTTAGGCTACTTCAAGAGGAAACAAACCAGAGAGACAGCACTGAGAAGCACTTTATTTGGTCACTTTTCAAACAGCTGGCAAAAACCGTGTGTGATTTAGGGTTACAACTACATCTATCAATATACGAGAAAACAGAGTGAAACCTAATAATTCAAAATGTTACTGAAAACGAACGCTTCCACATAGAAGAACGAAATTTGGGGGGTGAAGTGGGATTTGTGTACTGATCATTTCCGCCAAGTATCGGCAAGATTATGTGAAAAAATGTTTTCTGAGATTTCAGGAAACTCGTAGTTTTGGGGAACGTATTCTACGGCTTACAAATGCAAGTGATTTTCCCCTTCTCTACCCAGGCTACTTCACGAGGAAACAAAGCATAGAATTCGCACTGAGAACTACTTTATCGTGTGGAGTTTCAAACAGCTAGCAAAAACGTGTTTGATTTATGGTTCCATCTACATGTCTCAATATATCAGAAAACAGAGTGAAACCTAAATATTCAACTGTTACTGCAAACGAACGATTCAACCTAGAAGAACGAAATTTGGGGGGCGAAGTGAGATTGGTGTTCCGATCATTACTGCCAAGTATCAGCAAGATTGGGTGAAAAAATGTTTTCTGAGATTTAAGGAAACTCGTAGTTCTTTGGAAGCTTGTGAAATGCTTTCAAAGTCAAGTGTTTGTTCCCGATCTCTACTTAGGCTACTTCAAGAGGAAACAAACCACAGACACAGCATTGAGAATCACTTTATTTGGTCACTTTTCAAACAGCTAGCAAAAACCGTGTGTGATTTAGGGTTACAACTACATCTATCAATATACGACAAAACAGAGTGAAACCTAAAATTTCAAAATGTTCCTGCAAACGAACGCTTCAACCTAGAAGAACAAAATTTGGGGGGAGAAGTGGGATTTGTGTACTGATCATTTCCGCCAAGTATCGGCAAGATTATGTGAAAAAATGTTTTCTGAGATTTCAGGAAACTCGTAGTTTTGGGGAACCTATTCTACGGCTTACAAATGCAAGTGATTTTCCCCTTCTCTACCCAGGCTACTTCACGAGGAAACAAAGCATAGAATTCGCACTGAGAACTACTTTATCGTGTGGAGTTTCAAACAGCTAGCAAAAACGTCTTTGATTTATGGTTCCATCTACATCTCTCAATATATCAGAAAACAGAGTGAAACCTAAATATTCAACTGTTACTGCAAACGAACGATTCAACCTAGAAGAACGAAACTTAGGGGGTGAAGTGGGATTAGTGTTCTGATCATTACCGCCAAGTATCAGCAAGATTGGGTGAAAAAATGTTTTCTGAGATTTCAGGAAACTCGTAGTTCTTTGAAAGCTTGTCAAATGCTTTCAAAGTCAAGTGTTTGTTCCCGATCTCTACTTAGGCTACTTCAAGAGGAAACAAACCACAGAGAGAGCACTGAGAAACACTTTATTTGGTCACTTTTCAAACAGCTAGCAAAAACCGTGTGTGATTTAGGGTTCCAAATATATCTATCAATATACGAGAAAACAGAGTGAAACCTAAAAATTCAAAATGTTACTGGAAACGAACGCTTCAACGTAGATGAACGAAATTTGGGGGGTGAAGTGGGATTTGTGTACTGATCATTTCCGCCAAGTATCAGCAAGAGTATGTGAAAAATGATTTCTGAGATTTCAGGAAACTCGTAGTTCTTTGGAAGCTTGTCAAAGGCTTTCAAATGCAATTGATTTTCCCCAGTCTCCTCTTAGGCTTCTTCAGAAGAAACAAACCACAGAGACAGCACTGAGAAACACTTTATTGTGTGGCGTTTCAAACAGCTAGCAAAAACCGTGTTTGATTTAGGGTTCCATCTACATCTGTCAATATATCAGAAAACAGAGTGAAACCTAAATATTCAACTGTTACTGCAAACGAACGCTTCAACCTAGAATAACGAAAGTTGGGAGGACAAGTGGGATTTGTGTACTGATCATTACCGCCAAGTATCAGCAAGATTGGGTGAAAAAATGTTTTCTGAGATTTCAGGAAACTCGTAGTTTTGGGGAACCTATTCAACGGCTTACAAATGCAAGTGATTTTCCCCTTCTCTACCCAGGCTACTTCACGAGGAAACAAAGCATAGAGATAGCACTGAGAAGCACTTTATTTGGTCACTTTTCAAACAGCTAGCAAAAACCGTGTGTGATTTAGGGTTACAACTACATCTATCAATATACGAGAAAACAGAGTGAAACCTAAAAATTCAAAATGTTACTGCAAACGAACGCTTCAAAGTAGAAGAACGAAATTTGGGGGGCCAAGTGTGATTTGTGTACTGATCATTCCTGCCAAGTATCAGCAAGACTGGGTGAAAAAATATTTTCTGAGATTTCAGGAAACTAGTAGTTCTTTGGAAGCTTGTCAAAGGCTTTCAAATGCACGTGTTTTTCCCCAGACTCCTCTTAGGCTACTTCAAGAAGAAACAAACCACAGAGACAGCACTGAGAACCACTTTATTGTGTGGAGTTTCAAACAGCTAGCAAAAACCGTGTTTGATTTATGGTTCCATCTACATCCATCAATATATCAGAAAACAGATTGAAACCTAAATATTCAACTGTTACTGCAAACGAACGATTCAACGTAGAAGAACGAAATTTGGGGGGCGAAGCGAGATTGGCGTTCTGATCATTACCGCCAAGTATCAGCAAGATTGGGTGAAAAAATGTTTTCTGAGATTTCAGGAAACTCGTAGTTCTTTGAAAGATTGTCAAAGTCTTTCAAAGTCAAGTGTATTTTCCCGGTCTCTACTTAGGCTACTTCAAGAGGAAACAAACCAGAGAGACAGCACTGAGAAGCACTTTATTTGGTCACTTTTCAAACAGCTGGCAAAAACCGTGTGTGATTTAGGGTTACAACTACATCTATCAATATACGAGAAAACAGAGTGAAACCTAATAATTCAAAATGTTACTGAAAACGAACGCTTCCACATAGAAGAACGAAATTTGGGGGGTGAAGTGGGATTTGTGTACTGATCATTTCCGCCAAGTATCGGCAAGATTATGTGAAAAAATGTTTTCTGAGATTTCAGGAAACTCGTAGTTTTGGGGAACGTATTCTACGGCTTACAAATGCAAGTGATTTTCCCCTTCTCTACCCAGGCTACTTCACGAGGAAACAAAGCATAGAATTCGCACTGAGAACTACTTTATCGTGTGGAGTTTCAAACAGCTAGCAAAAACGTGTTTGATTTATGGTTCCATCTACATGTCTCAATATATCAGAAAACAGAGTGAAACCTAAATATTCAACTGTTACTGCAAACGAACGATTCAACCTAGAAGAACGAAATTTGGGGGGCGAAGTGAGATTGGTGTTCCGATCATTACTGCCAAGTATCAGCAAGATTGGGTGAAAAAATGTTTTCTGAGATTTAAGGAAACTCGTAGTTCTTTGGAAGCTTGTGAAATGCTTTCAAAGTCAAGTGTTTGTTCCCGATCTCTACTTAGGCTACTTCAAGAGGAAACAAACCACAGACACAGCATTGAGAATCACTTTATTTGGTCACTTTTCAAACAGCTAGCAAAAACCGTGTGTGATTTAGGGTTACAACTACATCTATCAATATACGACAAAACAGAGTGAAACCTAAAATTTCAAAATGTTCCTGCAAACGAACGCTTCAACCTAGAAGAACAAAATTTGGGGGGAGAAGTGGGATTTGTGTACTGATCATTTCCGCCAAGTATCGGCAAGATTATGTGAAAAAATGTTTTCTGAGATTTCAGGAAACTCGTAGTTTTGGGGAACCTATTCTACGGCTTACAAATGCAAGTGATTTTCCCCTTCTCTACCCAGGCTACTTCACGAGGAAACAAAGCATAGAATTCGCACTGAGAACTACTTTATCGTGTGGAGTTTCAAACAGCTAGCAAAAACGTCTTTGATTTATGGTTCCATCTACATCTCTCAATATATCAGAAAACAGAGTGAAACCTAAATATTCAACTGTTACTGCAAATGAACGATTCAACCTAGAAGAACGAAAATTGGGGGGTGAAGTGGGATTGGTGTTCTGATCATTACCGCCAAGTATCAGCAAGATTGGGTGAAAAAATATTTTCTGAGATTTCAGGAAACTCGTAGTTCTTTGAAAGATTGTCAAAGTCTTTCAAAGTCAAGTGTATTTTCCCGGTCTCTACTTAGGCTACTTCAAGAGGAAACAAACCAGAGAGACACCACTGAGAAGCACTTAATTTGGTCCCTTTTCAAAGAGCTAGCAAAAACCGTGTGTGATTTAGGGTTCCAAATATATCTATCAATATACGAGAAAACAGAGTGAAACCTAAAAATTCAAAATGTTACTGAAAACGAACGCTTCAACGTAGAAGAACGAAATTTGGGGGGAGAAGTGAGATTTGTGTACTGATCATTTCCGCCAAGTATCAGCAAGATTATGTGAAAAATGATTTCTGAGATTTCAGGAAACTCGTAGTTTTTTGGAAGCTTGTCAAAGGCTTTCAAATGCACGTGTTTTTCCCCAGACTCCTCTTAGGCTACTTCAAGAAGAAACAAACCACAGAGACAGCACTGAGAACCACTTTATCGTGTGGAGTTTCAAACAGCTAGCAAAAACGTGTTTGATTTATGGTTCCATCTACATGTCTCAATATATCAGAAAACAGAGTGAAACCTAAATATTCAACTGTTACTGCAAACGAACGATTCAACCTAGAAGAACGAAACTTGGAGGGCGAAGTGGGATTGGTGTTCTGATCATTACCGCCAAGTATCAGCAAGATTGGGTGAAAAAATGTTTTCTGAGATTTCAGGAAACTTGTAGTTCTTTGGAAGCTTGTCAAACGCTTTCAAAGTCAAGTGTTTGTTCCCGATCTCTACTTAGACTACTTCAAGAGGAAACAAACCACAGACACAGCATTGAGAAGCACTTTATTTTGTCACTTTTCAAACAGCTATCAAAAACCGTGTGTGATTTAGGGTTACAACTACATCTATCAATATACGAGAAAACAGAGTGAAACCTAAAATTTCAAAATGTTCCTGCAAACGAACGCTTCAACCTAGAAGAACAAAATTTGGGGGGAGAAGTGGGATTCGTGTCCTGATCATTACCGCCATGTATCAGCAAGATTTGGTGAAAAAATGTTTTCTGAGATTTCAGGAAACTCGTAGTTTTGGGAAAACTATTCAACGGCTTACGAATGCAAGTGCTTTTCCCAGTCTCTACTTAGGCTACTTCACGAGGAAACAAACATAGAGATAGCACTGAGAAGCACTTTATTTGGTCACTTTTCAAACAGCTAGCAAAAACCGTGTGTGATTTAGGGTTACAACTACATCTATCAATATACGAGAAAACAGAGTGAAACCTAAAAATTCAAAATGTTACTGCAAACGAACGCTTCAACCTAGAAGAACGAAATTTGGGGGGAGAAGTGGGATTTCTGTAGTGATCATTACCGCCAAGTATCTGCAAGATTGGGTGAAAAAATGTTTTCTGAGATTTCAGGAAACTCGTAGTTTTGGGGAACCTATTCTACGGCTTACAAATGCAAGTGATTTTCCCCTTCTCTACCCAGTCTACTTCACGAGGAAACAAAGCATAGAATTCGCACTGAGAACTACTTTATCGTGTGGAGTTTCAAACAGCTAGCAAAAACGTCTTTGATTGATGGTTCCATCTACATCTCTCAATATATCAGAAAACAGAGTGAAACCTAAATATTCAACTGTTACTGCAAACGAACGATTCAACGTAGAAGAACGAAACTTGGGGGGTGAAGTGGGATTGGTGTTCTGATCATTACCGCCAAGTATCAGCAAGATTGGGTGAAAAAATGTTTTCTGAGATTTCAGGAAACTCGTAGTTCTTTGAAAGATTGTCAAAGTCTTTCAAAGTCAAGTGTATTTTCCCGGTCTCTACTTAGGCTACTTCAAGAGGAAACAAACCACAGAGAGAGCACTGATTAACACTTTATTTGTCACTTTTCAAACAGCTAGCAAAAACCGTGTGTGATTTAGGGTTCCAAATATATCTATCAATATACGAGAAAACAGAGTGAAACCTAAAAATTCAAAATGTTACTGAAAACGAACGCTTCAACGTAGAAGAACGAAATTTGGGGGGAGAAGTGAGATTTGTGTACTGATCATTTCCGCCAAGTATCAGCAAGATTATGTGAAAAATGATTTCTGAGATTTCAGGAAACTCGTAGTTCTTTGGAAGCTTGTCAAAGGCTTTCAAATGCAATTGATTTTCCCCAGTCTCCTCTTAGGCTTCTTCAGAAGAAACAAAGCACAGAGACAGCACTGAGAAACACTTTATTGTGTGGCGTTTCAAACAGCTAGCAAAAACCGTGTTTGATTTAGGGTTCCATCTACATCTGTCAATATATCAGAAAACAGAGTGAAACCTAAATATTCAACTGTTACTGCAAACGAACGCTTCAACCTAGAATAACGAAAGTTGGGAGGACAAGTTGGATTTGTGTACTGATCATTACCGCCAAGTATCAGCAAAATTGGGTGAAAAAATGTTTTCTGAGATTTCAGGAAACTCGTAGTTTTGGGGAACCTATTCAACGGCTTACAAATGCAAGTGATTTTCCCCTTCTCTACCCAGGCTACTTCACGAGGAAACAAAGCATAGAGATAGCACTGAGAAGCACTTTATTTGGTCACTTTTCAAACAGCTAGCAAAAACCGTGTGTGATTTAGGGTTACAACTACATCTATCAATATACGAGAAAACAGAGTGAAACCTAAAAATTCAAAATGTTACTGCAAACGAACGCTTCAAAGTAGAAGAACGAAATTTGGGGGGCCAAGTGTGATTTGTATACTGATCATTCCTGCCAAGTATCAGCAAGATTGGGTGAAAAAATATTTTCTGAGATTTCAGGAAACTAGTAGTTCTTTGGAAGCTTGTCAAAGGCTTTCAAATGCACGTGTTTTTCCCCAGACTCCTCTTAGGCTACTTCAAGAAGAAACAAACCACAGAGACAGCACTGAGAACCACTTTATTGTGTGGAGTTTCAAACAGCTAGCAAAAACCGTGTTTGATTTATGGTTCCATCTACATCCATCAATATATCAGAAAACAGATTGAAACCTAAATATTCAACTGTTACTGCAAATGAACGATTCAACGTAGAAGAACGAAATTTGGGGGGCGAAGTGAGATTGGTGTTCTGATCATTACTGCCAAGTATCAGCAAGATTGGGTGAAAAAATGTTTTCTGAGATTTCAGGAAACTCGTAGTTCTTTGGAAGCTTGTGAAATGCTTTCAAATGCAAGTGTTTTTCCCCAGTCTCCTCTTAGGCTACTTCAAGAGGAAACAAACCAGAGAGACAGCACTGAGAAGCACTTTATTTGGTCACTTTTCAAACAGCTAGCAAAAACCGTGTGTGATTTAGGGTTACAACTACATCTATCAGTATACGAGAAAACAGAGTGAAACCTAAAAATTCAAAATGTTACTGCAAACGAACGCTTCAACCTAGAAGAACGAAATTTGGGGGGAGAAGTGGGATTTGTGTAGTGATCATTACCGCCAAGTATCTGCAAGATTGGGTGAAAAAATATTTTCTGAGATTTCAGGAAACTCGTAGTTTTGGGGAACCTATTCTACGGCTTACAAATGCAAGTGATTTTCCCCTTCTCTACCCAGGCTACTTCACGAGGAAACAAAGCATAGAATTCGCACTGAGAACTACTTTATCGTGTGGAGTTTCAAACAGCTAGCAAAAACGTGTTTGATTTATGGTTCCATCTACATCTCTCAATATATCAGAAAACAGAGTGAAACCTAAATATTCAACTGTTACTGCAAACGAACGATTCAACGTAGAAGAACGAAATTTGGGGGGCGAAGTGAGATTGGTGTTCTGATCATTACTGCCAAGTATCAGCAAGATTGGGTGAAAAAATGTTTTCTGAGATTTCAGGAAACTCGTAGTTCTTTGGAAGCTTGTGAAATGCTTTCAAATGCAAGTGTTTTTCCCCAGTCTCCTCTTAGGCTACTTCAAGAGGAAACAAACCAAAGAGAGAGCACTGAGAAGCACTTTATTTGGTCACTTTTCAAACAGCTAGCAAAAACCGTGTGTGATTTAGGGTTACAACTACATCTATCAATATACGAGAAAACAGAGTGAAACCTAAAAATTCAAAATGTTACTGCAAACGAACGCTTCAACCTAGAAGAACGAAATTTGGGGGGACAAGTGGGATTTGTGTAGTGATCATTACCGCCAAGTATCTGCAAGATTGGGTGAAAAAATGTTTTCTGCGATTTCAGGAAACTTGTAGTTTTGGGGAACCTATTCTACGGCTTACAAATGCAAGTGATTTTCCCCTTCTCTACCCAGGCTACTTCACGAGGAAACAAAGCATAGAATTCGCACTGAGAACTACTTTATCGTGTGGAGTTTCAAACAGCTAGCAAAAACGTCTTTGATTTATGGTTCCATCTACATCTCTCAATATATCAGAAAACAGAGTGAAACCTAAATATTCAACTGTTACTGCAAATGAACGATTCAACCTAGAAGAACGAAAATTGGGGGGTGAAGTGGGATTGGTGTTCTGATCATTACCGCCAAGTATCAGCAAGATTGGGTGAAAAAATATTTTCTGAGATTTCAGGAAACTCGTAGTTCTTTGAAAGATTGTCAAAGTCTTTCAAAGTCAAGTGTATTTTCCCGGTCTCTACTTAGGCTACTTCAAGAGGAAACAAACCAGAGAGACACCACTGAGAAGCACTTAATTTGGTCCCTTTTCAAAGAGCTAGCAAAAACCGCGTGTGATTTAGGGTTCCAAATATATCTATCAATATACGAGAAAACAGAGTGAAACCTAAAAATTCAAAATGTTACTGAAAACGAACGCTTCAACGTAGAAGAACGAAATTTGGGGGGAGAAGTGAGATTTGTGTACTGATCATTTCCGCCAAGTATCAGCAAGATTATGTGAAAAATGATTTCTGAGATTTCAGGAAACTCGTAGTTTTTTGGAAGCTTGTCAAAGGCTTTCAAATGCACGTGTTTTTCCCCAGACTCCTCTTAGGCTACTTCAAGAAGAAACAAACCACAGAGACAGCACTGACAACCACTTTATCGTGTGGAGTTTCAAACAGCTAGCAAAAACGTGTTTGATTTATGGTTCCATCTACATGTCTCAATATATCAGAAAACAGAGTGAAACCTAAATATTCAACTGTTACTGCAAACGAACGATTCAACCTAGAAGAACGAAACTTGGAGGGCGAAGTGGGATTGGTGTTCTGATCATTACCGCCAAGTATCAGCAAGATTGGGTGAAAAAATGTTTTCTGAGATTTCAGGAAACTTGTAGTTCTTTGGAAGCTTGTCAAACGCTTTCAAAGTCAAGTGTTTGTTCCCGATCTCTACTTAGACTACTTCAAGAGGAAACAAACCACAGACACAGCATTGAGAAGCACTTTATTTTGTCACTTTTCAAACAGCTATCAAAAACCGTGTGTGATTTAGGGTTACAACTACATCTATCAATATACGAGAAAACAGAGTGAAACCTAAAATTTCAAAATGTTCCTGCAAACGAACGCTTCAACCGAGAAGAACAAAATTTGGGGGAGAAGTGGGATTCGTGTCCTGATCATTACCGCCATGTATCAGCAAGATTTGGTGAAAAAATGTTTTCTGAGATTTCAGGAAACTCGTAGTTTTGGGAAAACTATTCAACGGCTTACGAATGCAAGTGCTTTTCCCAGTCTCTACTTAGGCTACTTCACGAGGAAACAAACATAGAGATAGCACTGAGAAGCACTTTATTTGGTCACTTTTCAAACAGCTAGCAAAAACCGTGTGTGATTTAGGGTTACAACTACATCTATCAATATACGAGAAAACAGAGTGAAACCTAAAAATTCAAAATGTTACTGCAAACGAACGCTTCAACCTAGAAGAACGAAATTTGGGGGGAGAAGTGGGATTTCTGTAGTGATCATTACCGCCAAGTATCTGCAAGATTGGGTGAAAAAATGTTTTCTGAGATTTCAGGAAACTCGTAGTTTTGGGGAACCTATTCTACGGCTTACAAATGCAAGTGATTTTCCCCTTCTCTACCCAGTCTACTTCACGAGGAAACAAAGCATAGAATTCGCACTGAGAACTACTTTATCGTGTGGAGTTTCAAACAGCTAGCAAAAACGTCTTTGATTGATGGTTCCATCTACATCTCTCAATATATCAGAAAACAGAGTGAAACCTAAATATTCAACTGTTACTGCAAACGAACGATTCAACGTAGAAGAACGAAATTTGGGGGGTGAAGTGGGATTGGTGTTCTGATCATTACCGCCAAGTATCAGCAAGATTGGGTGAAAAAATGTTTTCTGAGATTTCAGGAAACTCGTAGTTCTTTGAAAGATTGTCAAAGTCTTTCAAAGTCAAGTGTATTTTCCCGGTCTCTACTTAGGCTACTTCAAGAGGAAACAAACCACAGAGAGAGCACTGATTAACACTTTATTTGTCACTTTTCAAACAGCTAGCAAAAACCGTGTGTGATTTAGGGTTCCAAATATATCTATCAATATACGAGAAAACAGAGTGAAACCTAAAAATTCAAAATGTTACTGAAAACGAACGCTTCAACGTAGAAGAACGAAATTTGGGGGGAGAAGTGAGATTTGTGTACTGATCATTTCCGCCAAGTATCAGCAAGATTATGTGAAAAATGATTTCTGAGATTTCAGGAAACTCGTAGTTCTTTGGAAGCTTGTCAAAGGCTTTCAAATGCAATTGATTTTCCCCAGTCTCCTCTTAGGCTTCTTCAGAAGAAACAAAGCACAGAGACAGCACTGAGAAACACTTTATTGTGTGGCGTTTCAAACAGCTAGCAAAAACCGTGTTTGATTTAGGGTTCCATCTACATCTGTCAATATATCAGAAAACAGAGTGAAACCTAAATATTCAACTGTTACTGCAAACGAATGCTTCAACCTAGAATAACGAAAGTTGGGAGGACAAGTGGGATTTGTGTACTGATCATTACCGCCAAGTATCAGCAAGATTGCGTGAAAAAATGTTTTCTGAGATTTCAGGAAACTCGTAGTTTTGGGGAACCTATTCAACGGCTTACAAATGCAAGTGATTTTCCCCTTCTCTACCCAGGCTACTTCACGAGGAAACAAAGCATAGAGATAGCACTGAGAAGCACTTTATTTGGTCACTTTTCAAACAGCTAGCAAAAACCGTGTGTGATTTAGGGTTACAACTACATCTATCAATATACGAGAAAACAGAGTGAAACCTAAAAATTCAAAATGTTACTGCAAACGAACGCTTCAAAGTAGAAGAACGAAATTTGGGGGGCCAAGTGTGATTTGTGTACTGATCATTCCTGCCAAGTATCAGCAAGATTGGGTGAAAAAATATTTTCTGAGATTTCAGGAAACTAGTAGTTCTTTGGAAGCTTGTCAAAGGCTTTCAAATGCACGTGTTTTTCCCCAGACTCCTCTTAGGCTACTTCAAGAAGAAACAAACCACAGAGACAGCACTGAGAACCACTTTATTGTGTGGAGTTTCAAACAGCTAGCAAAAACCGTGTTTGATTTATGGTTCCATCTACATCCATCAATATATCAGAAAACAGATTGAAACCTAAATATTCAACTGTTACTGCAAACGAACGATTCAACGTAGAAGAACGAAATTTGGGGGGCGAAGCGAGATTGGCGTTCTGATCATTACCGCCAAGTATCAGCAAGATTGGGTGAAAAAATGTTTTCTGAGATTTCAGGAAACTCGTAGTTCTTTGGAAGCTTGTGAAATGCTTTCAAATGCAAGTGTTTTTCCCCAGTCTCCTCTTAGGCTACTTCAAGAGGAAACAAACCAGAGAGACAGCACTGAGAAGCACTTTATTTGGTCACTTTTCAAACAGCTAGCAAAAACCGTGTGTGATTTAGGGTTACAACTACATCTATCAATATACGAGAAAACAGAGTGAAACCTAAAAATTCAAAATGTTACTGCAAACGAACGCTTCAACCTAGAAGAACGAAATTTGGGGGGAGAAGTGGGATTTGTGTAGTGATCATTACCGCCAAGTATCTGCAAGATTGGGTGAAAAAATGTTTTCTGAGATTTCAGGAAACTCGTAGTTTTGGGGAACCTATTCTACGGCTTACAAATGCAAGTGATTTTCCCCTTCTCTACCCAGGCTACTTCACGAGGAAACAAAGCATAGAATTCGCACTGAGAACTACTTTATCGTGTGGAGTTTCAAACAGCTAGCAAAAACGTGTTTGATTTATGGTTCCATCTACATGTCTCAATATATCAGAAAACAGAGTGAAACCTAAATATTCAACTGTTACTGCAAACGAACGATTCAACCTAGAAGAACGAAACTTGGGGGGCGAAGTGGGATTGGTGTTCTGATCATTACCGCCAAGTATCAGCAAGATTGGGTGAAAAAATGTTTTCTGAGATTTCAGGAAACTCGTAGTTCTTTGGAAGCTTGTGAAATGCTTTCAAATGCAAGTGTTTGTTCCCGATCTCTACTTAGACTACTTCAAGAGGAAACAAACCACAGACACAGCACTGAGAAGCACTTTATTTGGTCACTTTTCAAACAGCTAGCAAAAACCGTGTGTGATTTAGGGTTACAACTACATCTATCAATATACGAGAAAACAGAGTGAAACCTAAAATTTCAAAATGTTCCTGCAAACGAACGCTTCAACCTAGAAGAACAAAATTTGGGGGGAGAAGTGGGATTCGTGTACTGATCATTACCGCCATGTATCAGCAAGATTTGGTGAAAAAATGTTTTCTGAGATTTCAGGAAACTCGTAGTTTTGGGAAAACTATTCAACGGCTTACGAATGCAAGTGCTTTTCCCAGTCTCTACTTAGGCTACTTCACGAGGAAACAAACATAGAGATAGCACTGAGAAGCACTTTATTTGGTCACTTTTCAAACAGCTAGCAAAAACCGTGTGTGATTTAGGGTTACAACTACATCTATCAATATACGAGAAAACAGAGTGAAACCTAAAAATTCAAAATGTTACTGCAAACGAACGCTTCAACGTAGAAGAACGAAATTTGGGGGGAGAAGTGTGATTTGTGTACTGATCATTCCTGCCAAGTATCAGCAAGACTGGGTGAAAAAATATTTTCTGAGATTTCAGGAAACTAGTAGTTCTTTGGAAGCTTGTCAAAGGCTTTCAAATGCACGTGTTTTTCCCCAGACTCCTCTTAGGCTACTTCAAGAAGAAACAAACCACAGAGACAGCACTGAGAACCACTTTATTGTGTGGAGTTTCAAACAGCTAGCAAAAACCGTGTTTGATTTATGGTTCCATCTACATCCATCAATATATCAGAAAACAGATTGAAACCTAAATATTCAACTGTTACTGCAAACGAACGATTCAACGTAGAAGAACGAAATTTGGGGGGTGAAGTGGGATTGGTGTTCTGATCATTACCGCCAAGTATCAGCAAGATTGGGTGAAAAAATGTTTTCTGAGATTTCAGGAAACTCGTAGTTCTTTGAAAGATTGTCAAAGTCTTTCAAAGTCAAGTGTATTTTCCCGGTCTCTACTTAGGCTACTTCAAGAGGAAACAAACCACAGAGAGAGCACTGAGAAACACTTTATTTGGTCACTTTTCAAACAGCTAGCAAAAACCGTGTGTGATTTAGGGTTCCAAATATATCTATCAATATACGAGAAAACAGAGTGAAACCTAAAAATTCAAAATGTTACTGGAAACGAACGCTTCAACGTAGATGAACGAAATTTGGGGGGAGAAGTGAGATTTGTGTACTGATCATTTCCGCCAAGTATCAGCAAGATTATGTGAAAAATGATTTCTGAGATTTCAGGAAACTCGTAGTTCTTTGGAAGCTTGTCAAAGGCTTTCAAATGCAATTGATTTTCCCCAGTCTCCTCTTAGGCTTCTTCAGAAGAAACAAACCACAGAGACAGCACTGAGAACCACTTTATTGTGTGGAGTTTCAAACAGCTAGCAAAAACCGTGTTTGATTTATGGTTCCATCTACATCCATCAATATATCAGAAAACAGAGTGAAACCTAAATATTCAACTGTTACTGCAAACGAACGATTCAACCTAGAAGAACGAAATTTGGGGGGCGAAGTGGGATTGGTGTTCTGATCATTACTGCCAAGTATCAGCAAGATTGGGTGAAAAAATGTTTTCTGAGATTTCAGGAAACTCGTAGTTCTTTGGAAGCTTGTGAAATGCTTTCAAATGCAAGTGTTTGTTCCCGGTCTCTACTTAGGCTACTTCAAGAGGAAACAAACCAGAGAGACAGCACTGAGAAGCACTTTATTTGGTCACTTTTCAAACAGCTAGCAAAAACCGTGTGTGATTTAGGGTTACAACTACATCTATCAATATACGAGAAAACAGAGTGAAACCTAAAAATTCAAAATGTTACTGCAAACGAACGCTTCAACCTAGAAGAACGAAATTTGGGGGGAGAAGTGGGATTTGTGTAGTGATCATTACCGCCAAGTATCTGCAAGATTGGGTGAAAAAATGTTTTCTGAGATTTCAGGAAACTCGTAGTTTTGGGGAACCTATTCTACGGCTTACAAATGCAAGTGATTTTCCCCTTCTCTACCCAGTCTACTTCACGAGGAAACAAAGCATAGAATTCGCACTGAGAACTACTTTATCGTGTGGAGTTTCAAACAGCTAGCAAAAACGTGTTTGATTTATGGTTCCATCTACATCTCTCAATATATCAGAAAACAGAGTGAAACCTAAATATTCAACTGTTACTGCAAACGAACGATTCAACGTAGAAGAACGAAACTTGGGGGGTGAAGTGGGATTGGTGTTCTGATCATTACCGCCAAGTATCAGCAAGATTGGGTGAAAAAATGTTTTCTGAGATTTCAGGAAACTCGTAGTTCTTTGAAAGATTGTCAAAGTCTTTCAAAGTCAAGTGTATTTTCCCGGTCTCTACTTAGGCTACTTCAAGAGGAAACAAACCACAGAGAGAGCACTGATTAACACTTTATTTGTCACTTTTCAAACAGCTAGCAAAAACCGTGTGTGATTTAGGGTTCCAAATATATCTATCAATATACGAGAAAACAGAGTGAAACCTAAAAATTCAAAATGTTACTGGAAACGAACGCTTCAACGTAGATGAACGAAATTTGGGGGGAGAAGTGAGATTTGTGTACTGATCATTTCCGCCAAGTATCAGCAAGATTATGTGAAAAATGATTTCTGAGATTTCAGGAAACTCGTAGTTCTTTGGAAGCTTGTCAAAGGCTTTCAAATGCAATTGATTTTCCCCAGTCTCCTCTTAGGCTTCTTCAGAAGAAACAAAGCACAGAGACAGCACTGAGAAACACTTTATTGTGTGGCGTTTCAAACAGCTAGCAAAAACCGTGTTTGATTTAGGGTTCCATCTACATCTGTCAATATATCAGAAAACAGAGTGAAACCTAAATATTCAACTGTTACTGCAAACGAACGCTTCAACCTAGAATAACGAAAGTTGGGAGGACAAGTTGGATTTGTGTACTGATCATTACCGCCAAGTATCAGCAAAATTGGGTGAAAAAATGTTTTCTGAGATTTCAGGAAACTCGTAGTTTTGGGGAACCTATTCAACGGCTTACAAATGCAAGTGATTTTCCCCTTCTCTACCCAGGCTACTTCACGAGGAAACAAAGCATAGAGATAGCACTGAGAAGCACTTTATTTGGTCACTTTTCAAACAGCTAGCAAAAACCGTGTGTGATTTAGGGTTACAACTACATCTATCAATATACGAGAAAACAGAGTGAAACCTAAAAATTCAAAATGTTACTGCAAACGAACGCTTCAAAGTAGAAGAACGAAATTTGGGGGGCCAAGTGTGATTTGTATACTGATCATTCCTGCCAAGTATCAGCAAGATTGGGTGAAAAAATATTTTCTGAGATTTCAGGAAACTAGTAGTTCTTTGGAAGCTTGTCAAAGGCTTTCAAATGCACGTGTTTTTCCCCAGACTCCTCTTAGGCTACTTCAAGAAGAAACAAACCACAGAGACAGCACTGAGAACCACTTTATTGTGTGGAGTTTCAAACAGCTAGCAAAAACCGTGTTTGATTTATGGTTCCATCTACATCCATCAATATATCAGAAAACAGATTGAAACCTAAATATTCAACTGTTACTGCAAACGAACGATTCAACGTAGAAGAACGAAATTTGGGGGGCGAAGCGAGATTGGCGTTCTGATCATTACCGCCAAGTATCAGCAAGATTGGGTGAAAAAATGTTTTCTGAGATTTCAGGAAACTCGTAGTTCTTTGGAAGCTTGTGAAATGCTTTCAAATGCAAGTGTTTTTCCCCAGTCTCCTCTTAGGCTACTTCAAGAGGAAACAAACCAGAGAGACAGCACTGAGAAGCACTTTATTTGGTCACTTTTCAAACAGCTAGCAAAAACCGTGTGTGATTTAGGGTTACAACTACATCTATCAATATACGAGAAAACAGAGTGAAACCTAAAAATTCAAAATGTTACTGGAAACGAACGCTTCAACCTAGAAGAACGAAATTTGGGGGGAGAAGTGGGATTTGTGTAGTGATCATTACCGCCAAGTATCTGCAAGATCGGGTGAAAAAATGTTTTCTGAGATTTCAGGAAACTCGTAGTTTTGGGGAACCTATTCTACGGCTTACAAATGCAAGTGATTTTCCCCTTCTCTACCCAGGCTACTTCACGAGGAAACAAAGCATAGAATTCGCACTGAGAACTACTTTATCGTGTGGAGTTTCAAACAGCTAGCAAAAACGTGTTTGATTTATGGTTCCATCTACATGTCTCAATATATCAGAAAACAGAGTGAAACCTAAATATTCAACTGTTACTGCAAACGAACGATTCAACCTAGAAGAACGAAACTTGGGGGGCGAAGTGTGATTGGTGTTCTGATCATTACCGCCAAGTATCAGCAAGATTGGGTGAAAAAATGTTTTCTGAGATTTCAGGAAACTCGTAGTTCTTTGGAAGCTTGTCAAACGCTTTCAAAGTCAAGTGTTTGTTCCCGATCTCTACTTAGACTACTTCAAGAGGAAACAAACCACAGACACAGCATTGAGAAGCACTTTATTTTGTCACTTTTCAAACAGCTATCAAAAACCGTGTGTGATTTAGGGTTACAACTACATCTATCAATATACGAGAAAACAGAGTGAAACCTAAAATTTCAAAATGTTCCTGCAAACGAACGCTTCAACCTAGAAGAACAAAATTTGGGGGGAGAAGTGGGATTCGTGTCCTGATCATTACCGCCATGTATCAGCAAGATTTGGTGAAAAAATGTTTTCTGAGATTTCAGGAAACTCGTAGTTTTGGGAAAACTATTCAACGGCTTACGAATGCAAGTGCTTTTCCCAGTCTCTACTTAGGCTACTTCACGAGGAAACAAACATAGAGATAGCACTGAGAAGCACTTTATTTGGTCACTTTTCAAACAGCTAGCAAAAACCGTGTGTGATTTAGGGTTACAACTACATCTATCAATATACGAGAAAACAGAGTGAAACCTAAAAATTCAAAATGTTACTGCAAACGAACGCTTCAACGTAGAAGAACGAAATTTGGGGGGCCAAGTGTGATTTGTATACTGATCATTCCTGCCAAGTATCAGCAAGATTGGGTGAAAAAATATTTTCTGAGATTTCAGGAAACTAGTAGTTCTTTGGAAGCTTGTCAAAGGCTTTCAAATGCACGTGTTTTTCCCCAGACTCCTCTTAGGCTACTTCAAGAAGAAACAAACCACAGAGACAGCACTGAGAACCACTTTATTGTGTGGAGTTTCAAACAGCTAGCAAAAACCGTGTTTGATTTATGGTTCCATCTACATCCATCAATATATCAGAAAACAGATTGAAACCTAAATATTCAACTGTTACTGCAAACGAACGATTCAACGTAGAAGAACGAAATTTGGGGGGTGAAGTGGGATTGGTGTTCTGATCATTACCGCCAAGTATCAGCAAGATTGGGTGAAAAAATGTTTTCTGAGATTTCAGGAAACTCGTAGTTCTTTGAAAGATTGTCAAAGTCTTTCAAAGTCAAGTGTATTTTCCCGGTCTCTACTTAGGCTACTTCAAGAGGAAACAAACCACAGAGAGAGCACTGATTAACACTTTATTTGTCACTTTTCAAACAGCTAGCAAAAACCGTGTGTGATTTAGGGTTCCAAATATATCTATCAATATACGAGAAAACAGAGTGAAACCTAAAAATTCAAAATGTTACTGGAAACGAACGCTTCAACGTAGATGAACGAAATTTGGGGGGAGAAGTGAGATTTGTGTACTGATCATTTCCGCCAAGTATCAGCAAGATTATGTGAAAAATGATTTCTGAGATTTCAGGAAACTCGTAGTTCTTTGGAAGCTTGTCAAAGGCTTTCAAATGCAATTGATTTTCCCCAGTCTCCTCTTAGGCTTCTTCAGAAGAAACAAAGCACAGAGACAGCACTGAGAACCACTTTATTGTGTGGAGTTTCAAACAGCTAGCAAAAACCGTGTTTGATTTATGGTTCCATCTACATCCATCAATATATCAGAAAACAGATTGAAACCTAAATATTCAACTGTTACTGCAAACGAACGATTCAACCTAGAAGAACGAAATTTGGGGGGCGAAGTGGGATTGGTGTTCTGATCATTACTGCCAAGTATCAGCAAGATTGGGTGAAAAAATGTTTTCTGAGATTTCAGGAAACTCGTAGTTCTTTGGAAGCTTGTGAAATGCTTTCAAATGCAAGTGTTTTTCCCCAGTCTCCTCTTAGGCTACTTCAAGAGGAAACAAACCAGAGAGACAGCACTGAGAAGCACTTTATTTGGTCACTTTTCAAACAGCTAGCAAAAACCGTGTGTGATTTAGGGTTACAACTACATCTATCAGTATACGAGAAAACAGAGTGAAACCTAAAAATTCAAAATGTTACTGCAAACGAACGCTTCAACCTAGAAGAACGAAATTTGGGGGGAGAAGTGGGATTTGTGTAGTGATCATTACCGCCAAGTATCTGCAAGATTGGGTGAAAAAATGTTTTCTGAGATTTCAGGAAACTCGTAGTTTTGGGGAACCTATTCTACGGCTTACAAATGCAAGTGATTTTCCCCTTCTCTACCCAGTCTACTTCACGAGGAAACAAAGCATAGAATTCGCACTGAGAACTACTTTATCGTGTGGAGTTTCAAACAGCTAGCAAAAACGTGTTTGATTTATGGTTCCATCTACATCTCTCAATATATCAGAAAACAGAGTGAAACCTAAATATTCAACTGTTACTGCAAACGAACAATTCAACGTAGAAGAACGAAACTTGGGGGGTGAAGTGGGATTGGTGTTCTGATCATTACCGCCAAGTATCAGCAAGATTGGGTGAAAAAATGTTTTCTGAGATTTCAGGAAACTCGTAGTTCTTTGAAAGATTGTCAAAGTCTTTCAAAGTCAAGTGTATTTTCCCGGTCTCTACTTAGGCTACTTCAAGAGGAAACAAACCACAGAGAGAGCACTGATTAACACTTTATTTGTCACTTTTCAAACAGCTAGCAAAAACCGTGTGTGATTTAGGGTTCCAAATATATCTATCAATATACGAGAAAACAGAGTGAAACCTAAAAATTCAAAATGTTACTGGAAACGAACGCTTCAACGTAGATGAACGAAATTTGGGGGGAGAAGTGAGATTTGTGTACTGATCATTTCCGCCAAGTATCAGCAAGATTATGTGAAAAATGATTTCTGAGATTTCAGGAAACTCGTAGTTCTTTGGAAGCTTGTCAAAGGCTTTCAAATGCAATTGATTTTCCCCAGTCTCCTCTTAGGCTTCTTCAGAAGAAACAAAGCACAGAGACAGCACTGAGAAACACTTTATTGTGTGGCGTTTCAAACAGCTAGCAAAAACCGTGTTTGATTTAGGGTTCCATCTACATCTGTCAATATATCAGAAAACAGAGTGAAACCTAAATATTCAACTGTTACTGCAAACGAACGCTTCAACCTAGAATAACGAAAGTTGGGAGGACAAGTTGGATTTGTGTACTGATCATTACCGCCAAGTATCAGCAAAATTGGGTGAAAAAATGTTTTCTGAGATTTCAGGAAACTCGAAGTTTTGGGGAACCTATTCAACGGCTTACAAATGCAAGTGATTTTCCCCTTCTCTACCCAGGCTACTTCACGAGGAAACAAAGCATAGAGATAGCACTGAGAAGCACTTTATTTGGTCACTTTTCAAACAGCTAGCAAAAACCGTGTGTGATTTAGGGTTACAACTACATCTATCAATATACGAGAAAACAGAGTGAAACCTAAAAATTCAAAATGTTACTGCAAACGAACGCTTCAAAGTAGAAGAACGAAATTTGGGGGGCCAAGTGTGATTTGTATACTGATCATTCCTGCCAAGTATCAGCAAGATTGGGTGAAAAAATATTTTCTGAGATTTCAGGAAACTAGTAGTTCTTTGGAAGCTTGTCAAAGGCTTTCAAATGCACGTGTTTTTCCCCAGACTCCTCTTAGGCTACTTCAAGAAGAAACAAACCACAGAGACAGCACTGAGAACCACTTTATTGTGTGGAGTTTCAAACAGCTAGCAAAAACCGTGTTTGATTTATGGTTCCATCTACATCCATCAATATATCAGAAAACAGATTGAAACCTAAATATTCAACTGTTACTGCAAATGAACGATTCAACGTAGAAGAACGAAATTTGGGGGGCGAAGTGAGATTGGTGTTCTGATCATTACTGCCAAGTATCAGCAAGATTGGGTGAAAAAATGTTTTCTGAGATTTCAGGAAACTCGTAGTTCTTTGGAAGCTTGTGAAATGCTTTCAAATGCAAGTGTTTTTCCCCAGTCTCCCCTTAGGCTACTTCAAGAGCAAACAAACCAGAGAGACAGCACTGAGAAGCACTTTATTTGGTCACTTTTCAAACAGCTAGCAAAAACCGTGTGTGATTTAGGGTTACAACTACATCTATCAGTATACGAGAAAACAGAGTGAAACCTAAAAATTCAAAATGTTACTGAAAACGAACGCTTCAACCTAGAAGAACGAAATTTGGGGGGAGAAGTGGGATTTGTGTAGTGATCATTACCGCCAAGTATCTGCAAGATTGGGTGAAAAAATATTTTCTGAGATTTCAGGAAACTCGTAGTTTTGGGGAACCTATTCTACGGCTTACAAATGCAAGTGATTTTCCCCTTCTCTACCCAGGCTACTTCACGAGGAAACAAAGCATAGAATTCGCACTGAGAACTACTTTATCGTGTGGAGTTTCAAACAGCTAGCAAAAACGTGTTTGATTTATGGTTCCATCTACATCTCTCAATATATCAGAAAACAGAGTGAAACCTAAATATTCAACTGTTACTGCAAACGAACGATTCAACGTAGAAGAACGAATTTTGGGGGGCGAAGTGAGATTGGTGTTCTGATCATTACCGCCAAGTATCAGCAAGACTGGGTGAAAAAATATTTTCTGAGATTTCAGGAAACTAGTAGTTCTTTGGAAGCTTGTCAAAGGCTTTCAAATGCACGTGTTTTTCCCCAGACTCCTCTTAGGCTACTTCAAGAAGAAACAAACCACAGAGACAGCACTGAGAACCACTTTATCGTGTGGAGTTTCAAACAGCTAGCAAAAACGTGTTTGATTTATGGTTCCATCTACATGTCTCAATATATCAGAAAACAGAGTGAAACCTAAATATTCAACTGTTACTGCAAACGAACGATTCAACCTAGAAGAACGAAACTTGGAGGGCGAAGTGGGATTGGTGTTCTGATCATTACCGCCAAGTATCAGCAAGATTGGGTGAAAAAATGTTTTCTGAGATTTCAGGAAACTTGTAGTTCTTTGGAAGCTTGTCAAACGCTTTCAAAGTCAAGTGTTTGTTCCCGATCTCTACTTAGACTACTTCAAGAGGAAACAAACCACAGACACAGCATTGAGAAGCACTTTATTTTGTCACTTTTCAAACAGCTATCAAAAACCGTGTGTGATTTAGGGTTACAACTACATCTATCAATATACGAGAAAACAGAGTGAAACCTAAAATTTCAAAATGTTCCTGCAAACGAACGCTTCAACCTAGAAGAACAAAATTTGGGGGGAGAAGTGGGATTCGTGTCCTGATCATTACCGCCATGTATCAGCAAGATTTGGTGAAAAAATGTTTTCTGAGATTTCAGGAAACTCGTAGTTTTGGGAAAACTATTCAACGGCTTACGAATGCAAGTGCTTTTCCCAGTCTCTACTTAGGCTACTTCACGAGGAAACAAACATAGAGATAGCACTGAGAAGCACTTTATTTGGTCACTTTTCAAACAGCTAGCAAAAACCGTGTGTGATTTAGGGTTACAACTACATCTATCAATATACGAGAAAACAGAGTGAAACCTAAAAATTCAAAATGTTACTGCAAACGAACGCTTCAACCTAGAAGAACGAAATTTGGGGGGAGAAGTGGGATTTCTGTAGTGATCATTACCGCCAAGTATCTGCAAGATTGGGTGAAAAAATGTTTTCTGAGACTTCAGGAAACTCGTAGTTTTGGGGAACCTATTCTACGGCTTACAAATGCAAGTGATTTTCCCCTTCTCTACCCAGTCTACTTCACGAGGAAACAAAGCATAGAATTCGCACTGAGAACTACTTTATCGTGTGGAGTTTCAAACAGCTAGCAAAAACGTGTTTGATTTATGGTTCCATCTACATCTCTCAATATATCAGAAAACAGAGTGAAACCTAAATATTCAACTGTTACTGCAAACGAACGATTCAACCTAGAAGAACGAAACTTGGGGGGTGAAGTGGGATTGGTGTTCTGATCATTACCGCCAAGTATCAGCAAGATTGGGTGAAAAAATGTTTTCTGAGATTTCAGGAAACTCGTAGTTCTTTGAAAGATTGTCAAAGTCTTTCAAAGTCAAGTGTATTTTCCCGGTCTCTACTTAGGCTACTTCAAGAGGAAACAAACCACAGAGAGAGCACTGATTAACACTTTATTTGTCACTTTTCAAACAGCTAGCAAAAACCGTGTGTGATTTAGGGTTCCAAATATATCTATCAATATACGAGAAAACAGAGTGAAACCTAAAAATTCAAAATGTTACTGGAAACGAACGCTTCAACGTAGATGAACGAAATTTGGGGGGAGAAGTGAGATTTGTGTACTGATCATTTCCGCCAAGTATCAGCAAGATTATGTGAAAAATGATTTCTGAGATTTCAGGAAACTCGTAGTTCTTTGGAAGCTTGTCAAAGGCTTTCAAATGCAATTGATTTTCCCCAGTCTCCTCTTAGGCTTCTTCAGAAGAAACAAAGCACAGAGACAGCACTGAGAAACACTTTATTGCGTGGCGTTTCAAACAGCTAGCAAAAACCGTGTTTGATTTAGGGTTCCATCTACATCTGTCAATATATCAGAAAACAGAGTGAAACCTAAATATTCAACTGTTACTGCAAACTAACGCTTCAACCTAGAATAACGAAAGTTGGGAGGACAAGTTGGATTTGTGTACTGATCATTACCGCCAAGTATCAGCAAAATTGGGTGAAAAAATGTTTTCTGAGATTTCAGGAAACTCGTAGTTTTGGGGAACCTATTCAACGGCTTACAAATGCAAGTGATTTTCCCCTTCTCTACCCAGGCTACTTCACGAGGAAACAAAGCATAGAATTCGCACTGAGAACTACTTTATCGTGTGGAGTTTCAAACAGCTAGCAAAAACGTGTTTGATTTATGGTTCCATCTACATCTCTCAATATATCAGAAAACAGAGTGAAACCTAAATATTCAACTGTTACTGCAAACGAACGATTCAACGTAGAAGAACGAAACTTGGGAGGTGAAGTGGGATTGGTGTTCTGATCATTACCGCCAAGTATCAGCAAGATTGGGTGAAAAAATGTTTTCTGAGATTTCAGGAAACTCGTAGTTCTTTGAAAGATTGTCAAAGTCTTTCAAAGTCAAGTGTATTTTCCCGGTCTCTACTTAGGCTACTTCAAGAGGAAACAAACCACAGAGAGAGCACTGATTAACACTTTATTTGTCAATTTTCAAACAGCTAGCAAAAACCGTGTGTGATTTAGGGTTACAACTACATCTATCAATATACGAGAAAATAGAGTGAAACCTAAAAATTCAAAATGTTACTGCAAACGAACGCTTCAACCTAGAAGAACGAAATTTGGGGGGAAAAGTGGGATTTGTGTAGTGATCATTACCGCCAAGTATCTGCAAGATTGGGTGAAAAAATATTTTCTGAGATTTCAGGAAACTCGTAGTTTTGGGGAACCTATTCTACGGCTTACAAATGCAAGTGATTTTCCCCTTCTCTACCCAGTCTACTTCACGAGGAAACAAAGCATAGAATTCGCACTGAGAACTACTTTATCGTGTGGAGTTTCAAACAGCTAGCAAAAACGTGTTTGATTTATGGTTCCATCTACATCTCTCAATATATCAGAAAACAGAGTGAAACCTAAATATTCAACTGTTACTGCAAACGAACGATTCAACGTAGAAGAACGAAATTTGGGGGGCCAAGTGTGATTTGTGTACTGATCATTCCTGCCAAGTATCAGCAAGACTGGGTGAAAAAATATTTTCTGAGATTTCAGGAAACTAGTAGTTCTTTGGAAGCTTGTCAAAGGCTTTCAAATGCACGTGTTTTTCCCCAGACTCCTCTTAGGCTACTTCAAGAAGAAACAAACCACAGAGACAGCACTGAGAACCACTTTATTGTGTGGAGTTTCAAACAGCTAGCAAAAACCGTGTTTGATTTATGGTTCCATCTACATCCATCAATATATCAGAAAACAGATTGAAACCTAAATATTCAACTGTTACTGCAAACGAACGATTCAACGTAGAAGAACGAAATTTGGGGGGCGAAGCGAGATTGGCGTTCTGATCATTACCGCCAAGTATCAGCAAGATTGGGTGAAAAAATGTTTTCTGAGATTTCAGGAAACTCGTAGTTCTTTGGAAGCTTGTGAAATGCTTTCAAATGCAAGTGTTTTTCCCCAGTCTCCTCTTAGGCTACTTCAAGAGGAAACAAACCAGAGAGACAGCACTGAGAAGCCCTTTATTTGGTCACTTTTCAAACAGCTGGCAAAAACCGTGTGTGATTTAGGGTTACAACTACATCTATCAATATACGAGAAAACAGAGTGAAACCTAAAAATTCAAAATGTTACTGAAAACGAACGCTTCAACGTAGATGAACGAAATTTGGGGGGAGAAGTGAGATTTGTGTACTGATCATTTCCGCCAAGTATCAGCAAGATTATGTGAAAAATGATTTCTGAGATTTCAGGAAACTCGTAGTTCTTTGGAAGCTTGTCAAAGGCTTTCAAATGCAATTGATTTTCCCCAGTCTCCTCTTAGGCTTCTTCAGAAGAAACAAAGCACAGAGACAGCACTGAGAAACACTTTATTGTGTGGCGTTTCAAACAGCTAGCAAAAACCGTGTTTGATTTAGGGTTCCATCTACATCTGTCAATATATCAGAAAACAGAGTGAAACCTAAATATTCAACTGTTACTGCAAACGAACGCTTCAACCTAGAATAACGAAAGTTGGGAGGACAAGTTGGATTTGTGTACTGATCATTACCGCCAAGTATCAGCAAAATTGGGTGAAAAAATGTTTTCTGAGATTTCAGGAAACTCGTAGTTTTGGGGAACCTATTCAACAGCTTACAAATGCAAGTGATTTTCCCCTTCTCTACCCAGGCTACTTCACGAGGAAACAAAGCATAGAGATAGCACTGAGAAGCACTTTATTTGGTCACTTTTCAAACAGCTAGCAAAAACCGTGTGTGATTTAGGGTTACAACTACATCTATCAATATACGAGAAAACAGAGTGAAACCTAAAAATTCAAAATGTTACTGCAAACGAACGCTTCAAAGTAGAAGAACGAAATTTGGGGGGCCAAGTGTGATTTGTATACTGATCATTCCTGCCAAGTATCAGCAAGATTGGGTGAAAAAATATTTTCTGAGATTTCAGGAAACTAGTAGTTCTTTAGAAGCTTGTCAAAGGCTTTCAAATGCACGTGTTTTTCCCCAGACTCCTCTTAGGCTACTTCAAGAAGAAACAAACCACAGAGACAGCACTGAGAACCACTTTATTGTGTGGAGTTTCAAACAGCTAGCAAAAACCGTGTTTGATTTATGGTTCCATCTACATCCATCAATATATCAGAAAACAGATTGAAACCTAAATATTCAACTGTTACTGCAAATGAACGATTCAACGTAGAAGAACGAAATTTGGGGGGCGAAGTGAGATTGGTGTTCTGATCATTACTGCCAAGTATCAGCAAGATTGGGTGAAAAAATGTTTTCTGAGATTTCAGGAAACTCGTAGTTCTTTGGAAGCTTGTGAAATGCTTTCAAATGCAAGTGTTTTTCCCCAGTCTCCTCTTAGGCTACTTCAAGAGGAAACAAACCAGAGAGACAGCACTGAGAAGCACTTTATTTGGTCACTTTTCAAACAGCTAGCAAAAACCGTGTGTGATTTAGGGTTACAACTACATCTATCAGTATACGAGAAAACAGAGTGAAACCTAAAAATTCAAAATGTTACTGCAAACGAACGCTTCAACCTAGAAGAACGAAATTTGGGGGGAGAAGTGGGATTTGTGTAGTGATCATTACCGCCAAGTATCTGCAAGATTGGGTGAAAAAATATTTTCTGAGATTTCAGGAAACTCGTAGTTTTGGGGAACCTATTCTACGGCTTACAAATGCAAGTGATTTTCCCCTTCTCTACCCAGGCTACTTCACGAGGAAACAAAGCATAGAATTCGCACTGAGAACTACTTTATCGTGTGGAGTTTCAAACAGCTAGCAAAAACGTGTTTGATTTATGGTTCCATCTACATCTCTCAATATATCAGAAAACAGAGTGAAACCTAAATATTCAACTGTTATTGCAAACGAACGATTCAATGTAGAAGAACGAAATTTGGGGGGCGAAGTGTGATTTGTGTACTGATCATTCCTGCCAAGTATCAGCAAGACTGGGTGAAAAAATATTTTCTGAGATTTCAGGAAACTAGTAGTTCTTTGGAAGCTTGTCAAAGGCTTTCAAATGCACGTGTTTTTCCCCAGACTCCTCTTAGGCTACTTCAAGAAGAAACAAACCACAGAGACAGCACTGAGAACCACTTTATTGTGTGGAGTTTCAAACAGCTAGCAAAAACCGTGTTTGATTTATGGTTCCATCTACATCCATCAATATATCAGAAAACAGATTGAAACCTAAATATTCAACTGTTACTGCAAACGAACGATTCAACGTAGAAGAACGAAATTTGGGGGGCGAAGCGAGATTGGCGTTCTGATCATTACCGCCAAGTATCAGCAAGATTGGGTGAAAAAATGTTTTCTGAGATTTCAGGAAACTCGTAGTTCTTTGGAAGCTTGTGAAATGCTTTCAAATGCAAGTGTTTTTCCCCAGTCTCCTCTTAGGCTACTTCAAGAGGAAACAAACCAGAGAGACAGCACTGAGAAGCCCTTTATTTGGTCACTTTTCAAACAGCTGGGAAAAACCGTGTGTGATTTAGGGTTACAACTACATCTATCAATATACGAGAAAACAGAGTGAAACCTAAAAATTCAAAATGTTACTGCAAACGAACGCTTCAACCTAGAAGAACGAAATTTGGGGGGAGAAGTGGGATTTGTGTAGTGATCATTACCGCCAAGTATCTGCAAGATTGGGTGAAAAAATATTTTCTGAGATTTCAGGAAACTCGTAGTTTTGGGGAACCTATTCTACGGCTTACAAATGCAAGTGATTTTCCCCTTCTCTACCCAGGCTACTTCACGAGGAAACAAAGCATAGAATTCGCACTGAGAACTACTTTATCGTGTGGAGTTTCAAACAGCTAGCAAAAACGTGTTTGATTTATGGTTCCATCTACATCTCTCAATATATCAGAAAACAGAGTGAAACCTAAATATTCAACTGTTACTGCAAACGAACGATTCAACCTAGAAGAACGAAACTTGGGGGGCGAAGTGGGATTGGTGTTCTGATCATTACCGCCAAGTATCAGCAAGATTGGGTGAAAAAATGTTTTCTGAGATTTCAGGAAACTCGTAGTTCTTTGGAAGCTTGTCAAACGCTTTCAAAGTCAAGTGTTTGTTCCCGATCTCTACTTAGACTACTTCAAGAGGAAACAAACCACAGACACAGCATTGAGAAGCACTTTATTTTGTCACTTTTCAAACAGCTATCAAAAACCGTGTGTGATTTAGGGTTACAACTACATCTATCAATATACGAGAAAACAGAGTGAAACCTAAAATTTCAAAATGTTCCTGCAAACGAACGCTTCAATCTAGAATATCGAAATTTAACGGGCCAAGTGGGATTGGTGTAGTGATCATTGCATCCAAGTACCATCAAGATTGGGTGAAAAAATGTTTTGTGACATTTGAGGAAACTCGAGGTTTTTGTAAGCTTTGCAAAGGCTTTCAAATGAAAGTTTTTTTGCCCAGTCTCTGCTTATGCCTACTTCTAGAGGAATGAAGCCATTCAGAGAGTACTGAAAACTACTTTATTTTGTCAAGTTTCAAGCAGCTATGAAAAACCGTGCTTGATATAGAGTTCGAAATTCATTTATGGCTATACGAGTCAACAGAGTGAAACCTAAAAATTCAAACTGTTACTGCAAACGAACTCTTCAATCTAGAACACGAAATTTAGGGGGTCATGTCGGATTGGTGTACTGCTTGCTCATTACTGCCAACTATCATCAAGATTGGGTTAAAAAATGTTTTCTGAGTTTTCAGGAAACTCGAGGTTTTTGTAAGCTTTGCAAAGGCTTTCAAATGAAAGGGTTTTTCCTCCAGTCTCTGCTTAGGGCTACTTCAAGAGGAATCAAGCCATTCAGAGCGTACTGAGAACTACTTTATTTTGTCAAGTTTCAAGCAGCTAGCAAAAACCGTGTTTGATTAGGGCTCCAGCTACATCTATCAATATAGGAGAAAACAGAGGGAAACCTAAAAATTCAAACTGACACTGGATACCAATGCTTCACTCTAGTAGAATGAAATTTTGGGGGCCAAGTGCGATTGGTGTACTGATCATTACCGCCAAGTATCGTCAAGTTTGGGTGAAAAAATATTGGCTGAAATTTCAGGAAACTTGGAGTCTGTGGAATGTTTGCAAAGGCTTTCAAATGAACTTGTTTTTCGCAAGTCTCTGCTTAGGGCTACTTCAAGAGGAAACAATCCATACAGAGGGCACAGAGAACTAATTCACTTTGTCAAGTGTCAAGCAGCTACCCAAAACTCTGTTGTGTTTAGCGTTCCAACTGCTTGTCTTCCTAAAGGAGAGAATGCTTTGAAACCTAAAAATTCAAACTTACTGCAAACGTACGCTTCAATCTAGAAGAATGAAATTTAGGGGGCCAAGTGGGATTGGTGTACTCATCATTACCGTCAAGTATCATCAAGATTGTGTGAACAAATGTTTTCTGAGATTTCAGGAAACTCGTAGTTTTTTGGAAGTTTTGCAAAGACTTTCAAATGAAACTGTTTTTCCCAAGTCTCTGCTTAGGGCTACTTCAAGAGAAAACAAACTATAGAGACAGCACTGAGAACTATTTTATTGTGTCAAGTTTCAAGAAGTTAGCACAAAACCTTGTTTGATTTAGAGTTCCAAATTCATCTATAGGTATAGGAGTAAACAGAGGGAAACCTAAAAATTCAAAGTGTTACTGCATACGAACTCTTCAATCTAGAAGAACGAAATTTGCTCGGCTTTTTGTGGTGGTGTACTGACCATTATCAGCAAGTATCATCAAGATTGGGTGAAAAAATATTTGAGGAGATTTCAGGAAACTGGAGTCTGTGGAAGCTTTGCAAAATCTTTCTAATGAAAGTGTATTTCCCAAGTCTCTGCTTTGGGGTACTTCAAGAAAAAACAAACTATAGAGACAGCACTGAGAACTACTTCATTGTGTCAAGTTTCAAGAAGTTAGCACAAACCCTTGTTTGATTTAGAGTTCCAAATTCATCTATAGGTATAGGAGTAAACAGAGTGAAACCTAAAAATTCAAACTGTTACTGCAAACGAATGCTACAACCGAGAAGTTCGAAATAAGGGGAGCCAAGAGGGCTTGATGTAGTGATCATGACCGCCAAATATCATAAAGATTGGGTGAAAAAGTATTTGCTGAGATTTCAGGAAACTCGGAGTCTGTGGAAGCTTTTCAAAGGCTTTCAAATGCAAGTGTTTTTCCCAAGTCTCTGCTTAGGGCTACTTCAAGAGGAAACAAATCATGGAGATAGCACTGAGAACTACTTTATTGTGTATTTATTTCAAGCCGCCAGCAAAAACTGTGTTTGATTTAGAGTTCCAACTACGTCTATCAATATAGGAGAAAACAGAGTGAAACCTAAAAATTCAAACTGTTACTGCAAATGAAAGCTTCAACCTAGACGAACAATCTTTGGGGGGAAAAGTGGGATTGTTGTACTGATCATTACATCATGATTGGTTGAAAAAGTATTTGCTGAGATTTCAGGAAACTCGGATTCTGTGGAAGCTTTTCAAAGGCTTTCAAATGCAAGTGTTTTTCCCAAGTCTCTGCTTAGGGCTACTTCAAGAGGAAACAAATCATGGAGAGAGCACTGAGAACTACTTTATTGTGTATTTATTTCAAGCCGCCAGCAAAAACTGTGTTTGATTTAGAGTTCCAACTACGTCTATCAATATAGGAGAAAACAGAGTGAAACCTAAAAATTCAAACTGTTACTGCAAACGAAAGCTTCAACCTAGACGAACAATCTTTGGGGGGAAAAGTGGGATTGTTGTACTGATCATTACATCATGATTGGTTGAAAAAATATTTGCTGAGATTTCAGGAAACTCGGATTCTGTGAAAGCTTTGCAAAGGTTTTCAAATGAAAGTGTTTTTCCCCAGTCTCTGCTTAGGGCTACTTCAAGAGAAAACAAACCTTAGAGACAGCACTGAGAACTAATTCACTTTGTCAAGTATCAAGCAGCTACCACAAACTCTGTTGGATTTAGATTTCCAAGTGTTTGTCTTCCTAAAGGAGAAAATGCATTGAAACTTAAAAATTCAAACTGTTACTGCAAACGTACGCTTTAACGTAGAAGAACGAACCTTAGGGGGTGCCTTGTGGGATTGGTGTACTGATCATTATGGCCAAGTATCCTCATTATTGGGTAAAAAAATGTTTTCTTTGATTTTAAGAAACTCGTAGTTTTTTGTAAGCTTTGCAAAGTCTTTCAAATGAAAGGGTTTTTCCCCAGTGTCTGCTTAGGGCTACTTCAAGGGGAAACAAACCGTAGAGATAGCAGTGAGAAATGCTTTATTGAGTGAAGTTCCAAGCAGCTAGCATAAACCGTGTTTGATATAGAGTTCCAACTACATCTATCAATATAGGAGAAAACAGAGTGAAACCTAAGAATTGAAACTGTTATGAGAACGTACACCGAGCCTGGAGCAGCCAAATTCCAGCTCCCAGAACTGCTCTGGCCCAGGGCTAAAGAACCCGTGGAAACTGCTTCTCGATCCAGGTCCTGCTGAATACTGTGGAGGTAAATACCAACCGAGCCTTCATAGGCAGTGGCAACAGGATTGAGACGGGGCTAGTGAGGGCCAGTAAGGACTCTCCCGTTGCTTTGGTCACCCAGCAAAGGGAACGAAATGCTGCCATTTGCATGGGATACCAACATGGCAGAGATCTGATGTCATCAGAAAGCGGCAGAGGAGATAACTTCATCTATACCAGCGGCAACAGAAACAGTTGGTCTCCTGGTAAAGAAAGTGAGTCACAAACACCCGAGTCTCTCTCACTTTGTCATCAAGCCAGAGGGGCAGAGCAGAGCCGCCGCCCGTGCCCAGAACAGGGCCAGCGACCCGCTGGCGTGGTAGTCACGTCACCCCAATTGGAGTAGGGGCAGAGCAGAGCCGCCACCCGAGCCAGCAAGGTAGGCAGACCTGCGACCAAACGGCGGAACAGGCCCAGCGCCTGCCAGCGTGGTAGTCACGACACCCCAATTGGAGTAGGAGCAGAGCAGAGCCACCACCCGTGCCCGCAAGGTAGGCAGACCTGCGACCGACCAGCGGAACAGGCCCAGCTGCCTGCTGGTACGGCAGACACGTCACCCCATTTAAGGGGCAGAGCAGAGCCACCGCCTGTGCCCGCAAGTTAGGCAGACCTGCGACCGACTGGCGGAACAGGCCCAGCGGCCTGCCGGCATGGTAGACACATCACCCCAATCGGAGTAGGGTCAGAGCAGAGCCGCCGCCAGCGCCTGGAACAGGCCCAGTGGCCCGCTGGCATGGTAGTCACGTCACCCTAATTGGAGTAGGGGCAGAGCAGAGCCGCTGCCCGCGCCTGGAACAGGCCTGCCAGTGTGGAAGACATGTCACCCCAATTGGAGTAAGGGCAGAGCATAGCTGCCTCCTGCGCCTGCAAGGTAGGCAGACCTGCGACCGACTGGCAGAACAGGCTTGCGGCCCATCAGCGTGGTAGACAGATCACCCTAATTGGAGGAGGAGTACAGCCACTGCCCGCCCCTGCAAGGGAGACTTTTCAACTATACAAGAGCAATATAAATATATAGGGGGAAAATTTCAAAAATACAACAGTTTCACCAAGCAGAAAGAAATGCAAGCAGTATGAAAAGAAAAGGAAAGAAAGGACCACAAGCAATGCAGGTCAACTCAATGTTAGAAGAGGGAATAGCTGCAGTAGATGGAATGTCAGATAAAGAATTCAGGACATACATGCTTCAGATGATCTGGAGTCTCAAGGAAGACATTAGACAGCAAAATCAGACAATGAAGATCACTTCAACAATGAATTACATAAACAAATCCAAGAAGCAAAAGATCAACTATACAGGGAGATAGAGGTTATAAAAAACAAACAAACAGAAATCCTGGAAACGCAGAAAGCAATAAACCAACTTAAAAACTCAATTGAGAATACTACCAGCAGAGTAGAACACTTAGAAGATAGAACATCAGACAATGAAGACAAAATATTTCAACTTGAAAAGAACATAGACAGCTCAGCAAGACTGTTAAGAAACCATGAGCAGAACATCCAAGAAATATGGGATAACATAAAGAGACCAAACTTAAGAGTCATTGGGATACAGGAAGGTATAGAGGTCCAAACCAAAGGAATGAGCAATCTATTCAATGAAATAATATGAGAAAACTTCCCAGACTTGAAGAATGAGACAGAATCCCAAATCCTAGAAGCCTACAGGACGCCGAACGTGCAAAATCATAAGAGATCCACACCTAGACACATTATAATGAAGATGCCCAACATACAGAATAAGGAGAGAATTTTAAAAGCTACAAGAGAAAGGAAGCAGATTACATTTAGGGGTAAACCAATCAGGATAAGAGCTGATCTTTCAACACAGACTCTGAAAGCTAGAAGATCCTGGAATAGAAAATGGGTTCCAACCAAGAATCGTGTATCCATCAAAATTAAGCTTCAGGATGGAAGATGAAATCAAAACCTTCCATTATAAACAAAAGTAAAAAGAATTTGCAGCTAGAAAACCATCTCTTCAAAACATCCTCGGCAAAACATTACAGGAAGAGGAAATGGAAAATAACAATGAAAACCAACAGTGGGAGGTAGGACAGTAAAGGGGGAAAATAATCAAAGAGGAAAACAAACCATGTTTAGTAACATAAATAAACAAATATGGCTGGAAGAACAACCCATATCTGAATAATAACGCTAAATGTTAATGGCTTAAACTCACCAATTAAGAGACACAGGCTAGTAGAATGGATCACAAAACAAGACCCAACAATATGCTGCCTACAGGAGATGCATTTGATAGGAAAAGACATACATAGACTGAAGGTGAAAGGTTGGGAAAAATCATATCACTCATATGGACCTCGGAAACAAGCAGGAGTGTCCATACTCATATCAAATACAATAGATTTCAAGCCAAAGTTAATCAAAAGAGGGACACTACATATTGCTCAAGGGAACCATACACCAACAAGACATAACAATCATAAATATATATGCCCCAAACAATGGTGCAGCTATGTTCATCAAACAAACTCTTCTCAAGTTCAAGAGTCTAATAGACCACCATACAATAATCATGGGAGACTTCAACACACCTCTCTCACCACTGGACAGATCTTCCAAACAAAAGTTGAATAAGGAAACTATAGAACTCAATAACACAATTAATAACCTAGACTTAATTGACATATATAGAATATACCACCCAACATCAAGCAGTTACACTTTTTTCTCAGCAGCACATGGATCCTTCTCAAAAATTGATTATGTATTATGTCACAGGGCAACTCTTAGACAATATAAAGGAGTAGAGATAATACCATGCATCTTATCTGATCATAATGGAATGAAACTAAAAATCAACGATAAAAGAAGGAAGGAAAAATCATGCATCACTTGGAGAATGAACAATAGGTTACTGAATAAACAATGGGTTATAGAAGACATCAAGGAGGAAATTTAAAAATTCTTAGAGATAAATGAAAACACAGACACAACATATCGGAATCTATGGGACACATTGAAAGCAGTTCTAAGAGGTAAATTCTTTGCTTGGAGTTCATTCCTTAAAAAAAGAAAAAACCAACAAATAAATGATCTCATACTTCATCTCAAAATCCTGGAAAAAAAAGCACAAAACAACAGCAAAAGAAGTAGAAGTTAAGAAATAATTAAAATCAGAGCTGAAATTAATGAAATTGAAACAAAAGAAACAATTGAAAAAATTGACAAAACTAAAAGTTGGTTCTTTGAAAAAATAAATAAAATCGACAGACCCTTAGCCATGCTAATGAAGAGAAGAAGAGAGAGAACTCAAATTACTAGCATACGGGATGAAAAAGGCAATATCACAACAGACACTTCAGAAATACAGAAGATAATCAGAAATTATTTTGAATCCTTATACTCCAAAAAAAAGAAGATAGTGAAGGCAGATTATATGATCTGCCCAGATTGAGTCAGGAGGATATAGACAACCTAAACACACCAATATCAATTGAGGAAATAGAAGAAACCATCAAAAGACTTCCAACTAAGAAGAGCCCAGGACCGGATGGGTATACAGCAGAGTTTTACAAAACCCTTAAAGAGGAATTAATACCAATATTTTTCAAGCTATTTCAGGAAATAGAAAAAGAGGGAGAACTTCCAAATTCATTCTACGAGGCCAACATCACCCTGATTCCTAAACCAGACAAAGACACTTCAAAGAAAGAAAACTACAGACCAATATCTCTAATGAACCTAAATGCAAAAATCCTCAATAAAATTCTGGCGAATTGGATACAAAAATATATCAAAAAAATTGTGCACCATGATCAAGTAGGATTCATCCCTGGGATGTAAGGCTGGTTCAATATATGGAAATCAATAAATGTTATTCACCACATCAATAGACTTAAAAATAAGAACCATATGATCATCTCGATAGATGTGGAAAAAGCATTTGACAAAGTACAGCATCCCTTTATGTTCAAAACTCTGGAAAAACTAGGGTTAACAGGAACATACCTCAATATTGTAAAAGCAATCTATGCTAAGCCTCAGGCTAGCATCATTCTGAATGGAGAAAAATTGAAGGCATTCCCTCTAAAATCTGGAACAAGTCAGGGATGCCCTCTCTCACCACTTCTGTTCAACATAGTTCTCGAAACACTGGCCAGAGCAATTAGACAGATGAAAGAAATTAAAGGCATAAAAATAGGAAAAGAAGAAATTAAATTACCAATATTTGCAGATGACATGATTCTATACCTAGCAGACCCAAAAGGGTCTACAAAGAAACTATTAGAGCTAATAAATGAATTCAGCAAAGTGGCAGGATATAAAATCAACATGCATAAATCAAAAGCATTCCTGTATATCAGAGACAAATCCTCTGAAATGGAAATGAGGACAACCACTCCATTCACAATATGCTCAAAAAAAATAAAATACTTGGGAATCAACCTAACAAAAGAGGTGAAAGACTTATACAATGAAAACTACAGAACCCTAAAGAGAGAAATAGAAGAAGATCTTAGAAGATGGAAAAATATACCCTGTTCATGGATAGGCAGAACTAACATCATCAAAAGTTCTCTATAGGTTTAATGCAATGCCAATCAAAATCCCAATGGCATTTCTTGTAGAAATAGAGAAAGCAATCATGAAATTCATATGGAAAAATAAAAGACCCAGAATAGCAAAAACAACACTAAGCAGGAAGTGTGAATCAGGCGGTATAGCGATACCAGACTTCAAACTGTACTACAGAGCAATAGTAACAAAAACAGCATGGTACTGGTACCAAAACAGGCGGGTGGACCAATGGTACAGAATAGAGGACACAGAAACCAATCCACAAAACTACAACTATCTTATATTTGATAAAGGGGCTAAAATCATGCAATGGAGGAAGGATAGCATCTTCAACAAATGGTGCTGGGAAAACTGGAAATCCATATGCAACAAAATGAAACTGAATCCCCTCCTCTCGCCATGCACAAAAGTTAACTCAAAGTGGATCAAGGAGCTAGATATCAAATCAGAGACTCTGCGTCTGATAGAAGAAAAAGTTGGCTCCGATCTACATATTGTAGGGTCGGGCTCCAAATTCCTTAATAGGACACCCATAGCACAAAAGTTGATAACAAAAATCAACAAATGGGACTTACTTAAACTGAAAAGTTTTCTCTCAGCAAGAGAAACAATAAAAGAGGTAAATAGGGAGCCTACATCATGGGAACAAATTTTTACTCCTCACACTTCAGATAGAGCCCTAATATCCAGAGTATACAAAGAACTCAAAAAATTAAACAATAAGAAAACAAATAACACAATCAACAAATGGGCCAAAGACCTGAACAGACACTTCTCAGGGGAGGACATACAATCAATCAACAAGTACATGAAAAAATGCTCACCATCTCTAGCAGTCAGAGAAATGCAAATCAAAACCACCCTAAGATACCATCTCACTCCAGTAAGATTGGCAGCCATTATGAAGTCAAACAACAACAAGTGCTGGAGAGGATGTGGGGAAAAAGGTACTCTTGTACTTTGCTGGTGGGACTGCAAACTGGTGCGGCCAATCTGGAAAACAGTATGGAGACTCCTGGGAAAGCTGGGAATGGAACCACCATTTGACCCAGCTATTGCCCTTCTTGGACTTTTCCCTGAAGACCTTAAAAGAGCGTACTACAGGGATACTGCTACATCGATGTTCATAGCAGCAGAATTCACAATAGCTAGACTGTGGAACCAACCCAGATGCCCTTCAATAGATGAATGGATAAAAAAAATGTGGCATTTATACACCATGGAGTATTACGCAGCACTAAAAAATGACAAAATCATAGAATTTGCAGGGAAATGGATGGCACTAGAGCAGATTATGCTTAGTGAAGCTAGCCAATCCCTAAAAAACAAATACCAAATGTCTTCTTTGATATAATGAGAGCAACTAAGAACAGAGCAGGGAGGAAGAGCAGGAAGAAAAGATTAACATTAAACAGATACATGACGTGGGATGGAAAGGGAGAGAAAAGGGAAATTGCATGGTAATGGAGGGAGACCCTCATTGTTATACAAAATTACATATAAGAGGTTGTGAGGGGAATGGGAAAATAAACAAGGAGAGATATGAATTACAGTGGATGGGGTAGAGAGAGAAGATGGGAGGGGAGGGAGGGGGGATGGTAGAGGATAGGAAAGGTAGCAGAATACAACAGTTACTAATAGGGCATTATGTAAAAATGTGGATGTGTAACCAATGTGATTCTGCAATCTGTATTTGGGGTAAAATTGGGAGTTCATAACCAACTTGAATCTAATGTATGAAATATGATATGTCAAGAGCTTTATAATGTTTTGAACAACCAATAAAAAAAATTTAAAAAAAAAAAGAATTTTTGGAACTATTAGTTAGGGAAAGAGTAAAGTCCCTTTAAGGATGTTTTGTTTTTGTAATTGCTTTTGTCCAGGCTCATCACTCATCTATTTCACAGTCACAAAATTCAATTGTCAATTTTATCAGAATTGTTGAATTGGAATTGTGTCACTTTCAGTGATATTCCTTTTTCTTCCTATGTATCGTAAAATAAATATGAATTCCATGAGCAAAAAAAAAAACCTGACCTTAACCAAATATCTAAACCTAACACTAAACTTAGCCATTACCCTAACTCTAAAACTAGCCAAAATCATTACCCTAGCTCTTATATTACCCATAGCCCTAACCCTAGGCCTAAACCTAACACAAAACCTAGCAGTAATCCTAGGCCTAAACATAGCCCTAAGCGTAATCCTAACCCTAACTCTAGCCATAATCCTAACCTAACCATCGATTACACTTAACCATAGCTAAAAGCCTAACCCTTACCCTAAACTATAACTATGCCTATCCCTAAATCTAACCCTAACCCTGGTCATAATCCTAACCTTAACTCTAGCCCTAAACCTAGCTCTAAATCTACCCATTACCCAAAACCTAACCCTAACTCTATTGATAACCCTAGGCCTAAACCTAACCCTAAACCTAAGCAGAAACCTAACCCTATACCCAACCCTAAACTTCACACTCACCATAGACCTAACCCTAGCTGTAACCCTAACCCATACCATAAGCCTAAATATAACCCTAGTCCTAAACCTAAGCCTAAACCTCAATCTAACACTAACCGTAACCCTATACCTATATCTAAACATATCCATTAATCTAAAACTAACCCTACCCCTAAGGATGATGCTAGCCCTAATTCTAACTCTAACTCTAACCTTAATGTAATCTTATCCCTAGACCTAATTCTAAACCAACCCTCACCCTAGACCTAAACCTAGATCAAAACCTAACCCTTATGCTAAACATAACCATAAACCTAACCCTAGTTCTAACCCTTACCCATACCCTAACTCAAGACCTATTCCTAACCACAACACTAGCCCTAACCTTAGCTCTAACACTATCCATTATCCTAACCATTACCCTTACCCTAATGCTAACTCTAGGCCTAACACTAAACCTATTGATAACCCTAACCCAAACCCTAACAATTACCACAAACCTAAACCTAACCATAACCCTAACCATAACTGAAGACCTATTCCTAACCATAACCCTAGCCTTAACCTTAGTTCTAACCCTATAAATTATTCTAACAATTACCCTTATCCTAATGGTAACCCTAGGCCTAACACTAACCCTATCACTAACCCTAACCCTATCAATTACCATAAACCTAAACCTAAACCCTAACCTCAACTAAACTCTAACCCTGATCCAGACCCTAATAATTTCCCTAGCTCTGTAATTGAACCTTACCCTAAACCTAACCCTTACACTAGACATAGCCATAAATCTAATCCTAAAACTAACCTCAAACGTAACCCTAGAGCTGACATTAGCTCTAGCACTGATCCTAGCCCTAACCCTAACAAAAACCCAAGTCCAATCCAAGCCCTAAACCTAGACTTAATCCTAACCCTAACCCTAACCCTAGCCCTAACCATAATACTAACCCTATCCCTAATCTTAGCCATAATGTTGCCCTATCCCTAACCCTAACCCTAGACCTAACAATAACTCTAAATCTCACACTATCCTATCACTAGATCTAAACCTATCCCTTACCATAACCATAACCCTAGTCCTAAACCTGGTTCAAACCCTTGCCCTATTCATAGCCCTAGCACATACTTTAAATCAAAATCTAACTCTAAATCTAACCCTAACCAGAAGCCTAAGCCTAACCCTAACACTTGCCCTAACCCTAACACTAATGCTAAAACTAGCCCTAACCTTAGCCCTAGTGCTAAAACAAAACCAAGCCATAGCTCTAACCTTAACCCTTAAACTAACCAAACCCTAACCATATATCTACACCTAACCCTAGCCCTAATTCAAGATTGAAGCCGAACCCTAAAACTAACCCTGACTCTGACTCTGACACTAAAACTAACCCTAACTCTAAACATAATCCTAACCCTAACACTAAACTTAGCCCTAATCTTAACCCTAAATTAGCCCTAGTTGGAACCCTTGTAATTACATTAGCCATAATCCTAACCCTAGCACTAACTTAACCCAAAACCTAGCCCTAATCCGAGCTTTAACCCTAACCCTAACCTTAACCCTAACCCTAGCCCTAATCATAATCATGACCCTAGCCCTAAACCTAGCTCTAACCCTATCCACTATCATAACCATAACCCTAACCCTAATGCTAACCCTAGGCCTATACCTAATGCTATCTCTAATCCTATCCTATCCATTTCACTAAATCTAACATGAACCCTAATACTAAGCCTATCATTACCCTAACCCTAACCCTAGCGCTAATTCTACCCCTACCTTTAAGATTTAACCTATCCCAAAACCTAACCAAGACCTTGTCCTTAATAATAAGCCTATCCCTAATCCTGACCCTAACCCTAAACCTAAACCTTTCACTAGATGTAGCCATAATCCTAACCCTAAAACTATCTTTATACATAATTCTAGATCTGCAATTATCTAAGCTTTTAATCCTAGCCCTAACCCTAAAACAAAACCTAGCCCTTATCCTAGCCCTAAACCTAGGCTCAATCAATATCCTAACTCTAACCATAGAACTAACCCTAATTCTAAACACAATTCTACCTCTAAACCTAGCTATAACACCATCCCTTACCCGAAACTTAATCCCAAATCTAACCCTAACTCTATGCTTAAACTGAACACTAACCTTAACTCTAATCCTAGCACTAATTTAGCCCTATCCCTAACCCTAACCCTAACCTTAGCCTGAAGATGAACTCTAATTCTCAAACTAGCCCTATTGCTAGTTCTAAACCTATTTCTTACCATAACCCTAACCCTAGCCCTAATTCTTGCCCTATTTTTAGTCCTAGCCCTAACCCTATATATAACCCTAAATCTAAATCTAACCCTAACCCTAAGCATAAGCCTAACCCTAACACTAACATTAACCCTAACCCTAATGCTAATCTCAAAAAAATAGCACTAACACTAACCCTAGCAGTAAAACAAAACCGAGCAATAGCCCTATCCCTAAACTTTAACTTAAATCAAACACTAACAATACACCTATACTTAATCCTAGCCTTAATTCGAGTCCTAACATTAACCTCAATATTAACCCTGACCCTGACTCATATCCTAAACTCACCCTAGCTCTAAACACCATCCTAACTTTAAACCAAAACCTAACAGTAACCCTAGCCCTTATTTGAGTCCTAACCCTAACCCTGACCCTCACTCATATTGTAACACTAACCCTAGCTCTAAATATCACCCTAACCTTAAACCTAATGCTAACCCTAGGCCTAAACCTAACCCTTTCACTACTCTAACCCTATCAATTACCCTACACCTAACCTGAACCCTAAACCTAACCCTATCATACCATATCCCTATCCTTATTGCTAATTTGAGCCCTAATCCTAAACCCTAACCTAAACCAAACCCGAAACCTGATTCTAACCCTAATAATACCCCCAGCTCTAAACCTAACCCTTACCCTAGACCTAGCCATAAATCTAACCCTCAATCTATCCCTAACCGTAACCCTAGACCTGACACTAGCCCTAGCCCTAATTCTTGCCATAACCCTAAAACAAACCCTAGACCTCATTCTAGCCCTAAAACTAGCCTTATTACTAACCCAAAACATAATCTTAGCCCTAACCATAATTCTAACCTTCAACCTAGCCCTAACACTAGCTATAACCCCATCCCTTCCCCTAAACCTAACCCTATTCCTAAACCTAAATCTAAGCCTAAAACTAGGCCTAACCCTAGCACAAACCCTAGACCTAATCCTAGCCCTAATTTAGCCCTAAACCTAACCTAACCTAACCCTAGCCCTAAGACTAACTCTAACTCTCACCCTAGTCCTATTTCTTATTCTAACCACAACCCTTTTTATAACCCTAAAACTTGCCCTAACCTTAGCCCTAACCCAAGCCCTAGCCCTAATCCTACATCTAATCCTAACTCTAAATGTAACCCTAAACCTAAGCCTAAATCTCTCACTAACACAAGCTGTTACACTAACACCAATCCTAAAACTAGCCCTAACCTAGCCCAAGCCCTACAACAAAACAGAGCCATAGCCTTAACCCTAACATTTAACCTAAACCAAACCCTAAGCCTACTCCTAGCCCTAAACCTAGCTCTAATTTGAGTCCTATCCCTAACCCTAAAACTAGCCCTGACCCTTACTCTGACCCTACACAAACTCTAGCTCTAAACTTCAACCAAAACCTTAACCAAACCCAAGCACTAGACCTAGTCCTAACCCTCACCCTAAAACTAGCCCTAATTGTAACAGTAGTTCTTACATTAGCTGTAGCCCTAACCTTAGCAGTAACCTAACCCAAAACCTAACCTAATAAGAGCCCAACAATTAGCTTTAAACACTAACAATAACCGTAACCCTAGCTCTAACACTTACCCTAAATCTAATGCTAACTCTAACCCTTGCAATAACCCAAAACCTAACACTAACCCTAGCTCTAATCCTAACAATAACCCTAGCCCTAAACCTAGCTCTAATCCTATCATTAAATTAACCCTAACCCTAATCCTAATGCTAACCCTAGGATAACCCTAACCCTATTCCTAACCCTAAACCTATCCATTACACTAAAAATAACCTGAACTCTAAACCTAACCATATCCATAAACTTAATCCTAACCCTAACCCTAACGCTAATTTGAGGCCTAACATTAAACATTAACCTAATTTAACCTGGAACACTGTACTTTACCTAATAATGCCCCAGCTCTAAATTTACCCTAAACCTTAACCTCAATCTCACACTATACCTAGCCATAATCCTAACCCTAAAACTATCTCTAAAGATAATCCTAGACCTGACATTAGCCCTAGCATTAATGAAGCCCTAACCCTAACACAAACCCTAGCCCTAATCCTAGCCCTAAACTTAGCTTTAATCCTAACCCTAACCCCAAAACTATACCTAACCCTAATTTTAACCCTCGCCCTAAGTCTAAATCTAGTGATAACATCATGCCTAGCCATAACCATAACCCTAACTCTAGCCCTAAACCTAGGCTTAGCCTTAATACTAACCCTAGCTCTATATCTAGCCCTCATAAAGCCCTAACCCTAACCCTACCAAACCCTAACCCCAAGATTAACTCTAACTCTTGCCCTTGTCCTATCCCTAGATCTAATCCTATCCCTAATGATAACCCAAACCCTAGCCCAAACCCTAGCCATAACCTAGATTTAACCCTAAGTCTAAATCTAACCCTAATCATAAGCCTAAACCATACTCTAACACTAGCTCTAACCTAATGCTAATTTGAAAACCAGCCCTAACCCTAGCCCTAGTCCTCAAACAAAACTGAGCCATAGCACCAACGCTAACACTTAACCTAAACCATAGCCTAAACCTACACCTAGCCTTAACCCTAGCCCTAATTCAAGTCCTAACCCTAACCCTAGAACTAATACTAACCCTGACTCTGACCATAACACTGACTATAGCTTTACACATCACCCTATCCCTAAAACTAATCCTAACACTACACCTCACCCTAAACCTAACCCTAAAAGTAGACCTAATTTTAATATCAGTTCTTACATTAGCCATAGCCCTAAACCTAACACAAAACCTAGCCCTAATCCAAGGCCTAACCCTGGCCCTAACCCTGGCCCTAAACCTAACCCTATCCCTAGTCCTAACCCTAAGCTCTAACCCTATCCCTTACCCAAAGCCAAACCCTCACCCTATTGCTACCCTAATCCTAACTCTAATCTTAAACCTACCCTAAACCCTAACTTTATTACTAGTCCTAACCCTAGCCCTCATTCTAGATCTAAACTTAACCCAAACCCTAATCTTAACCCTGACCCTTATTCTGACTTTAACATTAAAGCTAGGTTTAAACCTGACCCTAACCCATATCCGAATCTTAACACTAGCCCTACCAGTAACCCTATACCTAAACTTAACACTAACACTAGCCCTAGACCTAAACCTAATTCTAAATATAGCCATAACCCTAGCCCTAGCCCTAACATAAACCCTTAACCTGAACCAAACACTAACCTTACCCCTAGACCTAACCCTAGTCCTCACTCTGGACGTAACCCTAAACCTAATTCTAACCTGAACCCTGACACTTAACCTAACAAAAACCCTATCTCTAAACCTTATCCTAACCCAGAAACTAACCCTAGCACTAGATGAACCCTAAATATAGGCATGACCATAACTCTAGCTCTTAAATTACTAATACACCTAACACTAGCCCTACACCTCACACAAAACCTAGCCCTAATTGTAGCCCTAAACCTAATGGTAACCCTAGGCCTAACACTAACCCTATCCCTATCAATTACCATAAACCTAAACCTAAACCCTAACCTCAACTAAACTCTAACCCTGATCCAGACCCTAATAATTTCCCTACATCGATGTACATAGAAGCACAATTCACAATAGCAAGACTGTGGAACCAACCTAGATGCCCTTCAATAGACGAATGGATAAAAAAATGTGGCATTTATACACAATGGAGTATTACTCTGCATTAAAAAATGACAAAATCATAGAATCTGCAGGGAAATGGATGGCATTAGAGCAGATTATGCTAAGTGAAGCTAGCCAATCCCTAAAAAACAAATGCCAAATGTCTTCTTTGATATAAGGAGAGTAACTCAGAACAGAGTAGGGACGAAGAGCATGAGAAGAAGATTAACATTAAACAGGGATGAGAGGTGGGAGGGAAAGGGAGAGAGAAGGGAAATTGCATGGAAATGGAAGGAGACCCTCAGGGTTATACAAAATTACATACAAGAGGAAGTGAGGGGAAAGGGAAAAATAATACAAGGGGGAGAAATGAATGACAGTAGAGAGGGTAGAGAGACAAGAGGGGAGGGGAGGGCAGGGGAGGGGGGATAGTAGAGGATAGGAAAGGCAGCAGAATACAACAGACACTAGTATGGCAATATGTAAATCAATGGAAGTGTAACTGATGTGATTCTGCAATCTGTATACGGGGTAAAAATGGGAGTTCATAACCCACTTGAATCAAAGTGTGAAATATGATATATCAAGAACTATGTAATGTTTTGAACAACCAACAATAAAAATTAAAAAAAAAGAAACTGTTATGGCTAACGAATGCTTCAACTTAGACAAACGAAATTGGGGGGGGGAGTGGGATTGGTGTACTGATCATTGCATCACGATTGGGTGAAAAAATATTTGCTGAGAATTCAGGAAACTTGGAGTCTGTGAAAGCTTTGCAAAGGTTTTCAAATGAAAGTGTTTTCCCCATTCTCTGCTTAGGGGTACTTCAAGAGAAAACAAACCATAGAGACAGCACTGAGAACTACTTTATTGTGTCAAGTTTCAAGAAGCGTGTTTGATTCAGAGTTCCAAATTCATCTATTGCTATAGGAGAAAATAGAGTGAAACCTAAAAATTCAAACTGTTACTGCAAACAAATGCTTCAATCTAGAAGAACGAAATTTAAGGGGCTAAGTGGGATTGGTGTACTGATCATTACCGTCAAGTATCATCAAGATTGGGTGAAGAAATGTTTTCTGAGATTTCAGGAAACTCGGAGTGTGTGGAAGCATTGCAAAGGCTTTCAAATGAAAATGTTTTTCCCAATTCTCTGATTAGGGCTATTTCAAGAAGAAAGAAGCCTTAGAGACAGCATTGAGAACTACTTAATTTTGTCCAGTTTCAAGAAGCTAGCACAAACCGTGTTTGATTTAGAGTTCCAACTACATCTATCAATATAGGAGAAAACAGAGTGAAGCCTAAAAATTCAATCTGTTACTGTAAACGAATGCTTCAACCGAGAAAGACGAAATTTGGGGAGCCAAGTGGCCTTGGAGTACTCATCATTACCGCCAAGTATTGTCAAGTTTGGGTGAAAAAATATTTACTGAGATTTGAGGAAACTCGGAGTCTGTGGAAGCTTTTCAAAGGCTTTCAAATGAAAGAGTTTTTCACAAGTCTCTGCTTAGGGCTACTCAACAGGAAACAAAACATAGAGAGCACACTGAGAACTAATTCACTTTTTCAAGTATCAAGCAGTTACCACATACTCTGTTGGATTTGGAGTTCCAACTGCTTCTCTTCCTAAAGGAGAAAATGTATCTAAACCTAATCCTGTACATAACCCTAACCCTAACCCTAACACAAACCTTTAATCTAATCTAACCTTAAACCTAACACAAACCATAACCATAACCCTAAGAGTAACATTAACCCTAACCCTAACCCTATCCCTAACTCTTAAACTAACTCTAACCTCAAACCTAACCCTAAACCTAATCCTAACCATATCCCTAACCCTTACACTAACCCTAACCCTAAACCTAAACCTAACCCGAACATTAACACCAACCCTAAACCTAATCAGAAACCGAACACTAACCTTAAAAATATCCCTAATCCTAACATTATCCCTAATTCTAACCCTAACACTAACGCTAACACTTACCCTATCCCTAAATCTAACACTAACCCTAATGCAAAACCTAACACTAACACTAACCTTAAACCTAACCCTAATCCTAATCACAAGCCTAACACTAACACAAACCCTAACTCTAAACCTAACATACACTAACCCTAATCCTAACACTAACCCTACCCCTAACCGTAATCCTAACACTAACCCTAACACTAATGCTAACCCTCTCCTTAATCCTAACTGTAACCCTAACCCTAACCCTAAAAGAAACCTAACACTAACCCTAAACCTAACCTTAACTTAAATCCTAACCCTAACCCTAATAAAATCCTACCCCTAACCCTAACACTAAACCTAACACTAAGTCTAACCCTAAATCCACCCTAACTTTAAAACTAACCATAATCCTAACCCTAACCCTATCTGTAACCCTTAGGCTAACACTAACCATGACCCTAACCCTAACACTAACTCTAAACCTATCATTAAACCTATCACTATTCTTAACCCTAACCCTAACCCTAATGCGAAAACTAACACCAAACCTAAACCTAATCCTAACCCTAACCCTAACAATCACGCTAAACCTAACCCTAACATGAACCCTAACCCTAACTCTAACACTTACCCTAATCATAGTCATAACCCTAACCCTAACCCTAACACTAACCCTAAACTTATCCCTAACCCTAACCCTAACTGTAACCATAAACCTAATCCTAACACTACCCTAACACTAACTCTAACACAAAGTTTAACACTAACACTAACCCTAACTCAAAAACTAATCCTAACCTTAACCCTAGGCCTAACCCTAACCCAAACCCTAATCCTAACTGAAACCTTAACCCTAACACTAACCCTAACTCTAACCTGTACTCTAACACTAAACCTCACCCAAACCCTAACACTAATCCTAACCCTAATCCTAACTGTAATCATAACACTAACCCTAAACATAACCCTAAAAATAACACTAACTATAAAACTAACCCTAAATATATTCCTAAAGCTAACACTATAACTAGTCCTAACCCTAACACTAACCTAACATTAATTCTAACTCTAACTCTAACCCTAACACTATGACGAACCTTAACACTAACCCTAACACTAACTCTAAACCTAACACTAACCCTAATCCTAATACTAACCCTAAAACTAACCCTAAATGTAACCCTAACCCTAACCCAATCAATAACACTAATCCTAACCCTAACATTAACCCTATTGCAAACCCTAACACTAACACTAACCCTAACCCTAACACTAACCCTATTGCAAACCCTAACACTAACACTAATCCTAACACTAACCCTAATAGAAACTAACCCTATAGTAGCCCTAACACTAACCCTAACCTTAACCCTATCACAAACCTTAACCCTGAACCTAACACTAAACCTAACACTAACCCTAACACTAACCCTAACACTAATCCTAATCCTAACCCTAATCCTAAATGTAACCTATCCCTAACACTAACCCTAAACCTAACACAAACCCTAACCCTATCACGAACCCTAACCCTAATTTTAACCCAAAGCCTAACTCTAATCCTAACCCTAAACCTAACAGTAAATCTATCCCAAAACTTTACCTAACCCTAAACCTTACCATAACCCGAACAATAAACCTAACACTAAACATAACAGTAAACCTAACACTAACACCAAACCTAACCCTAATCCTAAACTTAACACTAACACTAATCTTAACCTTAACACTAAACCTAAGACTAACCCTAACCCTAAGCCAAATGCTAACCCTAACTCTAACCGTAAACCTAACCCTAATGATAACCCTAACACTAACCCTATTCTTAAACCTAACACTAAATATAACACTAAACAGAATCCTAACTCTAATTTTAAATCTAACAATAACCCTAACACTAACCCTAACACAAACACAAACCCTAACCCTAACACTAATCCTAACGCAAACTCTAACATTAACACTAACCCTAACACTAATACTATGCTTAATCATAACCTAACACAAACCGTAACTCTAACCCTAACCCTAACCCTAACCCTAACACCAACACTAAACCTAACCCTAACCCTCACCCTTAACCTAACCCTAATCCTATCTGTAACCCTAAATCAAACCCTAATCCTATCTGTAACCCTAACACTAACCCTAATCCTAACCTTAACTTAAATCCTAACCCTAAGCAGAAAAAACCCTAACCCTAACCTAAAACTAAACCTAACACTAACTCTAACCCTAAATCCAACCCTAACTTTAAAACTAAACCTAATCCTAACCCTAACCCCAACACTAATCCTAACCCTAACCCTAACCCTTAGGTTAACACTAACCATAACCCTAAAAGTAACACTAACACTATCCCTAAACCTAACCCTAACCCTAACCATAACACTAACCATAACCCAAACCCTAACACTAACTCTAAACCTATCACTAACCCTAACACTATCCTTACCCTAACCCTCACCCTAACCCAAACACTCACACCAAACCTAAACCTAAACCTAACCTTAATACTCATGCTAACCCTAAACCTAACATGAACCCTAACTCTAACTCTAACACTAACCCCAATTGTAAACAGAAACCTAAACCTAACCCTAAAACTAACCCTAAACTTATTCCTAACCCCAACCCTAACACTAACCGTAACCATAAACCTAACCCTAACCCTAACACTAACCCTAACCCTAACTCTAACGCAAAGTTTAACACTAACACTAACCCTTACCCGAACACTAATCTTAACCGTAACCCTAGCCCTAACCCTAACCAAAACTCTAACCCTGACCCTAACACTAAGCTTAACACTAACCCTAACCCTAACCATAACACTAACCCTAAATCTAACTGTAACACTAACACTAACCCTAAACCTATTCCCAAACCTAACACTATACCTAACCCTAACCCTAACCCTAAACCTAACAGTAACCCTAACCATAACCCTAACCTTAACCCAAACCCTAATGCTAACACTAAACCTCTCCCTAACCCTAACACTATTGCTAAACCTAACCCTAACCCTAACTCTAACACTAGCACTAACCTTAACCATAACCCTAATATGAACCCTAACCCTAAACCTAACACTGAATCTAGCCCTAACCCTATCTTAAACCTAATGATAACCCTAACTCTAATCCTAACACAAACCCTATCCCTAATACTAACCCAACACTAACCCCAACCCTAATGCAAACCCTTACACCAACAATAACCCTAACCTTAACCCTAATCCTACCCTTAAAACTAATCTAACACTTACCCTAAACCTAAACATAACACAAACCCTAACCCTAACACTAACACTAAACCTAAAACTAACCCTAACACTAACCCTAACCCTAACTCTAACCTAACCCTAATACTTAACCTAACCCTAAACCTTACCCTAACCCGAACTCTAACCCTAACCTAACCTTAACCATAACACTAACCCTAAGACAAAACCTAACCCTAACCATAACCCTAAGGTAACACTAATCCTAACCCTATCACTAACACTAAAACTAACCCTAATTCTAACCCTATTGCTAACCCTAACTCTAACCCTAAATCTTACCCTAAACCTAACCTTAACCCTTATCCTAATACTAACCCTAACACTAAACCTAACCCTAACCATAACCCTAAATGTAACACTAACCCTAACCCTAACCCTTGCATTAACCCTAACCCTAACTATAACCCTAACACTAACACTAACACTAAACCTAACCCTAATGCTAACCCTAACACTAAAACTAACCCTAACACAACCCTAACATTAACCCTAAACCTAACCCAAATCCTAACACTAGCCATAACCGTAACCTTTATTCTAAAACTAACCCTAATCATAACCCTAATGGTAATCCTAACTGTAATTCCAACCCTAAATTTAACACTAACTCTAACACAAACACTAACACAAACACTAACCCTAACCATAACACTAAACTTAGACCTAACCTTAACCTAACCCTTTCATTAACACTAACTCAAACACTAACACAAAGACTAACCTAACACTCACCCTAACTCTAACACTCTCCCTAACCCTAACCTTAACACTAACACTAACACTAAACATAATCCTTTCCCTAACAATAATTTAACCGTAAACCTAACCCTAACATAACCCTAACCCTAACTCTAACACAAAAGCTAACCCTAATCCTAAACCTAACCCTAACACTAAACATAACCCTAACCTTAACCCTAACACTAACCCTATCCCTAACATTAATACTAACCCTACCCATAACCCTAACCCTAACACTAACCCTAACCCTAACACTAATCCTAACCCTAACCCTTACCCTAACACTAACCCTAACCCTAACTCCAAACCTAACCCTAATCCTAACCCCAACCCTAATACTAACCCTAACCCCAACCCTAACCCAAAATCTAACACAAATTCTAACCCTAACCCTAAGTCTAACCCTAACACTAACCCTAACAATAACCCTCACCGAAACCCTAACAGTAACCCTAACACTAACCCTCACCTACATCTAACACTAAACCTAACCCCAACCCTAATCCTATCACTAATTCTAACCATAACCATAACATAACACAAACCCGAACTCAAACCCTAACACTCAACCTAATACTAACCATCACCCTAACTCTAAAATTAACCATAAACTTAACCCTAAGCCTAAAACTAACCCGAACCCTAACCCTAATCCTAATTCTTAGCCTAAAACTAACTCTAACCCTAACCCTAAATCTAACACTAATCCTAAACCTAACCCTAACCGTAACACTAACCCTAACCCTAACACTACCTCTAAACCTATCCCTAACCCTAAAACTATACTTAACCCTAAACCTAACCCTGACCCAAACACTAACACTAAACCTAACCCTAACCCTAACCCTAACCCTAGGCCTTACTCTAACCCTAACCTTAGCCCTTACTCTAAACCTAACCCTTGCCCTAGACCTAATCCTAGATCATACCCTAATACTTACCCTAAATCTAACCCTGACACTAACCCTAGGCTTAATCCTAACCCTAGCCATAAACTTAACCTTAACCCTAGCCCTAAACTTAGCTCTAACCCTATCCATTACCCTAAAGATAAACCTAAATCAAATGCTAACCCTAGGCCTAACACTAACCCTATTGCTAACAATAACCATACCATTACTCTAAACCTAACCTGAATCCTAAACCTACCCTATCCATTACCTGAATCCTAAACTGAACCCTAATGCTAATACAGGCCTTAACCCTAAACCTTAACCTAAACCAAACCATACCCAGACCCTAATAAAACACCTAGCTATAAACCTGACCCTTACTCTAAACCTAACCCTTACACTAGACCTAGCCATAACCTAACCATAAAACTACCACTTTCTTTTCACCTAGACCTGACATTAGCCCTAGCCCAAATCTTAGCCCTAGACCTAACACATACCCTCATCCTAGCACTAAACCTAGCCTTAATCCTAACCCGAACCCTAACCCTAGCCCTAAATAAAATTTGAACCCAAACCCTAGCTCTGAACCTAGCTATAACCCCCTTCCTCTAAATCTAACTCTAACCCTAGCACTAACACTAACCATACCACTAGCCCTAACCCTACGTCTAACCCTATCACTAACCCTAGTGCTTATCCTAGCCCTAATTTAGCCCTAAGCCTAAACCTACCCCTAACCGCAGCTCAAAGAATAACTCTAATCGCACCCCAGTCCTAATTCTAGTTCTAACCCTATCCATTACTGTAACCCTAACACTAGCCCTAACCTTAACCATAATGCAGGCCCTAGCCCTAAACCTAGATCTAACTATAACAATAAATCTAAGCCTAAACCTCATCCTACCACTAGCCCTAACACTATTGCTAATCCTATAACTAGCCCTAACCCTAGCCCTAGCTCTAAAGCAAAAATGAGCCATAGCCCTAACCTAACCCTAGCCTAACAGTAACGCTAGACTTGACATTATCCCTATCCCTAATTCTTACCCTAACCCTAACACAAAACCTTACCCTACACCTAGCCTTATTCCTAGCCCTAATTTGAGTCCTATTCCTAACCCTGATCAGTAACACTGATCCTGACTCTGAGCCTAACACTAACCCTATCTCTAATCATCTCCCTAAACCTAAACCTAAACACTAGACCTTGACCTAGACCTAATGTTATCTCTAATCATAACCCTAGCTCTTACATTAGCTGTAGTCCTACACTAGCCCTAACCTAACCCAAAATCTAGCCCTAATTCGAGCCCTAACTCTAGTTTAATCATAGCCCTAACCCTATCCCTAGCCCTAACATTTAACCTAAACCTAACCCTAAACCTAAACCTTGCCCTAACCTGAAACCTAAACCAAACCATAGTCCTATTCCTAACCATGACACTAGCCCTCAACCTAGATATAATTTTATCCATTACCCTAACCATAACTCTAAGCAAATTCTAACCCTAGGCCTAACCCTAACCACAGCCCTAACCTAACCATAACCCTAGTCCTAACTGTAGCTCTAATTCTATCCATTACCTGAACCATATCTTTAACAAAATTCTATCCCTAGGTCTAACTCTAACCCTATGCCTTACCCTAACCCTGTCCATTATACTAAACCTAACCTGAACCTGGCACCTAACCATATCCATTACTCTAACCTTAATGTTAATTTTAGCCCTAACCCTAAACCTTAACTGAACCCATACCCTAACCCTGACTCTGAACCTAAAAATACCCCTAGCTGTAAACCTGACCTAACCCTCAATGTAATGCTAACAATAGACCTGGTCATAAAACTAAACCTAAAACTATCCCTAACCATAACCCTAGAACTGACATTAGCCATAAACCTAATCCTAGCCCTAACCCTAGCACAAACCCTACCCCTAATCTTAGCCCTAAACATAGCCTTAATACTAATCCTAACCTTAACCAGGGTCTTAACCCTAATTTTATCCCATGCCCTAGCCCAAAATGGAGCTGTAACATCATACCTTATCCTAACCCTAATGCTAACCCTAACACTAGCCCTAATTCTAGGCCAAAACCTAAGACTAATCTTAGGGATAATCCTAGCTGTAAATTAACCCTAATCCAAAACCTAATCCTATCCCTAGCCCTAAGACTAACTCTAACTCTTGCCCTAGCCCTATCCCTAGTTCAAATCCTATCCCTTACCATAACCCAAATCCTTGCCCTATCCCTAGCCCCAACCCTAACTCTAACCATCATCCAAGCTCTAAACCTGGTTGTAAACCCTAACCTTAAGCCCAAACCTCACCCTAACACTAGCCCTAAACGTAATGCTAATTGCAAAACTAGCTCTAACTCTACCCTAGCCCTAAAAGAAAACCGAGCCATAATCCTAACCCTAACCTTTAACCTAAACCAAACACTAACCTTACACCTATCCCTAAACTTAGCCCTAATTTGAGTACTAACCCTAACCATACAAATAAACCTGACTCTGCCTCAGACCCTAACAGTACCCCAAGCTCTAAACATTCTCTAACACTAACCCTAGAACTAGCCCTAATCAGAAAATTAGTTCTGTCATTAGCCCTAGCCCTCATGCTAACACAAATCCTAGCCTAATCCGAGCCCTGACTCTAACCCTAATCCTAACCCTACCTCTAAATCTATCCCTTATCCTTAGCCAAACCCTCTCCCTAACGCTACTCTAGTCCTAACCTTAATCCTTAGCTTACCCCAAACCCTAACTCTATTACTAGTCCTAAACCTAGCCCTCATTCTAGCTTTAACCCTAATCCTAACCCTGACCCTTATTCTGATCCTACCACTAACCCTAGATCTAAACCTGACCCTAACCTTAAACTGAACCGTAACACTACCCTTACCGGTAAACCTATACTTAAACCTAATAGTAATACTAACACTAGACCAAACCTAATCCTAAATAGAGTCACAAATCTAGCCTTAGCCCTAAAAAACCCTAGCATTAGCCATAACAATAACCCTTAACCTAACATAAAGGCTAAACATATCACTAGACCAAACGCTAGTCCTAATTGTGGCCTTAACCATAAAACTAATCCTAACCCAACAATGATACTTACCCTAATAGAAACTCTAGCTCTAAACCTTATCCCAACCCAAAACGTAACCCTAACATAGACATATCCATAACCCTGACCCTAACACTTGCCATAACCATATTCCTAGCTCTTAATATTACCCATAGCCCTAATGTTAGCCCTAAACATCACACAAAACCTAGCCCTTATCCTAGAGCTAAACCTAGCCCTAATCAAAACCCTAACCTTAACCTCATAATTCTGGCACTCACCCTAAACCTAACCCCATCCTGAACAATGACCCTTAACCCTAAACAAGCTCTAGCTCTAAACCTTATCCTAACCCAAAACCTAACCCTAACACTAGACATATCCATAACCCTGACCCTGAAAGTAGCCATAAACATATTCCTAGCTCTTATATTTCCCATAGCCCTAATGTTAGCCCTAAACCTCACACAAAACCTATCCCTTATCCTAGCCCTAAAACTAGCTGTAATTGTAACCCTAACCATAACCCTAGACCTAAGCCTAATCTTATGCTTGCCCTAGCCCTAAACCTAGTTCAAACTCTAACCCTTACCATAAACATAACCCTAACCCTAACCCTAGACGTGACTCTAACCCTAACCCTCGCCCAAGACCTAACCCTAGCTCAAATGCTAATACTTACCCTAAAACAATCCCTGGCACTAACCCTAGGCCTAACCCTAAACCTAGCCCTAATTGTTTCCTAATCCCTAGCCCTAACCTTAGCTCTAACACCATCCATTACACTAAAGATGAGCCTAACTCATATGCTAACCCTAGGTGTAACGCTAACCCTATCGCTAAGACTAACTCTATCCATTACTCTAAATCTAACCTGAAATCTAAAAACCTAATCCTATCCATTACCCTATCCATAACCCTAACCCTAAAGCTAATTCAATCCGTAATCCTAAAACATAACCTAAACCAAACCCTACCTGGACTCTGACCCTAATAATACACCTAGCTTTAAACCTGACCCTTAACTAAACCTAAACCATACACTAGACTTAGCCAAAACCTAACCCTAAAACTAACACTAACCATAAATCTAGACCTAACATTAGCCCTATCCCTAATCCTACCCCTAGCCCTAACACAAACCCTCATCCTAGCACTAAACATAGCCTTAATCCTAACCCTAGCTCTAACCCTAAACATAGCCTTAATCCTAACCCTTGCCCTAGCCCTAAACCTAGCTATAACCACATTCCTTCCCCTAACCCTAAACCTAACCCTAGGCCTAGCCCTAACACTAACCCTAGCCCTAAATCTAATTTACCCAACCCTAACCCTAGCCCTAAGACTAACTCTAACTCTTGCCGTAGCCCAATTTCTAGTTCAAACTCTGTTAATAACCCTAACACTAGCTCTAACCTTAGCCCTAAACCTAGCCATAGCCCTAAACCTAGATCTAACCATAACAGTAAATCTAAGCCTAAACCGCACCATACCACTAGCACTATCAGTATTGCTATTCCTAAAAGTAGCTCTAGCTGTAAAACAAAACTGTGACAAAGCCCTAATGCTAACCCTAACCAAACCATAATCCTAGACTTGACATTAGACCTATCCCTAATTCTTACCCTAACCCTTACACAAACCCTAACCTACACTAGCCTTAACCCTAGCCCTAATTTGAGTCTATCCCTAACTCTGATCAGTAACACTGATCTTGACTTTGATGGTAACATGAACCCTATCTCTAATCATCACCCTAAACCTAAACCTAATCTATGTACTAGATTTAGACATAATGCTAAACTTAACACTAGCCCTAATCATAACCCTAGTTCTAACATTAGTCCTAGTCCTAAATAGCCCTAACCTAACTCAAAACCTAGACCTAATCAGAGCCCTAATCCTAGCTTTAACCCTAGCCCTAACACTTAACCTAAACCTAACCATAAACCTAAACCTTGTCCTAACCTGAAATCTAACCCAAACCATAGCCCTAATCCTAACCATAATCCTATCCCTAACCCTAGCTCTAATCTTATCCATTACCCTAACCATAACCCTAACAGAATTCTATCCCTAGGCCTAACCCTAACCCTATCCCTAATGCTAAATCTGTCCATTACTCTAATTCTAACCTTAACCCTAAACTTAACCGTATCCATTACCCTAACCCTAATACTAACCCTAATGCTAATTTGAGCCCTAAACCTAATCCTTAACCTAACCCATACCCTAACCCTGACTCTGACCCTAATAATACCCCTAGCTATAAACCAGACCCTAACCTTCAACATCACAATTACAACAGACCTGGCCATAATCCTTAGCAAAAACTATCCCTAACCATAACCCTAGACCTGACATTAGTCCTATCCCTAATCCTAGCCCTAACCCTAACACAAATCGTAGCCCTAATTCTATCCCTTAGCCTAGCCTTAATCCTAACCCTAACATTAACCCTAGCCCTAACCCTAATTTTATGCTTTGCCACAGCCCTAAATGTAGTTGTAATATCATACCTTACCGTAACCCTAATGCTAACCCTAACTGTAGCCCTAAACCTAGGCCTAAACCTACCACTAGCCATAGCTTTAATCTAGCCCTAACCCTAAATCTAACACTATCCCTAGCCCTAAGACTAACTCTAACTCTCTCCCTAGCCCTATCTATCCCTAGTTCTAAACTTATCTGTTACCATAACCCAAACCCTATCCCTATCCCTAGCCCCAACCTTAGCCCTAACCTTCACCCTAGCCCTAATCCTGGATCTAACCCTAACCTTTAGCCTAAAGCTCACTCTAACACTATCCCTAACCCAAATGTTTATTGGAAAACTAGCCCTAATTCTACCCTAGCCCTAAAACAAAATCGAGCCATAACCCTACCCTTAACCTAAACCAAACTCTAACCCTACACCTAGCCCGAAATGTAGCCCTAATTTGAGTCCTAACCCTAACCCTAGAAGTAATCCTGACCCTTACTCGGACCCTAAGATTAACCATAGCTCTAAACATTGACCTAATGCTAACCCTTGAACTAGTCCTAATTGGAATCCTAGTTCTTTCATTAGCTGTAGCCATAATGCTAAAATAAATCCTAGCTCTATTTCGAGCCCTAAACCTAGGTTTAACCCTAAATGTAACCCTAACCCTAACCCTAACTCTATCTCTAATCCTATCCCTTACCCATACCAAACCCTCACCCTAATTCTACCCTAGTCCTAACCATAATCCTTAGCGTACCTCAAACCCTATGAGTCCTATCCCTAGCCCTCATTCTAGCTCTAACCCTCACTCTAACCCTGACCATTATTCTGACCCTATCACTATCCCTAGGTCTAAACCTGACACTCTAAAGTGAACCCTAACCCTACCCCTACTGGTAAACCTATACCTAAACCTAGCAGTAACACTAGCACTAGGCAAAACCTAATCCTAAATAGAGTCACAAATGTAGCCTTATCCCTAAACAAAAACCTAGCACTAGCCCTAACAGTAACCGTTAACCTAATGTAAAGACTAACTCTATCCCTAGACCCAAAGCTAGTCCTAAATCTGGCCCTCACTCTGAACCTAACCCTAACCTGACAATGACTGTTACCCTAAAACAAATCCTAGCTCTAAACCTAACTAAAACACTAGACTTATCCATAACCCTAACCCTAAAACTAGCCATAAACATATCCCTAGCTCTTACATTACCCATAGCCCTAATGATAGCCATAAACCTCACACAAAACATTGCCCTTATCCTAGCCATAAACCTAGCCCTTATTGTAACCCTAACCATAAGCCTAGATCTAAACTTAACCCTAACCCTCATTTTAACCTTAATTCTTGCTCAAACTCTAACCTTAATCTAAACATAACCCTAATCCTAACCCTAACATTAGCCCTCACTCTAACCCTAACCCTCATGCTAGCCCTACTCCAAGCTCAAACGCTAACACTTACCACAAAACTAACCCTTATACTAACCCTAGGCCTAACCCTAACCCTAGTCCTAATTCTAACCTTAACCCTAGCCATAACCTTGGCTCTAACCCTATCCATTACCCTAAAGATAAGCCTAACCCAAATGCTAACCCTAGGCCTAATGCTAACACTATTGCTAACACTAACCCTATTCATTACTCTAAACGTAACCTGAACCCTAAACCTACCCCTATCAATTACCCTAACCTGGACCCTAACCCTATCCCTAAAGCTAATTCAAGCTTTAACCCTGAATCTTACCCTAAACCAAACCCTACTCTAACCCTGACCCTAATAATGCACCTAGCTTTAAACCTGACCCTTAACCTAAACCTAAACCTTACACTAGACCTAGCCATAATCATACCCTAAAACTAACCATAACCATAAATCCATACCTGGCATTAGCCCCAACCCTAATCCTAGCCCTAACCCTGACACAAACACTAATCCTCAACTTAGGCCTATACCTAGCCTTAATCCTAACCTAAACCCTAACTCTAGCCCTATCTCTAATTTTAACCCTTGCCATAGACCTGAACTTAGGTATAATCCCATCCTTTCCCCTAACCCTAACACTAACCATATCTCTAGCCCTAACCATAGGCCTAACCCTAACACTAACCGTAGCATGAATCCTAGCCCTAATTTAGCCTTAATCCTAACTCTACCCCAACCTTGGCCTAATACTAACTCTAACTCTCCCCAGCCCTATTTCTAGTTCTAACCCTATCCATTACAATAAACCTAACACAAGCCCTTACCTTAGCCCTAACCCAGCCCTAGACCCTATCCTAGATCTAACCATAATGCTACATTTGACCCTATCCCTAAGCCTAATCCTCAACCTACCAGTAGACCTAACACTATCGCTAATCCTAAAACTATCTGTAACCCTAGCCTTGTCCCTTAAACAAAACCAAGACATTGTCCTAACCCTAAATGTTAACCTACACCAAACCCTAACCCTAAACCAAGCCATAACCTTCTAGGTTTAATTCATGTCCTAGTCCTAAAATTAACCCTGACCCTGTCTTATATTCTAGCACTCTCCTTAGTTCTAAATATAACACTAACCCTAAAGATAATGCTAACATTAGATCTAGATAAAATACTACCTCTAATCATAACCTTAGTTCTTATATTAGCCATAGCCCTAACCTTAGCCCTAAACCTAACAGAAAAACTAGACCTAATCTGAGCCCTAACCCTAGAAGTAAACCTAAACCTAAACCTAACTTTAGCCATAACCCTAATTCTAACCCTAGCCCTAACCCTAGCTCTAACTCTGTCACTTACCCTAAGCCAAACCCTATGCATAATGCTCAATTTAGCCCTAATCCTAATCCATAGCCTAATCCAAACCCTAACCCTATTACTAGTCCTAACTCTAGCCCTCATTCTAGCTCCAACCCTAACTCAAATCCTTACCCTAACACAAACCCTCAGTCTAAATCGACCCTAACCCTGAACCAAACCATAAAACTAGCCCTACGAGTAAACTTACACCTAAACCTAACCCTAACACTAGCCCTAGACCTAAGCCTAATCCTAAATATAGCCATAACTCTAGACCTAGACCTAAATAAACCCTGAGCTCTAGCCCTAACATGATCCTTAACCTAAAGCACACACCAACCCTATTTCTAGACCTAATTCTAGTCCTAATTCTGGCTTTCACCTTAAACCTAACTCTAACCTGAACACTGACCCTAACACTAACACTAAACCTAGCTCTAAACCTGAACCTAACCCAAAACCTAAACATAACACTAGATATAGCCATAACTCTAACCCTATAACTAGCTCTAATTAGAACCCTAGATCTTACATTACACATAGCCTTAACCCTGGGCCTAAACCTAACACAAAACCTAGCCCTAATCTGAGGCCTAAACCTACCCTAAGCATAACCATAATCCTAAATGTAGCCCTACCCCTACCCTTTGCCTTACATATAACCCTAGCTCAAAGCCTAACCCTTAGACTAAACATAACCCTAGCCCTCTTCCTAAACCTAAACCTAACCTTAGACCTAATCCTAACCTTAACCCTAGTACTAACACTAGCTCTAACCCTAATATTACCATAACCCTACCCCTAGCCCTAATAATAACCCTAGCCCTAAACCTAACCCTATCCCTAACCCTAATCATAAACCTAACCCTTGACCTAACCCTAAACCTAACCCTTGCAATAACCTTAACTGTAACCCTTACCATAAATCAAAACTAAACCTATCCCTAAAGCTAAATTTGACTATAACCTAAACTTAACCCTAAACCTTAAATCTAGCTTTAACCCTAAACTTAGACTTAACCCTAACCCAAACCCTAGCCCTAATCCTATACATAACCCTAGCCCTAACCTTAAGGCTAACCCTATCCATTACCCTAACTATAACTTTAAACCTTTTGATAACCCTAGGCCTAACCCTAACCCTATACATTACACTAAACCAAACCTAAACCCTACACATAACTCTGTCATTACCCCAACGCTAAATCTAACACTAATTCAAGCCCTGCACCTAAATGCTAACTTAACCCAAACCCTAATCCTGAACCTGATTCTAAAAATAACTCTAGATCTAAACCTGACCCTAACTAAAAACCTAACCTTTACACTGGACCAAGCCATAAACCTAACACTAAATCTATCCCTAACTGTAACCCAAGATCTGATATTAGCCATAGTCCTAATACTATCCCTAACCCTAAAACAAATCCTAGTCCTCATCATAGCCCTAAACATAGCCTTAATCATAACCCTAACCCTACTTCTAACTCTTTATTAACCTTCATCCTTGCCCTAAACCTAGCTATAACCACATCCTTAGCCTAAACTAAACCCTAAATCTAATCCTAACCCTCATGATAACCCTTTCCATATTCTTAGCCCTAGCACTAACCCTAGATCAAAACCTAAATCTAAATCTAACCCTAACTTGATGCCTAAGCCTAATCCTAAAACTAGCCCTAACCTTAGCCCTAACATAACCCTAGCTGTAACTTAGTCCTATCCCTAAACTTAACCCTAACCCTAGCCTTAAGACTAACTCTAACTCTCACACTAGCCCTATCACTCGTTCTAACCCTGTCCCTTACCATAAACCTAACCTATCCCAAACCCTAACCCAGATCTTGACCCTAATAATACCCGTAGCTCTAAACTTGACCATAACCCAACACCTAACCCTTAGCCTAGACATAGCCATAAACCTAATCCAAAAACTATCTTTAACCATAATTCTGGACCTGAAATTAGCCCTAGCCCTAATCCTGAAAACACACCTAGCCTTCATCCTGGCCCTAAATGTAGCCTTAATCACAACCCTAACTCTAGCCCTACACCTAACCCTAATTCTAAACCTCACCCTACTTTAAACCTAGCTATAATGTCATCCCTTACCCTAAATTTAAACCTAACCCTAACCCTAACCCTAGGCTTAGGCTAAACACAAAACCTGGCCCTAATCCTAGCCCTAATTTAGATCTATCTCTAATCCTATCTTAACTCTAGCCCTAAGACTAACTCCAACTCTTGCTCTAGCCCTTTCCCTAGTTCTATCCCTATCCATTACCATAAAACTAACACTAGGCTTAACACTTGCCCTAAAGTTAGTCCCAGCCCTGAACCTAACTCTACATCTAACCTTATGACTAACACTAAAACTAGCCCTAACCCTAATGCTAATTGTAAAACTAGCCCTAACCCTAATCCTAGCAGTGAACCAAAACTGAACAATAGCCCTAACCCTAAACCTTAACTTAAACCAAACACTAACACTACACCTAGACCTAAACCTAGCTCTAATTCGAGTCCTAAGCCTCACCTTAAAACCTGACTCATATCCTAACACTCACCCTAGCTCTAAACACCACCCTAAACTCAAACCAAACACTAACATTAACAATAGTCCTAATTTGAGTCCTAACTCTAACCCTAAAACTAAGCCTGACCCTGACTCCTATCCTAACATGTACCCTAGCTATAAATATAACCCTAACTTTAAACCTAACCATAACACTAAACTTAACCCATACCCTAACACTAAAACTAACCTTAACTGTAACCCTAGTTCTTACATTAGCCATTGCCCTAACATGAGCCCTAACCCTAACACAAGACCTAGGCCTAATCCGAGCCCTAAACCTAGCTTTAACCCTAACTCTAACCATAACCATAGCCATAACCCTAGCTCTAAACCAATCCCTTACCTAAGCAAAACCCTAAACCTAAGGGTAACCCTATACCTATCCCTAATCCTTAGGCTAACCAAAACACTAACCCTATTATTAGCCCTTACTCTTGCCTTCATTCTAGATCTAACCCTATCCAAAACCCTAACACTAACTCTGACCCTTTTACTGATGCTATAACTAATCCTAGGTCTATTCCTAACCCAAATCTTAACCCAAAATATACTGTAATCCTATCCCTAGACCTAACCCTGAACCTAACTCTCAGCCTAGCCCAAACCATAGCTCAGGATCTAAACCTTACATTAAACATAACCCTAACCTAACCCTAGTTTTAACTCTCACCCTAACCCTAAATCAAGACCTAATCCTAACCACAACCCTAGCCCTAACCTTAAGTCTAACTATATCATTACCCTAAACATAACCCTTACCTAATGCTAACCCTAGGCCTAAGCCTAAACATATAACTATCCGCAAATTTATCAATTACCCTAAACCTACCCTGAACCCTAGACCTAATCCAATCATTACCCTAACCCTAAACCAAATGCTAATTCGAGCCCTAACCCTAAACCCAAACCTAAACCAAACCCTAACACTGACACTGACCCTAATAATTCCCCTAGCTCTAAATCTCACTTTTACCCTATACCTAACCCTTACACTAGACCTAGCCATAAAACTAAACCTAAAACTATCCCTAAGCATAACCCTAGATATGATATTAGCCCTAGCCATGATACTAGCCCTAACCCTAACAAAAATCCTAGCCCTTATCCTAGCCCTAAACATAGCCTTAATTATAACCTTAACCATAATGCTAGGCCTAACCTTAACACTAACCATAGCCCTAATCTTAGATCTAATTTAGCCCTATCCTTAATCTTAACCTTAACCCTAGTCCAAAGACTAACTCTAACTCTCACCTTAGTCCTAACCCTAGATCTAACCCTATACATTACTGGAACCCTAATCCTAGCCCAAACCATAGGTCTAACACTAGCCCTATTCATAGCCCTAGCAGCAACCCCAGATCTAACCCTAACTCTAAATCTAAACCTAAACCTTTGCCTAAACCTAAACCTAATACTAGCCCTAACCCTAAGGCTAATCCTAAAAATAGCACTAACCATATCCCTAAAACAAAACTAAGCCATACACCTAACCCTAAACTTTAATATAAACTAAGCCCTAACCCTACACTTAGCCATAACTCTAGCCCTAATTCGAGTTTTATGCCAAACCCTAAAACTAACCCTGATCCTGACTCTGACCTTAATACTAACCGTAGCTCTAAACATCACCCTAACCCTATACCTAAACTTAACAATAGCCCTAGCCCTAACCCTAACCCTAAAATTAGCCCTAATCGCAACCCTGGTACTTACATTAGCCGTAACCCTAAACCTAGCCTTAACTTAACTCAAAACCTAGCCTTATTCTGAGCACTTTCCCTAGATTTACCACTAACCTTAACCCTATTACTAATTGTAACTATAACCCTAGCCATAACCCTAGATTTAAACCTAACCCTAAGCCTAACCCTATCAATAACCATAACAATAATAATCATAACATATTAATCATAGCCATACCCCTATCTTTTTAACCCTATCCATTACCCTAACCCTAACCCTAATGCTAAACCTGGGCCTAAACCTAACTGTATCCCTAATCCTAACCCTATCCATTACCCTAAACCTAACCTGAAACCTAAACCTAACACTATCTTTACCCTAATCCTACCTCTAATGCTAATTCGAGCCCTAACATTAAGCATTAACCTATCCAAAACACTAATTGCAACCCTGACCCTAATAGTACCCTTAGCTCTAAACCTGACCCTAACCCTAAATCTAACCCTTACACTAGATGTAGCCATAAACCTAACACTAATACTATTTTTAACCATAACACTAGACTTGAAATTAGCCCTAGCTGTAATCCTAGCCCTAAACCTAGGCTTACTCCTAACCCAAACCATAACCCGCGCCCTAACCCTAATTCTATTCTTCTCCCTAGGCCTAAATCTACCTATAACCTCATCCTGTACCCAAAAACTAACCATAACCCTAAACCTAACCCTAACCATCGCCCTAAACCTAGGTCTGACACAAAGCCTAGTGCTAACCCTAGCCTTTATTTAACCCTATCCTAACCCTAAACCTAGCCATAAGACTAACTCTAACTCTTGCCCTAGCCCTAGCCCTAGCCCTAGTTCTAACCTTAGCCTTAATCCTAACTACAGATTTAAGCCTAAGTCTAAATCTAAACCTAACTCTAAATTAACTGTAAAAATAAGCCTAAACCAAACCCTAACACTACCCCTAACCATAATGCTAATCCTAAAATGTTCCCTATCCCTAGCCCTAACCATAAACCAAAACCAAGCCATAGTCCTAATCCTAATACTTAACCTAAATCAAACTCTAACCCTACAACCAGCCCTAAAACTAACTCTAAAAATAACCCTGACCCTGACACTGACCCTAACACTAATCCTAGCTCTAAAAATCACCCTAACCTTAAATTAATGCTAACACTATTTCTAGCCTTAATCTGACCCTAAAACTAGCCTTACTCATAACCCTAGTTCATACATTAGTCATTGTCCTAACCGTAGTCCTAACCCTAACACAAATTCTACCTCTAATCTGAGCCCTAACCCTAGCTTTAACTCTAATACTAGCCCTAAACCTAACCCTAACACAAGCCCTAAGCCTAACTCTAATCCTATTCCTTACACTAAGCCAAACCCTAACCCAAAAGCTAACCCTAGTTCTAATCCTAATCCTTAGCCTAACTTAAACTCTTACAATAATACCATTCTTAACTGTAGCCCTCATTCTACCTCTAAACATAACTCTGACCCTCATCTGATCCTAACAGTAATCCTAGGTCTAAACCTGACCCTAACCCTAAACCAAATCCTAACACTACTGGTAACCCTATACCTATACCTAAGCCTAACACTAGACCTAGACCCCAAGCTAATCCTAAATATAACTATAACTCTAGCCCTAGACCTAAACAAAAACCTAGCACTAGCCCTAACAATAACTCTTAACCTAGACCGAACACTTATCCTACCCCTTGACCTAACCCTAGTCCTAATTCTGGATCTAACCCTAACCCTAACACTATCACCCAAACTGACCCTGATTCTAACACTGAATCTAGCTTTAAACCTGACAATAACCCAAAACCTAGACCTAACACTAGACCTAGCCACAACCCTAACCCTAAAACTAGCCCTAAACATAACCCTAGTTCTTACATTATGCATTGTCCTAAACCTAACACAAAATCTAACACAAAACCTAGCCCTATTCCTAGGCCTAAACTTAGCTCTAAGTATAACCCTCAGCCTAACCCTAGCCCTAAACCTAATTCTAACCTAAGCCCCTCCTTAGACCTAACCCTAGCTCAAAGCCTAACCTTTACATTAAAAATAACCCTAGCTCTATCCTAAAACCTAACTCTAACTCTATCCCTAATCCTAACATTAAACATAGCCTGAAATTTAGTTCTAACCATATCCATTACCCTAAATATTACCCTACCCCTAATTAAAACTCTATCCCTAACACTAAACCTAACTTTAACCATAAATGTAAACCTAGACCTAAGCCTAAACCTAACCCTCACCCTAGCCCTAACCCTAGCTCAAACACTAACCCTTACCCTAACCTAACCATAACCATGGCCCTAAAGCTAACACTTACCCTAACTCTAAAATTTACCATAAATCACACCCTAGCCCTATCCCTAAACCTATCCCCAATCCTAGACTTAATCCAAACCATAACCTAGCCCTAACCCTAGCTATAAACCTATCCATTACACTAAACATAACCCTAATCCTAATGCTAACCCTAACCCGATCGCTAAACCTAACCCATCCATTACCCTAAACCTTACCTGAAACCTAAACCAAACCTTATCCATTATACTAATCCTAAACCTAACCCTAATGCTAATTTGAGCCCTAACCCTAAACCTTTAGCTAAACCAAATGCGAGCCCTGACCCCAACCCTAATAATAACCGTATCCCTAAAGCTGAAATTTAACCTAAACCTAACTCTTACACTAGACCTAGCCATAACCTAACCCTAAAACTATCTTTAACATTAACCCTAGACCTGATATTAGCACTAGACCTGGTCCTAGCCATAACCCTAACAGAAACCCTAGCCCTTAACTTAGCCCTAAACCTAGCCTTAATCCTAAACTGAACCATAACCCTAGGCCTAATCCTAATTCTAACCCTCAACCTAGCCCTAAAGCTAGCTATAACCCCACCCATTCCCCTAAACTTAACCTTAACACCAATGCTAGCCCAACTCCTTGGTTTAACCCCAACACTAATCCTAGCCTTAATACTACCCTTAATTTAGCCCTAACCCTAACACTAACCCTAGCCCTAATCCTAGCCCTAATTTAGCTCTAAATCTAACCATAACTCTAGCCCTAATCCCAGCCCTAATTTAGCCTTAACCCTATCACTAACCCTCGTCCTAATCCTAGCCCTAATTTAGCCCTAACCCTAACCCTAAGACTACTGCTAAGACTAACTCTAATTATCACCCTAGCCATATCCCTAGCTCTAATCATATTCATTACCATAAACCTAACCCTCGCCCTAACTCTAGCCCTAGCCCTAGCCCTAACTCTAGATCTAACCCTAACTCTAAATCTAACCCTAACTCTAAGCCTAAACCTTAACCTAACACTAGCCCCAACCCTGATGCTAATCCATAAACTAGTCGTACCTGTAGCCCTAGCCCTAATACAAAACCAACCTATATCCCTAACCCTTAACCTAAACCAAACCCTAACCGTACACCTAGTACTAAGTTTAGCCCTAATTTGAGTTCTAACCCTAACCCTAAACTAACCCTGACTCTGACACTGACCCTAACAATAACCGTTGCTCTAAACATCACCTTAACTTTAAACCTAACCATAACACTAGACCTAGCCCTAACCCTAACCCTAAAACTAGCACTAATTGTAACACCAGCTCATACATTAGCCATAGCCCTAACCCTACCCCTAACCAAACCCCAAATCAAGCCCTAATCCGAGCCTTAAAACTAGCTTTAACCCTAACCCTAAACCTAACCCCAAACCAGAACCTAGCCCTAAACCTTACCCTAACACTAGCCAGAATTCTAACCATAACCCTAGCCCTATCACTAGCTCTAACCCTATGCATTCTCTAACCATAACCATAACTCTAATGGTAACCCTAGGCCTAACCCTATACTTTTCCCTAACCCTAACCTATTTCATTAACCTAAACCTAACCTGAACCCTAAACCTAACCCTAACCCTAATGTTAATTCGAGCTCTAACCCTAAACCTTAACCTAATCCAAACCCTAACTCTGACCCTTCCCATTATAATATACCTAGCTCTAACCTTGACCCTACCCTTAAACCTAACCTTTATGCTAGACCTAGCCATAAACCTAACACTAAAACTATCCCTAACCATAACCCTAGACCTGACATTTGCCCTAGCCATAATTCTAGACCTAACTTTAACCCAAACAAAACCCATAACCCTAACACTAACCCTAGACCTAATTCTATCCATAACCCTAGCCCTAAATTTAGCTCTAACCCTATCAATTATTGTAAACATAACCCTAATTATAATGCTAACCCTAGGCCTAAATCTAACCCTATCCCTAACCGTAACCCTCTCCATTATGCTAAATCTAACCTGAACCCTAAACCAAACCCTATCATTACCCTAACCCAAACCCTAATGCTAATTTGAGCTCTAACCCTAAACCCTAACCTAAACAAAACCCTAAACCTGACCCTGAACCTAATAATACCCCTAGCTGTAAACTTGACCCTTACCCTAAACCTAACACTTACACTAAACATAGCCATAAACCTAACCCTAAAACTATCCCTAACCATAACACTAGATCTGACATTTGCCCTAACACAAATCCTAGCCCTAACCCTAACTCAAACCCTAGTCCTCATCCTAGCCCTAAACCTAGCCTTAATCATAACTTTAATGAAACCCTAGCCCCAATTCTAATTCTAACCTTCACCCTAGCCCTATCCCTAGCTCTAACCCCATTGCTTACACTAAACCTAACCCGAATCCTAAAACTAACCCTAGGCCTAAACATAACCATAAACCTAGCCCTATTCCTAGCCCTAATTAAGCCCTATACCTAACCAAACACTAAGCTTAGCCATAAGAATAACTCTCACTCTCACCCTAGCCCAATTCCTAGTTCTAACCCTATCCCTTACCATAACCCTAATCCTAGCCATAAACCACGACCCAACAGTAGCCCTATCCTTAGCCCTAGACCTAACCCTAGATTTAATCCTAAATCTAAATCTAACTTTAACCCTAAGCCTAAATCTAAACCTAACACTAGCCCTAAACCTAATGCTAAGCCTAAAACTAGCCCTAACCATAGCCCTAGCCCGAAAACAAAACCGAGCCATAGCCCTAACCTTAAAACTTAACATAAACCAAAACATAACCCTACACCTAACCCTAACCCTGGCCCTAATTAGAGTCCAAACCCTAACCCTGAAACTACTCTGACCTTGAGTTTGACTCTAACACTAACCCAATCTCTAAACATCACACTATTGTTATACCTAATCCTATCACTAGACCTAGTCCTAACCCTAATCCTATAACTAGCCCAAATCGAAACCCTAGTCCATACATTAGCCATAACTCTAAACCTAGCCCTAACTCTAAACAAAACCTAGCCTTAATGCAAGACCTAACCCTAGCTTTAACCCTAAACCTAAACCTAACACTATCCCTAACCCTAACCCTAAACATAGCCCTAACCCTAGCTCTAATCCTATCCCTTACCCTAAGCTAACTCTAACCCTAATGCTAACCGTAGGCCTAACCCTAATCCTTAGCCTAATCCAAACCCTCACCCTATTTCTAGTGCTAACCCTACCCCTTATTCTAGCTCTAACCATAACTCAAACCTGATACTTATTCTGACCCCAATGGTAACTGTAGGTCTAAACCTGACCCTAACCCTATACTGAACCCTGAAACTAGCACTAGAAATACACCTCTTCCTAAACCTAACCCTAACACTATCCCTAGACCTAAACCTAATCCTAAATCTAGCCATATCTCTAGCCCTAGACCTAAACAAATACCTAGCCCTAATGATAAACCTTAACCTAACACAAACACTAACTCTACCCCTAGACCTAACTCTAGTGATAATTCTGGGTTGAACCCTAACCCTAACTATTACCCAAACACTGGCCCTGACCATAACACTAACCCTAGCTCTAAACATCACATTAATGCTAACCCTAACCCTAACACCTGACCTAGCCATAACACTTACACAAAAAGTAGCCCTAATCATTACCCTGGTTCATACATTAGTTGTAGGCCTAACACTAGCCCCAACCTAACCCCAAACCTTACCCTAATCTGAGCGTTAACCATATTTTTAACACTAACCCTAAAACTAGCTCTAAACCATACCCTAACCCTAGCTCTAATCCTAGCTCTTACCCACCTAATGCTAACTCTAGTCCTAACCCTAATCAATAGCATACCCCAAACCCTAACCCTATTACTAGTGCTAACTCTAACCTTCATTCTAGCTCTAACTCTAACCCAAACCCAAACCCTAACCCTAACCCTGACACTTATTCTGACCCTAACACTAACCGTAGGTCTAAACCCGTCCCTAACATGAAACCGAACCCTAATCCTATACTTAAACCTAAACCGGTAATACTATACTTAAACCTAAACCTAACACTAGCACTAGACTTAAATCTAATCCTAAATCTAGTCATATCTCTAGCCCTAGACCTGAACAACAACCTAGCCCTAGCCCTAACAATAATCCTAACCTAACCCAAAAACTAACCCTACCCCTAGACCTAACCCTAGTCCTAATTCTGGAACTAACCCCATAATTAACTCTAACCTAACACTGGCCCTGACCCTAACATAATCCTAGCTCCAAAGCTCACCCTAAAGCAAAACTTAATCCTAACACTAGACCTAGGCAATAACCATAACCCTAAAACTAGCCCTAATCATAACCCTAGCTCTTACATTACCCATGGCCCTAACCCTAGGTCTAAACTAACACAAAACCTAGCCCTAATCCTAGGCCTGAACATAGCCCTGAGTGTAACCCTAAACCGAACCCTAGCCCTAACCCTACCCCTAAGCCTCGCTTTAGACGTAACCCTAGCTCAAAGCCTAAACATTACCCTTAACAAAACCCTAGCCCTATCCCAAACCCAAACCTAAAGCTAGCCCTAATCCTAACCTTAGCCATAGCCCTAACTACAGCTCTAATTATATCCACTACCCTAACCTTAGCCCTAATCCTAACCATAACCCAACCCTAACCCTAGCTCTAATTCTATCCATTACCCTAACCATAATCCTAACCCTAATGCTAACCCTAGGTTTAACCCTAACCCAATTGCAATCCCTAAACCTATCCATTACACTAAAAAGAAATCTGAACCCTAATCCTAAGCCTATTCATTACACTAACCCTAACTCTAACCCTAATGCTAATTCGAGCCCTAAACCTAAACCTTAACTTAAACCAAATCTTAAGCTGTACACTTACCCTAATAATACTAATAGCTATAAATTGACCTTTAACCTAAATCTAACCCTTACACTAGACAAAACCATAAACATAACCCGAAACTTATCCCTAAATGTGTCCCTAGACCTGACATTAGCCCTAGCCCTAATCCTAGCCCTAACCCTAACACGAACACTAGCTCTCATCCTAGCCCAAAACCTAGCCTTAATCATAACCTAACCCTAATTCTAACCCTTTCCCTAGCCCTAAACCTAGTTATAACCCCATTGCTTACCCTAAACCTAACCCAAACCCTAATCCTAACACTAACCATAGCCCTAACCTTAACCCTAGGACTTACCCTAACACTAACCCTAGCCCTAATCCTAAACCTAACCCTAACCCTAGCTTTAAGACTAACTATAACTCTCTCCCTAGCCCTAGCCCTAATTCTATCCCTATCACATACTGTATCCTTATTCCTAGCCCTAAGCCCAGAATAACCCTAGCCCTAACCTTACACCTTGCCCCAACCCTAGATCTAAGCATAACTGTAAATCTAACCCTAATTCTATATCGAAACCTAACCCTAACACTAGCTCTAACCCCTAATGCTAATCCTAAAACTAGCCCTAACCATAGGCTTAGCCCTACAACAAAACTGAGCCATAAAACTAACCCTAACTTTTACCTAAACCATACCCTAACCTTATATGTAGCCCTAAGCCTAGCCCTAATTTGGGACCTAATATTAACCCTAAAACTACCCCTAAACCTGTCTCTGATATTAACACTAACCCTACCTCTAAACATCACCTTAAACCTAAACATTTCCCTAACACTAGACCTAGTCCTAATCCTAATTCTAAAACTAGTTCTAATCATAACCCTAAATCATACGTTAGCTGTAACCTTAAGCCTAACGCTAACCAAAACCTAGCCAAAATCTGAGACCTAACCCTAGCTTTCACCCTAACCCTAACCCTAACACTAACCCTAAACCTAACTCGAATGCTAGCTCTAACCCTAGTTCTAACCTTATCATTTACCCTAGCCAAACCCCAACCCTAATGCTAACCCTAGTCCTAAAACTAATCCTTAGTCTAACCCAAACCCTAACCCTATTACTAGTCCTAACCCTAGCCCTCATTCTTGTTGTAACCATAACCCAAATCCTAATCCTAACCCTGACCCTTATTCTGATCCTAAATCTAAACCAAACCCTAACACTAGCCCTACCCATAACCCTATATCTAAACCTAACCCTAACATTAGCCCTAGATTAAACCTAATCCTAAATCTAGTCATATCTTTAACCAAGACCTAAACAATAAACTAGCCCTAGCTCTAATGATAACCCTTAACCTAAGTCAAACACTAACCTTAACTCTAGACCTAAAGAATACTAATTCTGGCTCTTGCCCTAACCCTAACCCTAATCCAAACACAGACCCTGACACTAACACTAACCCTAGCTATAAAACTGACCCTAACCAAAACCTAAACCTAACATTAGACCCAGCCATAACTGTAAGCATAACCCTTACATTACCATAGCACTAAAACTAGCTCTAAATCTAACACAAAACCTAGCCCTAATCCTAGGCCTAAATCTAGCCCAAAGTGTAATCCTAACCCTAACCTAACCTTATCCCTTACCCTAAGCCTAACCCTCATGCTAACCCTAACCCTCTCCTTAGACCTAACCCTAGATAAAACCCAAAACTGAACCCTAAGTATAACCCTAGCCCTATCCCTAAACCTAATACTAATCCTAGCCCTAATCATAATGTTAACACTAGCCCTAATACTATCTCTAAAATTATCCATTACCCTAAACCGAAACTTAACCCTAATGATAACCCTAGCTCTAATCCTAATTGTAAACCTAATCCTAGACCTAACCCTAAACCTAACCCTCATTGTAGCATTAACCCTAGATAAAACCCTAACCCTTACTCTAACACTAACCTTAGCCCTAACCCTAACACTAACCCTAAACCTAAAACTACCCCTAACCCTAACCTGACATCTAACCCTATCCATTACCCTAACTCTAATGATAATTTTAGCCCTAACCCTATCACTAACCCTAAATCAAAAACTACCACTAACCCTAACCTGACATCTAACCCTAAACATTAACTTAACTCGAAAGATAACCTTAGCCCTAACCCTAACACTAACCCTAACCTTAACCGTAAATCTAACCATAGACATAATCCTAAACCTAACCCTCACCCTAGCACTAACCATAGCTCAAAACCTAACCTGTACCCTAAACCTAACCCAAACCCTAACCATAGCCCTAGCCTAAATCCTAACCCTAACTCTAGCCCTAATCCTAACCAAAACCCTAGCCCTAACCCTAGCTCTAATGCTATTCATTACCCTAACAATAACCCTAATCCAAATACTAACCCTAGGCCTAACCCTAACCCTATCACTAACCCTACCAATTACCCTAATCTTAATCTGAATCCTAAACCTAAACCTATCCATAAACCCAACCCTAACACTAATTTGAGCCCCTAACCCTAATAATAAACCTAACACAAACCCAAAACCTGACCCTGACCCTAAAAATATACCTTATTCTTAATTTGGGCCTTACCCTAAACCTAACATTAGACCTAGCAATGAACCTAACCCTATAACTATCCCTAGCTGTAACCCTAAACCTGACATTATCCCTATCCCTAAAACTTGCCCTAACACTAACACAAACCCTAGCCCTCATCCTAACCCCAAATCTGGCCTTAATTCCAACACAAACCTAACCCTAGACCTAAACCTAATTCTAATCATCGCCCTATCCCTAAACCTAGCTATAATCCCATCCCTTCCCCTAAACCTAACCCTAAACCATCTGAAACATAGCCCTAATCCTAGGCCTAACCCTAACATCAATCCTAGACAAATTACCAACCCTAATTTAGCCCTAAACTTAACCCTATCCATAGCCTTAAAACTAACTCTAACTATCACCCTAGCTCTATTCCTAGTTCTAACCCTATCCCTTACCGTAACCCAAACACTAGACCTAACCTTAGCCCTAACCCTAGCCATAGCCCCAATCCTAGAATTAACCATAACTCTAAATGTACCCCTAAGCCTAAACTCACCCAATCACTAGCAATAACACTAACAATTGTAAAACTACCCTTAACTTTAGCCTTTGACCTAAAACACAATGAGCTATAGCACTAGCCCTAACCCTTAACCTAAACCAAATCTGAACCCTACATCTAGCCCTAAGCCTACCCCTAATTCAAGTCCTATCCCCAACCCTAAAACTAACCCTGACCATGACTCTGAACCTAACAGTAATCCTAGCTGAAAACATCACCCACAACTTAAACCTAACCATAAAACTACACTTAGCCCTAACTGTAACCCTAAAATTAGCCCTAATCATAACCCTAGTTCTTACATTAGCTGTATCCCTAACATTAGCCCTAATGAAACCAAAATCTAGCCCTAATGGGAGCCCCAACCCTAGCTTTAACCCTAACTCTAAACCTAAACCAAATACTAACCCTTACCCTAAACCCAACCCTAACTTTAATCCTTTCACTAACCCTAAACCTAACACTAACCCTAACACTTACACTAACCATAATCCTAGCCCTAACCCTAGCTCTAACCCTATCCATTACACTAACCCTAACCCTAATCCTAACCCTAATGCTAACCCTTGGCCTAACCCTAACATATTCACTAACCCAAATATATCCATTACCCTAAACATAACCCTAACCCTAAATCTAACCAAACACTAAACCTAAATGTAACACTAACCATAAAACTAGCCCTATTTGTAACTCTAGTTCTTAGATTAGCCATTGCCCTAAAGCTAACACTAAACCTAGCCAGGCTCTAATCCAAGCTCTAACCCTAGCTTTAACCCTAACCCTAAAACTAACCCTAGCCCTAAATCTAACCCTAACCCTAGCCCTAACACTAGCGCTAACTCATCCCTTACCCTAAGCCAAACTCTAACCCTAAAGCTACCCTAGTCCTAAACCGAATTCTTAGCCTAACCCAAACCCTACCTCTATTACTAGTCCTAACCCTAATCCTCAATCTAGCTCTATCACTATCCGAAACCCTAACTCTAAACCTGACCCTTATTCTGACCCTAACACTAACCATAAGTCTAAACCTGACCCTAACCCTAAACCGACCCCTAACATTAGCACTACTGTAACCCTAAAACTAAATCTTACCCTAACACTAGACCTAGACCTACACTTAATCCTTTATCTTGTGGTAACTCTAGGCCTAGCCCTAAACAAAAACTTAGTCCTAGCCCTAATAATAACCCTTAACTTAACCCAAACACTAACCTTACTCCTAGACCAAACCCTAGTCCTAATGCTGGCCCTAACAATAAACCTAACCCTAAACCAAACACTGACCCTTACCCTAACACAAACACTAGCTCTAAACCTTATCCTAACAAAAAACATAACCCTAACACTAGACCTAGCCATATCACTAACCCTGAAACTAGCCATCACCATAGGCCAAAACCTACCTCTAACACTATCCATTACCCTAACTCTAACACTATCCCTAATGCTAACCCTAGCCCTAACCCTCACACTGACTCTAACCCTAATCCTCGTCCTAGTCCAAACACTAGCTCAATCCCTAACCGTTAAACTTAACCTAACCCTAACACTAACCCATGGCCTAAACCTAAACCTAACCTTAACCCTAGACCTAATCCTAACCTTAACCCTATCCCTAACCCTAGCTCTAAGCCTATATATTACCCTAACTCTAACCCTAACCTTAATTATAACTCTAGTCCTAACCCTAGTTATAACCCTAGCCATTACCCTAACCCTAACCATAACCCTGTTGATAACCCTAGCACGTACCCTAAATTTACCCTAACCCCAACCCTAGTCATAACTATAAACCTAACCCTTGCCATAGAGCTAACCCTTGCTCAAACCCTAACCATTATCCTAAACCATACCCTAAGTCTATCCCTAATCCTAATCTTAAGCCAAAACCTAAACCTAACCCTAACCCTAACACGACATCAAACCCTATCCAATACCCTAAACCTAATGATAACCCTAGCCCTAACCTTAACACTAACCTTGACCCTAACTCTAACTATAACCTAGACCTAACCCTAAACCTAACCCTTGCCCTAGCGCTAACCCTAGCTCAAACTCTAAACCATATCCTAAACCTAAACCTAACCCTAACCCTAGGCCTGGCACTAACTCTAGCCCTAATACTAACCATAACCCCGCGCTAAGCCTATCCATTATCCTAAGCACAACCATAACCCTAAGGCTAACCCTAGGCCTTACCATAACCTTTTTGCTAACTCTAACCCTATCAATTACCCTACACCTACATGAACCCTAACCCTAAACCTATCATTACCCTAACCAAACCCTAATGCTAATTCAAGCTCTAAACATAAACCCTAACCTAAACCAAACGAAAAACCTAATTCTAACCCTAATAATACCCCTGCTGTAAACCTGACCCTTACCTAAAACCGAACCCTTACACTAGACCTAGCCTTAAATTTAACCCTCAAAATATCCCTAACGTAAGCATAGACCTGACAATAGCCCTAGCCCTAATTCTTGCCATAACCCTAAAACAAACCCTAGCCCTCATCCTAGCCCTAAACCTAGCCTTATTACTAAACCAAACCATAACTCTAACCCTAACTGAATTCTAACCTTCAATCTAGTCCTAAAACTAGCTCTAACCCCATCCCTTCCCCTAAACCTAACTCTATCCCTAAACCTAAAACTAAGCCTAAAACTAGGCCTAACACTAATACAAATTCTAGACCTAATCCTAGCCCTAATTTAGCCCTAAACTTAACCTAACCCTAGTCCTAAGACTAACTCTAACTCTCGCTTTAGTCCTATTTCTAGTTCTAACCATATCCCTTACCATAATCCTATCACTTGCCTTTAGATTAGCCCTAATCCTATATCTAACCCTAACTCTAAATCTAACCCTAACCCTAAGCTAAACCTCTCTCTAACACAAGCCATAACACTAATGCTAATCCAAAAATTAGCCCTGCCCTAGCCCTAGCCCTACAAAACAACCGAACCATAGCCCTAACCCTAACCTTTAACATAAACCAAACCCTAAGCCTACACCTAGCCCTAAACCTAGCTCTAATTTGAGTCCTATCCCTAACCATTAAACAAACCCTGACCCTGACTCTGACCCTAACACTTACCATAGCTCTAAACATCACTCAAAACCTAAACCTAAACCTAACCCTAGATCTAGCCCTAACCCTAATCCTAAAACTAGTTCTAATTGTAACCCTAGTTTTTACATGGGCTGTAGCCCTAAACCTAGCCCTTACCTAACCCAAAACCTAACCCTAAGTCAAAGCCTAACACTAACACAAGCCCTAACCCTAATACTAATTGTAAAACTAGTCCTAACCCTAACCCTAGGAATAAAACAAAAAGGAACAATAGATCTAAACCTAAACCTTAACTTAAAAAAAGCCTAAACTACTACCAGAACTAATCCTAGCCCTAATCATGTCCTAACCCTAACCTTAAAACTAACCCTGACCCTGACTCATATCCTAACACTCACCCTAGCTCTAAACATGACACTAACCTTAAACCAAAACCTAACAGTAAACCTAGCCCTAATTCGAATCCTAACTCAAACCCTAAAACTAACCCTGACCCTGACTCCTATCCTAAAAATAACTCTAGCTCTAAATATCACCCTAACCTTAAATCTAACACTAACACTAGAACTACCCCTAACCCTAGCCCTAAAGCTAATCCTAAATGTAACCCTGGTTCTTACATTACCAGTTGCCCTCACCCTAGCCCTAACACTAACACAAAAAACTCTAATGGTAACCCTAGACCTAACCCTAATCCTCAGCCTAATCAAAATTCTCACCATATTAATAGTCCTAACCCTAGTCCTCATTCTAGCTCTAACCCTATCCCAAACTTTAACCCTAACCCTGACACTTATTCTGACCATAACACTAACCTAAGTCTAAACCTGACCCTAACGCTAGACCAAACAGTAACACTAGCCCTACCAGTAAACTTATACCAGACCCTATCACTAGCCCTAGACCTAAACCTAATCCTAAATCTAGACTTAACTCTAGCTGTAGACCTAAACAAAAACCTAGTCTTAGCCCTAACAATAACCCTTAACTTAACACAAGACTAACCCTACACCTAGACATAAACCTAGTCCCAATTCTGGCTTTAATCTTAACTCTAACTCTAACCTGAACACTGACCCTGCCTTTAACACTAAATCTATCTCTAAACCTTACCCTAACTTAAAACCTAAACCTAACATTAGACATAGAGAGGTCATAGCAACATAACCCTAATCCTACACTAGCCCTAATCATAATCCTAGCTTTTACATTACCCATAGCCCTAACTCTATGCCTGAACCTAACACAAAACATAGAGGGAATTCTAGGCCTAAATATAGCCCTAAGTGTAAACCCAACCCTAACCCTAGCCCTAACCCTAACCCTAAAACTAACCCTAGCCTTAGTTTTAAACCTCACTCAAAGCCTAACCCTTACCATAAATATAAACTTAGACCTATAACTTACTCTAAACCCTAACCCTAGCCCTAACCCTAAACTTAACCCTATCCCTAAACCTACACCTTACCTAACCCTACAACTCACTGTATTGATAACCCTAGTCTTAACCCTAACTGTAACCTTAACCCTAACCAGAAAACTAACAATAGACCTAAACCTAAACCTTACACTCACCATAGCCCTAACTCTAGCTCAAAACCTAACCTGTTCCATAAACCTAAACATAACCATAGCCTTAACATTAATCCTAAAACTAAATCTAACCATAAATCTAAACCTAAACCTACATCTAATCTTATCCACTACCTTAGCCCTTATCCTAACCCTAATGTAACCCTAGCCCTAACCTTATCCCTAACCCTAAACCTACCATAATTTTGTCCCTAGACCTAAGGCTGAACCTAATCCTTGACCTAACCCTAACACTAACACTAGCTCAAACCCTAGCCCTTACCCCAAACATAACTCTAGCCCAAACCCTAACCCCAATCCTAGCCCTAATCGTAACCATAACTGTAACCCAAAGTCTAGCTCTAACTCTATCCATTACCCTAAACATAACCCTAAACCTAATGCTAACCCTAACCCTAACCCTAACCTTAACCCTAACCCTAACTCTATCTCTAGCCCTGATTCTAACCTGAAACCTCAACCTAGCCCTAACACTTACTCAATCCCTGACCCTTACCCTTAACATAAACACAAGAAAATGATAAGCCTAACCTAACCCTAACCCTAACCCTAGCCCTTATCCTAAACTTAAAACTAGAGTTAACCTTAGCTCTAACCCCACCAATTACCCTAACCCTAACCATAAACGTCATGAAAACCTTAGTCCCAAACCTAAACCTACTCTAACCCTAACTGAAAACCTAACGATAAACCTAACCCTTGCCATAGTCCTAACCCTAGGTCAAACTCAAACAATTATGTTAAACTTAACACTAACCCTAGTCCTAAACCTAACCCTCACCTTAACCCTAACCCAATATCTAAACCAGTCCATTACCTTAACCCTAATGATAACCCTAATCCTAACCCTAGACCTAATCCTAAACCTAACCCTATCGTTAGCACTAACCCTAGCTCAATACCTATCCCGTACCAGAAACCTAACCCTAGCCTTAACCCCAACCCTAACCCTAACTCTAGCCCTAATCCTAAACATAACCCTATCCCTAACCCTAGCTCTAACCCTATCCATTACCCTAATGATAACCATAAACCTAATGCTAACCCTAGGCCTAACCCTAACCCTATCCATTACTCTAAACCTAACCTAAGCCCTAAACCTAACCTGAAGCCTAAACTTAACCTTATCCATTACCCTAACCCCAACTCAAACCTAATGCTAATTTGAGCCATAACCCTAAACCTAAACCTCAACCTAACCCAAATCCCAAACCTGAATCTGACTATAACAATAACCCTAGCTCTCAAATTGAACCTCACCCTAAACCTAACTCTGACACTAGACCTAGCCATAAATCTTACCCCAAAACTATCCCTAATCATAACCCTAGACCTGATATTAGCCTTAGCCCTAATTCTTGCCATAACCCTAACACAAATGCTAGCCCTCATCCTAGCCCTATACCTAGACTTTAATCCTAACCCAAACCCTAACACTTGCCCTATCCCTAATTTTATCCCTTGCCCTAGTTCCGAACCTTCCTAGTTCTGAACCTATCCCCATCCCTTCTCCCAAATCTAAACCTAACTCTAACTCTAGTCTTAACCCTTACACTAATTATAGACCTGATCCTAGCCACAATTTAGCCCTAACCCTACCACTAGCACTAAGACTAACTCTAACTCTCTCCCTAGCCATATTCCTAGATCTAACCCTATCCCTTACCATAACCCTAACACTTGCCCTAACCTTAGCCCTAACACTAGCCCTAGCCCTAACCCTAGAACTAACCATAACTCTGAAGCCCAACCCTAACCCTTAGCCCAAACCTCACACTAACACTAGCCCTGAAAATAACACTAATCCTAAAACTAGCCCTAATCTAGCTCAAGCACCTAAAACAAAACCGAGCCATAGCCTTAACCTTAACCCTTAACCTAAACCAAAACCTAACCCTACACCTAGCTCTAACCTTAGCCATAATTCCAGTCCTAACCTAACCCTAAAACTAACCTTGAGCCTGACTCTGACATTTCACTAACCCTAGCTCTAACATCACCCTAAAAGTATACCTAACCCTAAAACTAGAACTAGCCCTAACCATAACAATAAAAGTAGCCCTAATCATAACTCTAGTTCTTACATTAGCCGTGGCCCTAATTGTAGCCCTAACCTAACCCCAAACCTATACCTAAACTGAGCCCTAACACCTCGTTTTAACCCTAACCCTAACCATTTCCCTAAACCTAACCATAGCCCTAACCCTAAACCTAACACTAGACTTAATCCTAACAAAATCCTAGCCCCAACTCTAGCTCTAACCCTATCCATTACCCTAAACATAACCCTAACCCTAATGCTAACACTAAGGCTAACCCTAGCTCTAAACTTAACCCTAATCCTAAATGTAGACCTGACACTAACCCTAACCGTCACCCTAGCCCTAACTATAGCTCAAACCCTAACACCCTAAACCTAACCCTAAAACTAACCCTAGGTCTAACCCTAACCCTAGCCCTAATCCTAACCATAACCCTAGCCCTAAACCTATCCATTACCCTAAATATAAGCCTAAACCCAAACATAGCTCTAAACATAGCCCTAACCCCACCCATTATCCTAATTCTAACTATAAATGTCATGATAACACTAACCCTAACCCTAAACCTACTCTAACACTTACTGTAAACTTAACCCTAGTCCTAACCCTAAACCTACACTAACCCTAACTGTAAACCTAACCCTAGACCTAACCGTAAACATAACCCTTGCCACAGTCCTAATCCTAGCTCAAACCCTAACAGTTACGCTAAACCTAACACTAACCCTAGTCCTAAACCTAAATCTAACACTATAAATTTAGGTCTAACCCTAACACTAATCTTATTCTTACCTAAACATAACCTGAACACTAAACCTAACCCTATCAATTACTCTAACCCTAACCCTAACCCTAATGCTAAATCGAACCCTAAAACTAAACCAAAACCTAACCCAAACTCTGAGCTAGACATTGACTCTAATAACACACCTAGCTCTAAACTTGACCCTTACCCTAAACATAACCCTTAAAGTAGACCTAGCCATAAAACTAACCCTAACAGTATCCCTAACCTTAACCCTAGACCTGATATTAGCACTCTACCTAATTCTTCCCTTAACCTAACACAAACCCAAGCCCTTATCCTAGCCCTAAACCTAGCCTTAATCCAAATCTGAACCCTAAACCTAGCCCAAACCCTAATTTCAACCCTCGACCTAGTTCTGAACCTAAGTATAACCATATCCTTTCCCCTAACCCTAAGCCTAACCCTAACACTATCACTAACACTAACCCTAGCCCTAATCCTAGGCCTAATCCTAACACTAACCATAGCTCTAATCCTAGCCCTAATTTATTGCTAACTGTGACCCTAACTCTAACCCTAGCCCTAAGACTAACCATAATTCTAGCCCTAGACCTATTTCTAGTAAACCCACCTTAAATATTGCCTAACCGTAACACTCGCCCTAACCTTAGTCCTAACCCTAGCCCCCCTAGAACTAAACCTAGAACTAACCCTAACTCTAGATATAACCCTAACTCTAATTCTAAACCTCACCATAACACTAGCCCTAACCCTAATTCTAATTTGAAAAGTAGCCCTAACCCTAGCCATAACCCACAAACAAATCTGAGCTATAGCCCTAATCCTAACCCTTAACCTAAACCAAATCCTAATGCTACACCTAATCCTAACCCTATACTACAACTAATACTGACCCCAACTCTGACCCTAAAACTAACCCTACCTCTAAACATTACCCTAACCCTAAACCTAACCCAAACACTAGACCTAGCCCTAATCCTCACCCTAAAACTATCCCTAACCATATAAAGCTAGTTCTTACATTAACCACAGCCCTAACTCTAACACAAAATGTAGCACTAATCTGAGCCTCAACCCTAGCTTTAACCCTAATCCTAACCCTAACCCTAACATTAACCCAAAGCATAGCTCTAAACCTATTCCTTACCCTAAGCCAAACTCTCACCCTAATGCTACCCTAGTTCTAACCCTAATCCTTAGCTTACCCCAAACACTAACTCTATTACTATCTCTAACCCTAACCCGAAGCCTAAGCCTAAACCTTACCCTTATTCAGACCCTAACACTAACCCTAGGAAAAGCCTGACCTTAATACTAAACCGAACCCTAACACTAGCCCTACCAGTAAACCTATACCTACAACTAACCATAACACTAGCACTAGACCTAAACTTAATCCTAAATATAGCCATAACTCTAGCCCTAGTCCTAAAGAAAAACCTAGCCCTAGCCCTAAAATAACCATTAACCTAACACAAAGGCTAACCCTAGCCCTAAACCTAACCCTAGTTCTAATTCTGGCCCTAACCATAAACCCAATGCTAACCCGAACACTGATGCTTATCCTAACACAAACCCTAGCTCTAAACCTTATCCTAACCCCAAACTTAAAACCAACACTAGACATATCTATAACCCTAAGCTAATAAACTAGCCATAATCATAACCCTAGCTCTTACATTACCCATAGCCCTAACACTAGCCATAAACCTCACACAAAACCTAGCCCTAATACAAGCCCTAAACATAGACCTAAGCATAACCTTAACCCTAACCCTAGCACAAACCCTAAACCTAATGCTTGCCCTAGCCCTGACCCTAGCTCAAACTATAACCCTTATTCTAAACATAACCCTAGCTCTAACCTTAACCCTAACCCTATCCCTAATCCTAAGTGTAACCATAGCCAAAATCCTAGCTCTAACTTTATCCATTACCTTAAATATATCCCTAACCCTAATTCTAACCCTAGCCCTAACCCTAACCCTAACCCTAACCATAGCCCTGATTCTAACCCTAACCTTCACCCTAGACCTAAACCTAGCTCAAACCCTAACACTTACCCTAAACCAAACCCTAACACTAACCCTAGGAGTAACCGAAACCCTAGCCCTAATCCTAACCTTGACCTAAGCTCTAACACTAGCCTAAACCAATTCATTACTCTAAACATAAGCCTAAACCAAATGCTAACCCTAGGCCTAACCCTAACCCTATCCCTAACACTATACCTATACATTACTGTAAACCTAGCCTGAACTGTAAACATAACTCTATCCATTACTCAAACCGTAACCCTAACCCTAATGCTAATTTGAGCCCTAACACTAAACCTTAACCCAAACCAAACCCTAAGTTATACTCTGACCCTAATAATAACCTAGGTGTATACCTGACCCCTACACTGAACCTAACCCTTTCACTAGACCTAGCCATAAACCTATCCCTAACACTATCCCTAACCCTAACCCTAGACTTGACATTATCCCTAGCCCTATTCCTAGCTCTAACCCTAACACAAACCCTAACCCACATCCTAGACCTAAACCTAGACTTAATCCTAACCCAAACCCTCACCCTATCCTTGTCCCTAAATATAGCCATCACCCTAGCACTCAACCTAGCTATAGAACCCCATTCATTCCCCTAAAACTAACCCTAACCCTAGCCCTAATCATAGGCCTAACCCTAACACTAATCATAGCACTAATCCTAGCCCTATTTAAACACTAAACTTAACCCTACCCCTAACCCTAGCCCTAAGACTAACTCTTACACCCTAGCCCTATTTCTATTTATAACCCTATTCCTTACCATAACCCTCACAATAGCCCTCACCTTACCCTTAACCCTATCCATAGCCCTAACCCTAGATCTAAACATAACTCTAAATCTAACCATAACCTTAAGCCTAAACCTCATTCAACCACTAGTTCTAACACTATTGCTAATCCTAAAACTAGCCCTAATCCAAGCACTAGCCCTAAAACAAAACCGAGCCATTGCTTCAATCCTAAACCTTAACCTAAACCAAACCCTAACCCATAACTAGCCATAAACCGAGCTCTAATTTGAGTCCTAGGCCTAAAACTAACCCTCACCCTGATTCATATTCAAACACAAACTCTAGCTCTAAATATCACCCTAACGCTAAAACTAATGCTAACACTAGACCTAGCTGAAACCCTAACCCTAAAACTAACCCTAATCATAACCATAGTTCTTACATTGGCCTCAGCCAAACCCTAGCCCTAACTCTAACAGAAAAATAGCCCTAATCTGAGCCCTAACACTAGATTTAACCCTAACCCTAAAACTAGCCCTATTCCTAACCCTAATCCTATCCCTAACCCTAGCTCTAATCCTATCCATTATCCTAAGCCAAACCCTATTTATAATGCTAACTCTAGTCCTAATCCTAATCCTTAGCCAAACCCAAACAATAACCCTAATACTAATCCTAACACTAGCCCTCATTTTAGATCTAACGCTAACCCCAAATCTCACCCTAACCTTCACCCTTATTCTGACCCTAACACTAATTATAGGTCTAAACCTGATCCTAAACCAAAACCGAAACCTGAAACTAGCCATACCAGTAAACTTATACCTAAACCTAACCCTAACACTAGCCCTAGACCTAAACCTAATCCTACATCTAGCCCTTGACCTAAACAAAAACTTAGTGCTAGCCCTAATAATAACCCTTAACATAAACCAAACACTAACCCTACCACTAGACCTAACCCTAATCCTATTCTGGTTTCACCCAACCCCTAACTTTAACCTGAACACTGGCCCTGACACTAACATTAAACCTAGCTCTAAACCTGACCCTAACCCAGAACCTAAACCTAACGCTAGACCTAGCCATAACCCTAATCCTAAAACTAGCTCTAATCAGAACCCTAGATCTTACATTACACATAGCACTAACCCTAGGCCTAAATCTAACACAAAACTTAAATAACCTTAACTCTAATCGAGGCCTAAACCTACCCTAAGCATAACCCTCACCCTAACTCTAACCCTAATCTTAACCCTAACCCCAAACCTCACCTTAGTCCTAACCCTTGCTCAAGTCTAACCCTTAGCCTAAACATAACCCTAGCACTATCCCTAACCATAAATCTAACATAACCATAGCCATAATTCTAACCTTAACCCTAGACCTAACACTAGCTCTAACCCCAGCCATTACCCTAACTCTAACCCTAACCCTAATGATAACCCTATCTCTAACCCTAACTGAAACCCTAAAACAAACCATAAACCTAACCCTAGACCTAACCCTAAACCTAAACCTTGCCATAGCCTTAACCCTAACTCTTACACTAAAATCAACAGTAAACTTAGCCCTAAAACTAAACTTAAATCTAACCCTAACCTTAACCATAAAGCTAACCTTACATCTAACCCAATCTATTACCCTAAACTTAATCCTAACCTAATGAAAACCCTAGCCCTAACCCTAAACATAACCCTGACTATAACAGTAAAATTAACCCTCATCCTAGACCTAACCCTAGCTCAAAACCTAAACTTTTCCCTAAATATAACATTAACCCTAACCCTAACCTAGGGTTACTAGCCCTAACCCCAAACCTAACCTAACTCTAGTCCTAATCCTAACCTAACCCTAGCCCTAAACATAGATCTAACCCTATATATTATCCTTATGATAACTCTAATCCTAATGCAAACCCTAGGCATAACCCTAATCCTTTTACTAACCCTAAAGCTCTCCATTGCCCTAAACCTACCCTGAAACCTAAACCTAACCCAATCAATTACCCTAACCCTAACTCTAACCCTAATGCTCATTTGAGCCCTATCCCTAAATCTTAACCTAAAACAAAACCTAACCCTGATCCTGACCCTAAAAATACATCTAGCTCTAAACCTGACCCTTACCCAAAGCCTAACACTTACATTAGCCATAGAGAAAAACCTAAATCTACCCAAACTGTAACACTAGACCTGACATTAGCCATAGCCCTAATTCTAGACCTAACCCTACAACAAACCCTAGCCCTCATCCTAGCCCCAAACCTAGCCTTAATCATAACCCTAACCCTAACACTATACCTAACCCTAATTCTAAACCTCACCCTTCCTCTAAACCTAGCTATAACACCATACCTTACCCTAAAATTAACTATAACCCTAGCCCTAACACTAGGCCTAAGCTGAACACTAACCCTAGCCCTAATCCTAGCCCTAACTTAGCCGCGTCCCTAAAACTAACCAAAACCCTAGGCCTAAGACTAACTCTAACTCTCACCCTAGCCTTAGTTCTAACCTTATATGTTACTGTAACCATAACCCTAACCCTAACCCTTGCCCTATAGTTAGACCTAGCCCTAATGCTAGATCTAACACTAAATCCAAATCTAAACCTAACCCAAAGCCTAAGCCTAACACTAACAATAGCCCTAACCCTAATGCTAATCTTATAACTAGCCTGAACCCTAAACCTAGGTCTAAAACAAAACTGAGCAACTGCCCTAACCATAAACCTAAACTTAAACCAAAACCTAACACTACACCTAGACATAACCCTAGTCCTAATTCTAGTCCTAACCCTAACCTTAAAACTTACCTTGACCCTGACTCATATCCTATCACTGACCCTAGCTCTAAAGACCACCCTAAACTTAACCCAAAACCTAACAGTAACCCTAACCCTAGCCCTAATTCAAGTCATAACCCTAACCTTAAAGCTAACCCTGACCCTGACTGATATCCTAACAGTCACCCTAGCTCTAAACACAGCCCTCACCTTAAACCAAACACTAATAGTAACCCTAGCCCTTATTTGATTCTTAATCCTACCCCTAAAACTAACCCTGATGCTGACTCATATCCTAAAAATAACCCTAGCTCTAAATATTAACCTAACCTTAAACCTAAGCCTAACACTAGACCTATCCCTAACCCTAACCCTAAAACTAACCCTAATTGTAACCCTGGCTCTTACATTAGCCAATGCCCAAATCTAGCCCTAACCCTAACACAAAAACTAGCCCTAATCCGAGCTCTAAACCTATATTTAATCCTAACTCTAACCCTAACTCTAGTATTAACCCTAACTCTAAGGCTATCCCTTAACCTAAGAAAAACCCTAACCCTAATAGTAACTCTAGACCTATCTCTAATCCTTAGGCTAACCAAAACCCTAACCCTATTAATAGTCCTAACCCTAGCCCTCACTCTAGCTCTAATCCTATCCCAAACCCTAACACTAACTCTGACCCTTATTCTGACCCTAACACTAACTCTAGGTCTAAAACTGACCCTAACCCTAGACCAAACTCTAAAACTAGCCCTAGACCTAAATCAAATCCTAAATCTAGCCTTAACTCTAGCCCTAGACCTAAACATAAACATAGCCCTAGTCCTAACAATAATCCTTAAGCTAACTCAAACACTAACCCTAACACTAGACTGAAACATAGTCCGATTTTTTCTGTAACCCTAACACTAACTCTAACCCAAACACTGACCCTGCCTTTAGAGTAAACATATCTCTAAATCTGACCCTACCCGAAAATCTAAACCTAACACTAGACCTAGCCATAACCCTAACCCTACAACTAGCCCTCAACATAACCTTAACTCTTACATTACCCATAGCCCTAACCCTAGGCCTAAACCTAACACAAAAGCTAGAGCTAATCCTAGGCCTAAATCAAGCCTTAAGCATAACCCTAAACCTAACCCTAGCCCTAACCCTAACCTAACCTTTGCCTTAGTCCTAATCCTAGCTCAAAGCCTAAACATTACTCTAAACATAAACCTACACCTATTCCTCAATCTAACTCTAACCCTAGCCATAAATCTAACCTTAGCTCTAAACTTACCCATTACTCTAAACCTAAACCTAATTTTATTGATAATCCTAGGCTTAATGCTAAACCTAAACCTAACTGGAAAACTAACCCTAGACCTGATCTTAAACCTCACACTTGCCATAGCTCAAACCCTAAACCTTACTATAAACCTAAACATAACCATAGCCCTAACTCTAAGCCTAAACCTCAATCTAACATTAAACATAGCCCTAAATCTACATATAATCGTATACATTACCCTAACCCTAACTCTATCCCTAATGATGTCACTAGCCCTAATCCTAACCCTAACCCTAATCCTAACCCTAGCTCAAAACCTAACCCTTATGCTAAACATAAACCTAAGCCTAACCCTAGTTTTAATCCTAACCCTAACCCTAATTCAAGACCTATTCCTAACCATAAATCTAGCCCTAAACTTAACTCTAATCCTATCCATTATACTAACCATAACCCTTACCCTAATGTGAATGCTAGGTCTAACCATAACCCTATAACTAAACCTAATCCTATCAATTACCCTAAACCTAATGTGACCTCTAAACAAAACCTTATCATTACCCTAACCCACACCCTAGTGCTAATTCAAGCCCTAACCCTAAACCCTAACCTCAAACAACTCTAACACTGACCCTGACCCTAATACATCTCCTAGCTCTAAAGCTGATTTTAACACTAAACCTAACTCTTACACTAGACCTAGCCATAACCCTAATCCTTAAACTATCCCCAACTGTAAGCTTAGACCTGCCTTACCTATAGCCCTAATCCTAGCCCTAAACCTAACACAAACCCCAGCCCTTATCCTAACCCTAAACCTAACATCAGGCCTAACCCCAAAACTAACCCTAGCCTTAATCTTAGCTCTAAATTAGGGTTAGTTTTACTGTTAGGGTTAGGGGTAGGTCTAGTGATAGGGTTAATTTTAAGGTTAGGGTGATATTTATAGCTAGGGTTAGTGTTAGGATATAAGTCAGGGTCAAGGTTAGTTTTAGGGTTAGGGTTAGGACTCGAATTAGGGCTAGGGTTATGGGTAGCATTCAATTTATATTTAGGGTCTTGTTTAGAGTTATGGTGAGTGTTAGGATATGAGCCAGAGTATGGGTTATTTTTATGGTTAGGATTAGGACTCGAATTAGGGCTAGGGTTAGGTCTAAGTGTAGTGTTAGGGTTTGGTTTAAGTTAAGGTTTAGGGTTAGGCCTGTATCTCGGTTTTGTTTTAGTGCTAGGGTTAGGGTGAGGATTAAGGCTAGTTTTAGGATTAGCATTAGGGTTAGGGCTAGTGTTAGGTTTCATGTTAGGATTAAGGCTAGGTTTAAGGCTAGAAATAGGGCTAGGTTTTGCATTAGTTTTAGGACAAGAATTAGGGCTAAGGCTAATGTCAGATCTAAGGTTAGAGTTAGAGATAGTTTTAGGGTTAGGTTTATGGCTACGTCTAGTTTGAGTGTTTTGTTTAGGGAAAGGGTCAGTTTTAGAGATAGGGGTATTATTAGGATCAGGGTCAGATTTTGAGTCTGGGTTAGGTTAAGGTTTAAGTTTATGGCTCAAACTAGCCTTAACATTAGAGTTAGTTGTAAAGGATAGTATTGGGCTTAGGGTTCAGGTTATGTTTAGGGTAATGGGTATGATTAGGGTTTGTGATAGGTTTAGGGTTAGGTCTAGGGATAGCATTTGGGTTATGGTTATCATTAGGGTAATTTCTACGATTAGAGCTAGTGTTAAGGCTAGAGTTATTGTTAGGATTAGGGCTAGAATTAGGGTTAAGTTCAGGGTTAGGGGTATGGTTAGGGTTAGGGTTAGGTTTAGGATATGGTTTAGGGTTTGAGCTAGGGTTAGTTTTAGGGCTAGGGTTAGGTTTAGGGTTTGGTCTAGGGTTATGGTTATGGTTAGTGTTAGGACTATGGTTATCATTAGGGTTAGGGTAATTGATAGGGTTAGATGTCGGGTTAGAGTTAGGGTTAGGTTTATGGTTAGGGTTAGGTTTAGGATAAGCATTATGGTTTCAGCTAGGGTTAGGGTTAGGATTAGCTTTACCATTAGTTCTAGTGTTAGGTTTATGTTTAGGGTTAGGGTAGGTTTAGGTTTAGGTGTACGGTTATTATTAGGGTTAGGTTTAGGGTCAGGGTAATGGGTAGGGTTTGAGCTAGGCTTAGGGCTAGGGTTAAGGTTAGGATTAGGGATAGAGTTAGGGTTAGGGTTAGGGTTAGGCCTTGGGTTAGTGTTAGTGTTATATTAAGGGTAAGGTTTAGGGATTGAGGTAAGGTAAGGGATTAAGCTAGGTTTAGGACTATGGCGAGGGCTAGGGTAGTGTTATGGTTAGGGTTAGGGCTAGGGTTAGCATTAGGTTTAGGGTTATAGTTAGAGTAATGGATAGAGTTAGAGGTAGCGTTTGGGCTATGGTTACAGTTAGGATTAGGGCTATAGTTATGGTGAGGTTTAGGGCTTCATCTAGGGTTATGTTTAGGGTAAGGTTTAGGATTTGAGCTAGGGTTAGGGCTAGGGCGAGGGTTAGGGTTAGGGTTAAGGCTAGTTTTAGGGTCAGGGTTGTGCTTAGGGTTAGGTTTAGGGCTAGGATTAGGGCTAGTTTTGTGTGAGGTTTAGGGCTAGTGTTAGGTTTGTGGGTAATCTAAGAGCTAGGGTTATGGTTCTAGCTAGTTTTAGGGTTAGTCTAGTTTTAGGGTTAGTTTGGGGTTTAGGATAAGATTTAGAGCTAGGGTTTGTGGTAGGGTAATGGTCGGTGTTCGGATTAGGGTTAGGGTTAGGGCCATAATTAGGACTAGGTTAGGTCTAGGGGTAAGATTAGTTATTGGGTTAGGTTAAGGCTTATTGTTAGGGCAAGGGCTAGAATTATGGCTATATTTAGGATTAGGTTTATGTCTAGGGTTAGTGTTAGTGTGTAGGATTATGTATAGAGTTACCAGAAGGGCTAATGTTAAGTTTTGGTTTAGGGTTAGGGTCGGGTTTAAACCTAGGGTTAGTATTAGGGTCAGAATAAAGGTCAGAATTGAGATAGGGTTTGGGTTAAGTTTAGAGCTAGAATGAGGGCTAGGGATAGGACTACTATTAGAGTTAGGGTTTGAGGTAGGCTAAGGATTAGGGTTAGGACTGGGGTAGCAATAGGCTGAGGGTTTGATTTTGTGTAATGGATAAGGTTATAGCTAGGTTTAGGTCTAGGGATAGGGTTAGGGTTAGGGTTAGGGTTAAAGTTAGGATTAGGGCTCGGATGAGGGCTAGGTTTTGTGTTAGGGTTAGGGATATGGCTAAGGTAAGAACTGGCATTACAATTAGGGCTAGATTTAGGGTTAGATTTAGGGTTAAGTCTAGTATTAGGATTAGGTTGATGGTTAGGTTTCATTTAGAGCTAGATTTAATGTAAGGGTCAGAGTTAGGGTCAGTATTAGTTCTAGAGCTAGGGTTAGGACTTGTCTTAGGTCTGGGTAGGTGTAGGGTTAGGGTTTGATTTAGGTTAAGGGTTAGGGTCAGTGCTATGTCTAGGTTTTGTTTGAGGACTAGGTCTAGGGTTCGGGCTGGATTTCAAATTAGCGTAGGGGTTAGAGCTAGTGTTAGGGTGTGGTTTAGGCTTAGGGTTAGGGTTAGATTTAGAGTTAGGGTTAGATCAAGGTTTAGAACTAGAGTGAAGGTTAGGGCTAGGGTTAGGTCTAGGGATAAGGCTAGGTTTTGGGTAATGGTAAAGGATAGGTTTAGAACTAGGGATAGGACTAGGGACTAGGGTGAGAGTTAGAGTTAGTCTTAGTCTTAGGGTTAGGTTTAGGTTTAGGGTTAGGGTTAGGGCTTAATTAGGGCTAGGATTAGAGCTAGAATTAGTATTATGGCCAGGCCTAGGTTTAGGGCTAGGGTTAAGGTTATGGTTAGGGTAGGTATGATGTTATAGCTAGTTTTAGGTTTGGGTCCAGGGTTAAAATTAGGGTTAGGGCTAAGGTTAAGCTTAGAGTTAGGATTAAGGCTATGTTTAGGGCTAGGATTAAGGCTAGGGTTTGTGTTAGGGTTAGGGCTAGCATTAGGGCTAGGGCTAATGTCAGGTCTAGGGTTATGTTAGAAATAGCTTTAGAGTTAGGATTATGGCTAGGTATAGTTTTATGCTTAGGGTTATGGTTAGGGTTAAAGCTATTGTTAGGGCTCCAATTAAGTCTAGGTTTTGGGTTAGGTTAGGGCTAGGGTTAGGGCTATGGCTAATGTAATAACTAGGGTTACAATTAGGGCTAGTTTTAGGCTTACAGTAAGGGCTAGGTCTAGTGTTAGGTTTAGGTTTTGAGCGATGTTTAGAGCTAGGGTTAGTGTTAGGGTCAGAGTCAGGGTCAGGTTTAATTTTAGGATTAGGGATAGAACTCGTATTAGAGATAGGTTTAGGGCTAGATATAGAGTTAGGGTTTGTTTTAGGTTAAGGTTTAGGGTTAGGGATATGGCTAAATTTTGTTGTAGAGCTAGGGCTAGGTTGGGGCTAAATTAGGGCTAGTTTTAGAATTAGTGTTAATGTTATGGCTTGTGTTAGTGAGAGATTTAGGCTTAGGGTTAGATTTAGAGTTAGGGTTAGATGTAGGATTAGGCCTAGGGCAAGGGTTATGGCTAAGGTTAGGGCAAGTGTTAGGGTTATGGTAAGGGATAGGGTTAGAACTAAAAATAGGGCTAGGGCGAGAGTTAGTCTATGGCTAGGGTTAGGTTAGGTTAGGTTTAGGGCTACATTAGGGTTAGGATTAGGTCTAGGGTTTGTGTTAGGTTTAGGCCTAGTGTTAGTCTTAGATTTAGGTTTAGAGATAGGGTTAGGTTTAGGGGAAGGGATGGGGTTATAGCTCGGTTGAGGGCTATGTCGAAGGTCAGTATTATGGTTAGGGCTACAGTTATGGTTTGGGTTAGTAATAAGGGTAGATTTAGGGCTAGGATGAGGGCTAGGGTTTATTTTAGGTTTATGGCAAGAATTAGGGCTAGGGCAAATTTCAGGTTTATGGTTATGGTTAGGGACAGATTTGGGGTTAGGTTTATTGTTAGGTCTAGTGTAAGGGTTAGGTTTAGGGTAAGGTTCAGGTTTAAAGCTAGAGCTATTATTAGGGTTAGGGAAATGTTCCGAGTCTGGTTTAGGTTATAATTTAGAGTTAGGGCTCGAATTAGCATGAAGATTAGTTCTAGGGTAATGATAGGGTTAGGTTTAGTGTTCAGGTTAGGTTTAGGGTAATTGATAGGGTTATATTTAGCAATAGGGTTAGGGTTAGGCCTAGGGTTAGCATTAGGGTAGGGTTATGTTTAGGGTAATGGATAGAGTTAGAACCAGAGTTAGGGCTAGGGTTATGTTTAGTGTTAAGGCTATAGTTAGGGTTAAGTTTAGGCCTAGGGATAGGATTAGGGCTAGTGTTAGGGTATGGTTTAGGGTTTGAGCTAGGGTCAGCACTAGGGCGAGGGTTAGTTTTAGGTTTAGGTCTAGGTTAGAGTTACGGTTAAGGTCAGGATTAGTGTTAGGGTTAGGGATAGGGCTATCATTAGGTTTAGAGTATTGGATAGAGTTAGATGTCAGGTTAGGGTTAGGGTTAGGTTTAGGATTAAGTTTAGGGTTAGGGTTAGGTTTAGGTTTAGGGTAATGTTTAGGGTTTGAGCTAGGGTTAGGTCTGTGGCAAGGCTTAGGTTTACGGTTATGTCTAGGGTTAGGTTTACAGTTAGGTTTATGGTAAATATAGGTTAGGGCTAGGGTTATCATTAGGGTTAGGGTTAGGGTAGTTGATAGGGTTAGAGCTAGTGTTATGGCTAGGGTTTAGGTTAGGATTAGGGCTAGGGTTATGGTTAAAGTTAGGTTTAGGCCAAGGGTTAGTGTTAGGGTTAGGTTAAGTTTAAGGGTTAGGGATTGAGATTGAGCTAGGGGTTTGGGATAATGAAAGGGTTAGGGTAAGATTCAGGGTTAGGGTTAGAGTTAGGGTTAGGGCTAGGTTAGCATTAGGGTTAGAGTTATGGTTAGGGTAATGGATAGAGTTAGAGCTAGAGTTTAGCATATGGTTATGGCTAGTTTTAGGGTTAGGGTTATGGCTAAGTCTAGTGTTATGGTCAGGTTTTGATTATGATAAAGTTTAGAGCTAGGGTTGTGTTAAAGTAAGAGTCAGTGTTCAGGTTAGGGTTAGGTTTATGGTTAGGGCCAGCATTAAGACTAAGATTAGGTCTAAGGGTAGGGTTCATGTTTGGGTTAGGGCTAGGTCTAGATTTTTGTTTAGGGCTAGGAGTTATCACTAGACGAAGGATTAGGTTTAGGCCTAAGTCTAGTGTTAGGGATAGGTTTTCATAAAGGTTTACCAGTAGCAGTAGTGTTAGGGTTTGGTTTAGGTTTAGGGTCAGGATTAGACCTATGGTTAGTGTTAGGGTCAGAATAAGTTCAGGTTTATTGTTAGGGTTTGGGTTAGAGTTAGAGCTAGAATAAGGGCTATGGTTAGGAGTAGTAATAGAGTTAGGGTTTGGGGAAGGCTAAGGATTAGGTTTAGGACTAGGGTAGGTTTAGGGTTATAGTTTGGCTTAGGGTAAGGGATAGGGTTAGCACTAGGGTTAGGGTTAGGCTTAGTGTTAGGGTTAGGGCTAGGGTTAGGTTTAGGTTTAGGGTCAAAGCTAGGGTTAGGGCTCAGATTAGGGCTAGGTTTTGTGTTAGTGTTAAGGCTATAGCTAATATAAGAACTAGTGTTACAATTAGGGCTAGTTTTAGGGTTAGTGTTATGTCTAGGTCTAGTGTTAGTGTTAGGTTTAGGGTTACAGTTATATTTAGAGCTAGGATTAGTGTTAGGGTCCGAGTTTGGTTTAGGGTTAGTTCTAGGGTTAGAGTTAGGACTCTAATTAGCACTAGGGTTAGTGCTAGATGTAGGATAACTATTTGGTTTACTTTAAGGGTTACATTTAGGGATATAGCTTGGCTTTGTTTTAGGGATAGGGCTAGGGTTATGGCTAGTTTTAGGATTAGAATTAGTATTATGGCTAGTGTTAAGGTGAGGTTTAGGCTTAGGGTTAGGGTTATATTTAGAGTTTGGATTAGGGATAGGGCGAAGGTTAGGGCTCAGGTTTGGGCTAGGGTTAGCGCTAGGTATTGGGGTACAGTAAGGGATAGATTTAGAACTACTAATAGGGCTAGGTTGACAGTTAAATTAGTCTTAGGGCTAGAATTATGGTTACAGTTAAGGTTAGAGCTAAATTAGGGCTAGGATTAGGGCTAGGGTTAGTTTTATGTTTAGGCCTAGTTTTGGGTCTAGAATTAGGGTTAGGGTTAGGTTTAGGGTAAGGTATGATTTTACAGCTAGATTTAGAGCTAGGGCGAGGTCTAAAATTAGGGTTAGGGCTAGGGTTAAGTTTAGGGTTAGGATTAAAGCTAGTGTTAAGGCTAGGATTAGGGCTAGGGTTTGTGTTAGGTTTAGGGCTAGCATTAAGGTTAGGGCTAATGTCAAGTTTAGGGTTATGGTTAGGGATAGATTTAGGGATCGGTTTATGGCTAGGTATAGTGTAAGAATAAGGATGAGAGTTAGTGTCAGGTTTAGTGGTAGGGGTATTATTAGGGTCAGGGTCAGGGATAAGGTTTGGTTTAGGTTAAGGATTAGGGTTATGACTTGAATGAGCATTAGGTTTAGGAATAGAGTTAGGGTAATGGATATGGTTAGTTTAGGGTTCAGGTTATGTTTAGGGTAATGGATAGGTTAGGGTTAGGGGTAGTGTTAGAGTTAGGCCGAGGATTAGCATTAGTATTAGGGTTAGGGTTAGGGTAATGGGTAGGTTAGAGCTAGTGTTAGGGCTAGGGTTATGGTAGGGTTAGGGCTAAGTTTAGTGTTAGGTTTAGGGTTAAAACAAGGATTAAAGTTAGTGATAGGTTTAGGGTAAGGGTTAGGGCTAAAATTAGGGTTAGAGTTAGGGTTAAAGCTAGGGTTCAGTCTCAGATTATGGCTATGTTTTGGGTTACGTTAGGGCTAATGTTAGGGACATGGCTAATGTAAGAACTAAGGTAATGATTAGGGCTAGTTTTAGGGTTAGGATTATGGCTAAGTCTAGTTTCAGGATTAGGTTTAGTTAGGGTGATGTTTTGAACTAGGGTTAGTGTTAGAGTCAGAATCAGGGTCAGGGTTTGTTTTAGGTTAGGGATAGGACCCAAATTAGGGAGAGGCTTAGGGCTAGATGTAGGGTTAGGATTTGGTTTAGGTTAAGGATTAGGGTTAGTGCTATGGCTCGGTATTGTTTTAGGGATAAGGCTAAATTTAAGGGTAGTTTTACAATTAGTGTTAGTGTTATTGCTAGTGTTAGGGTGAGTTTAGGCTTAGGGGTAGATTTAGAGTTATGGTTAATTCTAGGGTTAGGGCTATGGCTAGGGTTAGGGCTAAGGTTAGGCTAGTGTTTGGGTTATGGTAAGGGATAGGGTAAGAACTAGTAATACGACTAGTGTGAGAATTAGAGTTATTCTTAGGGCTAAGATTAGAGTTAGAATTAGATATAGTGTTAAATTATGTCTAGGATTATGTCTATGGTTCGTGTTCAGCTTAAGCCTAGAGTTAGGGTTAGATTTAGCATTAAGTTTAGGCTAAGGGATGGTGTTATATCTAGGTTTAGAGGTACGGTAGATTTAGAATTACAGTTAGGTCTATGGTTAGGGTTAGGGTTATGATTAAGGCTAGATTTAGGGCTAGCATGAGGGCTAGGGTTTGTTTTATGGTTAGGGCTAGGATTAGGAGTATGTCTAAATTCAGGTCTAGAATTATGTTTAAAGATAGTTTTAGGTTTAGGATTATGGCTATGTCTAGTATAAGGGTTAGATTTAGGGTTAGGGTCAGGTTTAGGTTTATGGGTATTATTAAGGCAAAGGTCTGGGTTAGGGGTTGGGACAGGTTATAGTTTATATTTAGGGATAGCATTAGCATTAAGGTTAGGTTTTGGATAATGATAGCATTAGTATTACTGTTCATGTTAGGTTTATAGTAATGGATAGGGATAGGATTAGAGATAGGTTTAGGTTTAGGCCTAGGGTTAGTATTAGGGTTAGAGTTAGGGTTATAGTAATGGATTCGTTAGATCTAGGGTTATAGCCATGGTTATGGTTATGATTAGGGCTATGGTTAGGGTTAAGGTTGGGGTTAAATTTGGGTTAGGGCTAGGTTTTGGGTTAAGTTAGTGCTATAGTTAGAGTTACGTCTAATGTAAGTACTAGGGTTACAATTAGGGCTAATTTTAGGGGTAAGATTAGGGATAGGTTTAATGTTATGTTTAGGTTTAGGGTTAGAGTGATGTTTAGAGCTAGGATTAGTGTTAGTGTCAGAGTCAGGATCAGGGTTACTTTTAAGGTTTGGCTTAAAACTCAAATTAGGGTTAGGGGTAGGTTTAGGGTTAGGGTTTGGTTTAGTTTAAGGTTTAGGGTTAGAGCTATGGCTCAGTTTTGTTTTAGGGCTAGGGCTAGGATTAGGGCTAGTTTTAGGATTAGTGTTAGGGTTAGGCTTAGGCTTCAGGTTAGGTTTAGATTTAGAGTTAGATTTTGATCTAAGGATAGTGCTAGGGCTAAGGACAGGCAAGGGTTAGGACTAGGGTTATGGCTAGAGTTAAAGTTCCAGTAAGGGATAGGGTTAGAATGAGTGATAGGGCTAGTGTGAGAGTGAGAGTTAGTCTTAGGGCTAGGGTTAGGGTTCAGGATAGAGATAGGGCTAAATTACAGATAGGGTAAGTTTTAGGGCTAGGGTTAAGGCTAGTTTTAGGATTAGTATTAGGGTTAGGGCTAGTTTTATGGTTTGGCATAGGCATTGAGTTAGGAATAGATTTAGAGTTAGGTTTCCATCTAAGGTTAGTGCTAGGGCTAAGGATAGGTCAAGGGTTATGACTAGGGTTAAAGTTAGATTTAGGGTTATGTTTAGTATAAGGGATGTGGTTATAGCTAGGTTTAGGGCTAGGGTGAGGGTTAGTATTAGGGTTAGGGCTAGGGTTATGGTTAGGGTTATAATTAAGTTTAGATTTAGGGATAGGGCGAGGACGAGGGTATGTGTTAGGGTTAGGGATAATATTAGGGCTAGGGCTAATGTCAGGTCTAGGGTTACAGTTAGGGTAGATTTAGTGTTAGGTTTATGGCTTGGTCCAGTGTAAGTATTAAGGTTAGGGTAAGGGTAAGATTTAGATCTAGGGATATTTTTAAGGGTCAGGGTCAGGGTTAGAGTTTGGGTTCAATTAGGGTTTATGTTTAGGCTCAAATTAGCATTAGGTTTATGTTTAGGATAATTACAGTGTTAGTTTTAAGGTTTATGTTTGATTTAGTGTAATTGACAGGGTTAGGGTTAGGCCTAGGGTTAGCATAAGGGTTAAGGTTATCATTAGGGTTATGTATAGGATTACACCTAAGGTTAGGGATAGGGTTATGTATAGGATTAGGGCTAGTGTTTGGATTAGTGTTAGGTTTAATTTTAAAGTTAAAACTAGGTGTAGGACTCAGATTAAGGCTAAGTTTGGGGTTAGTTTAGGGCTAGGGTTAAGGGTACAGCTAATGTATGAAGTAGGGTTATGTTTATCACTAGTTACATTGTTAGGGCTAGGTCTAGTGTTAGAGTTAGGTTTATGTTTATGATGTTGATTAGAGCCAGGGTTAGTATTATGGTCAGAGTCAGGGTCAGAGTTAGTTTTTGGATTAGGGCTAGGACTAGAATTAGGGATAGGTTTAGGGCTAGGTGTAGGGTTAGGGTTTGGTTTAGTTTAAGGTTTAGGGTTAGGGCTATGACTCGGTTTTGCTTTAGGTCTAGGAGTAGGTTTAGCACTAGTTTTAGGATTAGCATTAGAGTTAAGGCTAGTATTATTGTGAAGATTAGGCTTAGGGTTAGGGTTAGATTTAGAGTTAGGTTTAGATCTAGGATTAGAGCTAGGGCTAAGGATATAACTAGGGTTAGAACTAAGTTTAGGGCTAGGTTTAGGGTGATGATAAGGCATAAGATTAGGTTTAGGGTTAGGGATAGGTCTACATTAGGGCTGGGATTAGGGCTAGGTTTAGGGTTAGGGTTAGGCCTAGGTTTAGGGCTAGGGTTAGTGTTACAGTTAGGGTTAGAATTAGGTTTAGGGTAAGGTATGGGATTATAGCACGTTTTAGGGCTGGGAAAGGGTTAGGTTTAGTGTTAGTGTTAGGGTTGTGATTAAAGTGAGGTTTTTGGCTAGGCTGTGGGCTAAGGTTTGTTTTAGGGTTAGGGCCAGAATTAGAGCTAGGGCTAATATCAGGTCTAGGGTTATGTTAGGGATAGTTTTAGTGTTAGGTTTATGGGTAGATCTATTGTAAGAATTAGGTTTAATGTTAGGGTCAGGATTAGAGCTAGGGGTATTATTAGGATCAGGGTCAGAGTTATGGTTTGGGTTAGGTTCAGGTTTAGGGTTAGGGATTTAATAAGCATTAGGGTTAGGGATATGGTAATGATAAGGTTAGGTTTAGAGTTCAGGTTAATTGTAGGTTAATAGATAGGGTTAATGTTAGGGATAGGATTAGGGTTCCAATAGAGTTACCATAAGCATTAGAGTTTCCGTTGGGGTAATGGATAGGGTAAGAGCTAGGGTTAGGGCTAGGGTTATGGTTAAGTTTAGGTCTAGGTTTAGACTTAGGGTCAGGGTTAGGGCTAGGGTGATGGTTAGTATTAGTTTTAGGATTAAAGCTATGGTAGGGCTTGGATTAGGGCTAGGTTATTAGATAGGTTAGAGCTATAGCTAATGTAAGAACTAGTGTTATGATTAGGTCTAGTTTTAGGGTTAATGTTATGTCTAGATGTAGTTTTAGGGTTAGGTTTAGGGTTAGTGTGATGTTTAGAGCTAGGGTTGTTGTTAGTGTCAGTGTCAGTGTTCTGGTTAGGGTTAGAGTTAAGGTTAAAGCCAGAATTAGGACTACAGTTATGTCTGGGGGTAGGATTAGAGTTTGGGTTAGGTTAAGGGTTATTTTTAAGGCTAGGTCTAGGTTTTTCTTTAGGTCTAAGGCTAGAGTTATGGCTAGATTTAGGATTAGGTTTAGGTGAAGGGCTAGTCGTAGCATTAGGTTTAGGTATAAATTTATCGGTAGGGCTAGTATTAGGGTTCCATTTAGGGTTAGGTTCAGGTTTATACCTATGATTAGTGTTAGGGTCTAAATAAGGGTCAGAATTAGCATTAGGGTTTGGGTTATGTTTAGAGCTAGAATGAGGACTAAGGTTAGAACTAGTAGTAGGATTAGGGTTTGGGTTAGGTTAAGGATTATGGTTAGACTAAGGTTTGCATTAGGGTGACAGTTTGGCTTAGGGTAAAGGATAGAGTAAGAGCTAGGGTTAAGGGTAGGGGTAGGGCTAAGCTTAGGATTAGGTTTAGGGTTAAAGCTCAGGTTAAGACTCGGATTAGGACTATGTTTGTATTAGGTTTAGGGCTAGTATTAGGGTTACATCTAATGTAAGGACTAGGGTTACGATTAGGGTTAGTTTTAGAATTAGTTTTAGGGCTAGGGAGTGTTGGGTTAGGTTTAAGGTTAGGGTGATGTTTATAGCTGGGGTTAGTGTTTGGATATGAGTCAGGGTCATGGTTATATTTAGGGTTAGGGTTAGGACTCGAATTAAGGCTAAGTTTAGGGCTATGTGTAGGGTTAGAGTTTGGTTTAGGTTAGGGTTTAGGGTTAGGAATATGGCTTGGTTTTATTATAGGGATAGGGCTAGGGTTAGGGCTACTTTTAGAATTGACATTAGGGTTATGTCTAGTTTCAGGTTTAGGCTTAGGCATAGGGTTAGGGTTAGATTTACAGTTAGGTTTCAATCTAGAGTTAGTGCTATGGCTACGGATAGGGCCAGGGTTACCACTAGGGTTAGGGCTAGTTTTAGGGTTATGTTAATAAGTAGGGTTAGAACTAGGGACAGATCTGGTGTGAGAGTTATAGTTAGTCTTAGGTCTAGGATTAGGGTTTTGGTTAGAAATAGGGATAAATTAGATCTAGAATTAGGATTAGGTGTAGTGTTAGGGTTATGGTTAGGGCTATGGCTAGGGTTAAGGTTAGGGTAAGGGTTAGGGTTTAAGCTAGGTTAGGGCTAGGATGAGTGTTAGGTTTAGTGTTAGGTCTAGTGTTAGGGTTAGGGTGAAGGTAATGGATTGGGTTAGATGTAAGTTTAGGGTTAGGGTTAAGGTTAGGTTTAGGGTTAATGGATAAGTAATGGATAGGTTTAGATTTAGTGTTGGTTTAGGGTAAGTGTTAGGGTTTGAGTTTGGATTAAGGCTATAGTAAGGGTTAGGTTTAGGGTTAGGTCTAGGGTTAGGTTTACGATTAGGAATAGGGATAGGGTTAGGTTTTGGGATAGGGTTATCATTAGGGTTAGGGTTAGGGTAAAGGTTAGGATTAGATTTAGGGTTAGTGCTAGGGTTAGGTTTATGGTTAGGGATAGGGCTAGGTTACATTTAGGCTAAGGGTTAGGCTTTGAGATAGGTTTAGGAATTATGTGAGGGTTAGGGTTAGGGCTACGTTTAGGGTTAATGTTATGCTTAAGGTAGGTTTAGGCCTCGGATTGTGGCTAGGTTTTGTGTTAGGTTTAGGCTCAGGATTAGGGCTATGGGTAATGTAAGATCTAGGGTTAGGGTTAGGGCTAGGTTTAGGGTTAGGGTTATGGCTAGGTCTAGTGTTAAGTTTAGGTTTGTGTCAGTTTTAGAGCTAGGTTTAGTGTTGCTGTCAGGATCAGTGTTCAAGTTAGATTTAGGGTCACAGCCAGAATTAGGACTAGGTTTAGGTCTAGGTATATGGTTAGTGTTTGCTTTAGGTTAAGGGTTATTGTTAAGGCTAGGGCTAAGGTTTTTTTTTTTTTTTTTTTTTTTTTTTTTTTTTTTTTTTTTTAGCTCTAGGGCTATAGTTATGGCTAGATTTAGGATTAGGTTTAGGTCTAGGGCCAGTGTTAGCTTTAGGTTTAGGTATAAGTTTTCTGATAGGGCTAGTTTTACGGTTCGTTTTAGGGGGAGAGTCAGGATTAGACCGAGAGTTTGTGTTAGGGTTAGGATTTGGTTACGGTTAGAGCTAGAATGAAGGCTAGGGTTAGAACGAGTAATAGGGTTAGGGTTTGGCTAAGGCTAAAGATTAGGATTAGGGCTAAGTTTAGAATTACGGATAGAGTTTGGTTTAGAGTAAATGATAGAGTTAGAGCTAGAATTAGGGTTAGGTTTCGGGTTAGGGTTAGGTTTAGTGTTAGAATTAAGTTTAGATTTAGAGTTACATCTAGGTTTAGGGCTCAGATTAGGGCTAGTTTTTCTGTTAGTTTTAGGGCTAGGGTTAGGGCTATGGCTAATGTAGGAACTAGGGTTAAGATAGGGTTAGTTTTAGGGTTAGTTTTTGGTCTAGGACTAGTGTTAGCATTATCTTTAGGGTTAGTGTGATATTTAGAGCTGGGGTTAGTGTTAGGGTATAAGTCAGGGTCAGAGTTAGTTTTAGGCTTAGGATTCGAATTAGAGCTAGGGGTTTGTGGATAGGTGTAGGGTTAGGGTTTGGTTTAGGTTAACATTAAGGGTTAGAGGAATGGCTCAGTTTTGTTTTAGGGCTAAGGCTAGGATTAGGGCTATTTATAGGAGTACTAATAGTGTTAGGTCTAGTGGAAGGGCGAGGTTTAGGCTTAGGGTTAGGGATAGATTTAGAGTTATGGTTAGATATATGGTTAGGTCTTGGGCTAGGGTTAGGGCTAAGATTAGGGCTTGTGCTACGGTTATGGTAATGAATAGGGTAAGAACTAGAAATAGGGCTATGATGAGAGTTAGAGTTAGTTTAGGCATAGAGTTAGGGGTACGTTTAGGGTTAGGGCTAAATTAGGGCTAAAGTTACTGCTAGGTTTAGTGGTAGAGTGGGGCCTATGTTTAGGTCTAGAGTTAGGGTTAGTGTTAGGATTAGGGTTAGGGCTAGGGTTAGTGTTAGGGGTAAGGATGGGTTATAACCAGGTTCAGGGCTAGGGCGAGGGTTAATATTAGGGATAGGGCTAGGATTAGGGTTTGGTTTGGGTTTAAGGCTAGGTTTAGGGCAAAACTGAAGACTAGGGTTTGTGTAAATGTTAGGGATAGGATTAGAGCTTGGGCTAATGTCATGTCTAGGTTCATGGTTAGGGTTAGTTTTAGGGTTAGGTTATGGCTAGGTCTAGTGTAGGGTTAGGTTTAGTGTAAGGGTCAGGTTTAGAGCTAGGTGTGTTATTAGGGTCAGTGTCAGCGTGGGTTTTGTTTAGGTTAAGGTTTAGGATTAAGGCTTGAATTAACATTAGGGTTATGATTAGGGTAATGGATAGGGTTAAGTTTAGAGTTCAGGTTAGGTTTAGAGTAATGGATAGGGTGAGTGTTAGTGATAGGGTTAGGTTAGGCTTAGTGTTAGTTTTGGGGTTAGAGTTATCTTTAGGGTAATGGATAGTGTTAGAGCTAAGGTTAGGCCTAGAATTAAGGTTAGGATTAGGGCTAGGGTTAGAATTAGGTTTATGTTTAGGGTGTTAGTGTTTGATCTAGTGTTAGGGCTAGGGCGAGGGTTAGGGTTAGAGTCAGGGCTAGGTTTAGGGTTAGAGTTAGGGTTATGTTTAGGGTAAGGGTTAGAGTTTGAGCTAGCATTAGGACTAGGGCGAGGGTTAGGGTTAGAGTCAGGGCTAGGGTTAGAGTTAGGGTTATGTTTAGTGTAAGGGTTAGAGTTTGAGCTAGGTTTAGGACTAGGGCGAGGGTTTGGGTTAGGATCAGTTTTAGTGCTAGGTTTATGGCTAGCATTAGAGCTATGGGTAAAGTAAAGGTTTAGGGTTAAGGCTTGAATTAGCTTTAGGTTTACAGTTAGGGTTAGAGTAATAGATAGGGTTAGGTTTAGGGTTCAAGTTAGGTTTAGCATAATAAGTATGATTAGTATTAGTGATAGTGTTAGCATTAGGTCTAGGTTTAGCATTTTGTTAGGCTTATCGTTAGGGTAATGTTAGAGCTAAGGTTAGGGCTAGGGTTAAGTTTAGGTTTAGTGTTAGGGTTAGAGTTAGGCCTAGGGTTAGAGTAAGGGTTAGGCTTAAGGTAAGTATTAGCATTTGAGCTAGGGTTAGGACTAGGCTGAAGGTTAGGGCTAGAGTCAGGGCTAGGGTTAGGTTATGGTTATGGTTATGTTTAGGTAAAAGTTACAGTTTGAGCTAGGGTTAGGGAACGGGTGAGGATTAGGGTTAGGATTAGGTCTAGGGTTACAGTTAGAGTTATGATTAGGGCTATGATTAAGGCTAGGATAAGGGCTAGGTTTAGTGTGAGATTTATGGCTAGCTTTAGGGATATGAGCAATGTAAAAGCTAGATTTCTGGTCATGGCTAGGTTTATGGTTATTATTATGGATAAGTCTAGTGTTAGGGTTAGGTTTTGGGTTAGGATAAGGTTTAGAGCTAGAGTTTATGTTAGGTAAGGGTCCTTGTTCGGTTTAGAGTTAGGTTTAAGTTTAGGGCCAGAATTAAGACTAGCATTGGGCCTAGGGATAGGGTTAATCTTTGTGTTAGGTTAAGAGTTAATGATAGGGGTAGTGCTAGGTTTTTGTTTAGGACTAAGTCTAGTTTTATAACTTTGTTTAGGATTAGGTTTGGTCTAGTGCTAGTGTTACTGTAGATTTAAGTATAGATTTAACTGTAGGGGTAGCGGTAGTGTTGGCTTTAGGGTTAGGGTCAGGTTTAGAACTAGGATTAGTGTTAGGGTCAGAATAAGGGTCAGGGTTAGGGTTAGGGTTTGGGTTAGGGTTACAGCTAGTATTAGGGCTAGGGTAGGACTAGAAATAGAGCTAGGGTTTGGGGTAGGCTAAGGAATAGGGTTAGGACTAGGGTAAAATTAGAGTGAGAGTTTGGCTTAGGATATAGGATAGTGTTTGATGTAGGGTTACGGTAGGGTTAGCGTTAAACCTAGGGTTAGGGCTCGGATTAGGGCTAGGGTTTGTGTTAGCATTAGGGCTACAGCTAATGTAAGAACTAGTACTCCAATTAGGGCTAATTCTATGGTTAGAATTAGGGCAATGTTTAGAGCTAGGGTGAATGTTAAGGTCTGAGTCAGTGTCAGGATTATTTCTAGGGTTACGGTTAGGACTCAAATTAGGGCTAGGTTTAGGGCTAGGTGTAGGGTTAGGGTTTGGTTTAGGTTAAGGGTTAGAGGTAGGGTGATGGCTCGGTTTTGTTTTAGGGCTAGGGTAGGTTTAGGGCTAGTTTTCCAATTAGCATTAGGGTTAAGGTTTCTGTTAGGGTGAGTTTTAGGCTTACGTTTAGGCTTACATCCATGTTTAGGGATAGGAAGAAGGTTAGAGCTAGGGTTGGGGCTAAGAATAGGGCTAGGTTTTGGGTTATCAGAAGGGATAGGTTTAAAATAAGGGACAAGGCAACGGCGAGAGTTAGAGTTAGTCTTAGGGCTAGGGATAGAGTTAGATTTAGGTTTAGGGCTAAATTAGGGCTAGCATTACTGCTAGGTTTAGTTTTATTGTTAGGCCTAGGGTTAGGGCTAGAGATATGATTAGTGCTAGGGTTAGGAAAAGAGTTAGTTTTAGGGGAAGGGATGAGGTTATAGCTAGGTTTAAGGCTAGGGTTAGGGTTTGGGTCAGGATTAAGGCTAGATATAGGGCTAAGAGGAGAGTTTGTGTTATAGCTAGGGCTTACATTAGGACTAGGGCTAGTGTCAGTTCTAGGTTTATGGTTAAGTTTAGCTTTAGTATTGGGTTATGGCTGAGTCTATTGTAAGGGTTAGGTTTAGAGCTAGGTGTATTATTAAGGTCAGGGTCCAGGTAAGGTTTGGTTTACGTCAAGGTTTAGGTTTAAGGCTTGAATTAGTGTTAGGGTTACGATTAGGGTTAGGGTAATGGATAGGGTTAGGTTTAGGTTTCAGGTTAGGTTTAGCATAATGGAGAGGGTTAGTGATAGCAATAGGGTGAGCATTAGGCCTAGGGTTAGCATTTGGTTTGGTTTATCTTTAGGGTAATGTTAGAGCTAAGGTTAGGGCTAGGGTTAAGCTTAGGATTAGGGCTAGGGTTAGGGTTAGGCCTAGGGTTAGTGCTAGGGTTGGTTTAAGGTAAGTGTTAGTGTTTGAACTAGGGTTAAATCTAGAGCGAGTGTTAGGGCTATAGTCAGGGATAGGGTTATGTTTAGGATTAGGGTTATGTTTAGGTAAAGGTTAAAGTTTGAAATAGAGTTAGGGCTATGGCGAAGGTTAGGGTTAGGGTCAGGTTTAGGGTTACAGTTAAGGTTACTATTAGGTCTAGTTTTAGAGCTAGGATAAGGGCTATGTTTTGTGTGAGATTTATGGCTAGCGTTAGGGCTATGGGTAATGTTAGAGCAAGGTTTATGGTTATGGCTAGTTTTAGGGTTAGGGTTATGGATAAGTCTAGTGTTAGGGTTATGTTTTGGGTAAGGATAAGGTTTAGAGCTAGGGTTTATGTTAGGGTAAGGTTCATTGTTTGGGTTAGGGTTAGGATTAGGTTTAGGGCCAGATATAGGACTAGCTTTGGGTCTAGGTATAGGGTTAGTCTTTGTGTTAGGTTAATGGTTATTTTCAGGGCTAGTGCTAGGTTATTCATTAGGGCTAATGCTAGATTTATGACTCTATTTAGGATTAGGTTTGGTCTAGTGAAATAATAATAGTGTTACTGTTAGGTTTAGGTATAAGTTTACTGGTAGTGGTAGAGTTAGGGTTCTCTTTAGGTTAGTGTTAGGGTCAGAATAAGGGTTAGTGCTTGGGTTAGCATTTGGGTTAGGGTTAGAGCTAGAATGAGGGCAGGGTTAGGACTAGTAATAAAGCTCATGTTTGTAGTAGGCTAAAGATTAGTTTAGGACTAGGGTAGCATTAGGGTGAGGGTTTGGCTTAGGGTAAAAAAAAATGGGTTAGAGGTAGGGTTAGGGTTAGGGTTAGTGCTAGTGTTAGTTTTAGGTTAAACCTAGGGTTAGTGCTTGAACTAGGGCTAAGATTTGTGTTAGCATTAGGTCTACAGCTAATGTAAGAACTAGGATTCCAATAAGGGCTAGTTCTAGAGTTTGCCTTAGGGCAATGTTTAAAGCTATGGTTAGTGTTAGGGTCTGAGTCAGGGTCATGGTTTTTTCTAGGGTTAGGGTTAGAACTCATTAGGGCTAGGTTTAGGGCTACGTGTAGTGTTAAGTTTTGGTTTAGTTTAAGTGTTAGGTGTAGGGTTATGTATCGGTTTTGTTTTAGGGCTAGGGTAGGTTTAGGGCTAGTTTTCCAATTAGCATTATGGTTAAGGCTAGTGTTAGGGTGAGGTTTAGGCTTATGCTTAGGCTTACATCCAGGTTTAGGGCTAGGACGAAGGTTAGTGCTAGGGATGTGGCTAGGGATAAGGCTAGGTTTTGAGTTATGGTAAGGGATAGGATTAAAATTAGCGATACATCTAGGGTGAGAGTTAGCATTAATCTTAGGGCTAGGCATAGAGTTAGGTTTAGGGTTAGGGCTAAATTAGTGCTAGGATTACCACTAGGGTTAGTATTAGAGTTAGGCCTAGGGTTATGGCTAGAGATAAGGTTAGTGATAGAGTTAGGGTTAGAGTTAGTTTTCAGGGAAGGGTTGGGGTTATAGCTAAGTTTAAGGCCAGGGTTCGGGTTCGGGTTAGGATTAAGGCTAGGTTTAGGGCTAGGATGAGGGTTTGTGTTAGGGCTAGGGCTTGGATTAGGACTAGGGCTCATGTCAGGTCTGGGTTTATGGTTAAGTTTAGCCTAAGGATTAGGTTATGGCTAAGCCTATGTAAGGTTTAAATTTAGGGTAAGGTCCAAGTTTAAAGCTAGGTGTATTATTAGGGTCAGGGTCCAGGTAGGGTTTGCTTTAGGTTAAGGTTTAGCATTAAGATTAGGATTAGGGTGAGGGTAATGGATAGGGTTAGGTTTAGGGTTCAGGTTAGATTGAGCATAATGGATAGGGTTAGTGATAGCGATAGGGTTAGTGATAGGCCTGGGGTTAGCCTTTGTTTAGGCTTATCTTTAGGGTAATATTAGAAGTAAGTTCAGGGCTAGGTTTAAGGTTAGACTTAGAGTTATTCTTAGGTCTAGGGAGAGGGTTAGGTTTAGGGTTAGGGCTAAATTAGGGCTAAGATTAGCTCTAGGGTTAGTGTTAGTGTTAGGGCTAGGGTTAGGGCTAGAGATAGGGTTAGTGTTAGGGTTAAGGTTAGAGTTAGTTTTAGGGGAAGGGATGGGTTTATAGCTAGGTTTAGGGCTAGGGTTATGGTTTGAGTTAGGAATAAGGCTAGGTTTAGTGCTAGGATGAGGGTTTCTGTTAGGGCTAGTGTTTGGGTTAGCACTAGGGCTAATGTCAGGTCTAGGTTTATGGATATGTTTAGTTTTAGGATTAGGTTATGGCTAAGTCGAGTGTAAAGGTTAGGTTTAGGATAAGGGTCAAGTTTAGAGCTAGGTGTATTATTAGGGTAAGGGTCCAGGTAGGGTTTGATTTAGGTTAAGGTTTAGGGTTAAGGCTTGAATTAGCATTAGGGTTAGGCTTAGGATTAGGGTAATGGATAGGGTTAGGTTTAGGGTTCAGGTTAGGTTTACTGTAATGTATAGGGTTAGTGATAGTGATAGGGTTAGCATTAGGCCTAGGGTTAGCATTTGGTTAGGCTTATCTTTTGGGTAAAGTTAGAGCTAATGTTATGTCTAGGGTTAAATTTAGCATTAGGGCTAGGGTTATGGTTAGGCCTAGGGTTAGTGTTGGCTTAGGCTTAGGGTAAGTGTTAGCATTTGAGCTAGGATTAGGGATACAGTGAAGGTTAGGGCTAGGGTTAATTTTAGGTTTAGGGTTATGTTTAGGTAAGGTTCGAGTTTGAACTATGGTTAGGGCTAGTGTGAGGGTTATGTTTAGGGTCAGGTCTAGGGTTACAGTTAGGGTTATGATTAGGGCTAGGTTTAAGGCTAGGATAAGAGCTAGGTTTTGTGTGAGGTTTATGGCTAGCGTTAGGACTATGGGTAATTTAAGAGCTAGGGTTTTGGTTATGGCTAGTTTTAGGGTTAGGTTATGGATGTCTAGTGTTAGGGTTAGGTTTTGGGTTAGGATAAGGTTTAGGAATAGGGTTTATGTTAGGGTAAGGGTCATTGTTTGGGTTAGGTTTAGGTTTATGGCCAGATTTAGGACTAGCTTGGGTCTAGTGATAGGGTTAGTCTTTGCGTTAGGTTAAGGTTATTGTTAGGGCTAGTGCAAGGTTTTTCTTCAGAGCTAAGTTTAGATTTATGACTCTTTTTAGGATTAGGTTTGGTCTATTCCTAGTGTTACAGTTAGGTTTAGGTATAGGTTACCAGTAGGGATTGGGTTGGGTTCGCTTTTGCATTAGGATCAGGTTTAGACCTAAGGTTAGTGTTAGGGTCAGAATAAAGGTCAAGGATAGCGTTATGGTTTGTGTTAGGGTAAGAGCTAGAATGAGGGCAGGGTTAGGACTAGTAATAGAGCTAGTGTTTGGGGTAGGCTAAGAATTAGGTTTAGGACTACTGTAGCAATAGGGTGAGGGTTTGGCTTAGGGCAAAAAATAGGGTTAAAGGTACAGTTAGGGTTAGGATTAAAGTTAGAGCTAGGATTAGGGTTATCGTTAAGGTTAAACCTACGGTTAGGGCTCAGATTAGTCTAGGGTTTGTGTTAGCATTAGGGCTACAGCTAATGTAATAACTAGAATTCCAATTAGGGCTAGTATTAGGGTTAGCATTATGGCAATGTTTAGAGCCAAGTACAGTGTTAGGGTCTGAGTCAGGGTCACGGTTTTTTCAAGGGTTCCAGTTAGGACTCAAATTAGGGCTAGGTTTAGGGAGAACTAATTCAGTGTCTCAAGTTTCAAGCAGCTAACATAAACCGTGTTTGATTTAGAGTTTCAAATGCATCTCTCCCTATAGCAGAAAATGAAGTGAAACTTAAAAATTCAAACTGTTCCTGCAAACAAACGCTTCAACCTAGAAGGACAAAATTTGGGGGAGCCAAGTGTGACTCCAATATGCTTTCATTGAAAGCTTTCAAATTAAAGTGTTTTTACCTTGCCTCTGCTTAGGGCTACTGCAAGTGGAAAAAAAAGCATAGAGAACACACTGAGAACTAATTGAGTGTGTCAAGTTTCAAGCAGCTAGCACAAACTGTATTTGATTTAGAGTTCCAACTGGGATTATACTTGTAGGGGAAAACGAAGTGAAACCTAAAAATTCAAAGTGTTCCTGCAAATGAATGCTTTAATGTAAAAGAAGAAAATTTGGGGAGCCAAGTGCCACTGGAGAACCGATGATTCCTGCAATGTAACAACAAGATTGGGTGAAAAATTATTTGCTGAGATTTCAGTAAACTCGAAGTACTGTGGAAGCTTGGCAAATGCTTTCAAATGAAATTGTTTTTTGCTTACCTGTGCTTAGGGCTTCTGCAAGAGGGAAAAAAGCATAGAGAGAGCACTGAGAACTAATGGAGTGCATCAAAGTTTAAGCAGCTAGCACAAACTGTGTTTGATTTAGAGTTCCAACTGCATCTGTCTGTATAGGGGAAAACAAAGTGAAACATAAAAATTCAAACTGTTCCTTCAAAGGAACACTTCAACCTAGAAGAAGGAAATTTGGGGGGGGGTGGCAAGTGCTACTGGAGTACCGATCTTTACTACCGAGTATCATCCAGATCGGGTGTAAAAATATTTGCTGAGATTTCAGTAAACTTGGAGTTCTGTGGAAGGTTGGCAAATGCTTTCAAAAGAAAGTGATTTTCACTTGCCTCTGCTTAAGGCTTCTTCAAGAGGGAACAAAGCATAGAGAGAGCACTGAGAACTAATTCAATGTGTCAAATTTCAAGCAGCTAGCAGAAACCCTGTTTGATTTTGATCTCCAACTGCATCTATCTGTATAGGGGAAAATGAAGTGAAACCTAAAATTTCAAAGTGTTCCTGCAAATGAACGCTTCAACCTAGAAGATTGAAATTTGGGGAGCCAAGTGTGACTGGAGTACCGATCATTAGAGCAATGTATCAGAAAGTTTGTGAGAAAAAAATATTTTCTGGGATTTCAGTAAACTCAGAGTTTTGTGGAAGCTTGGCAAATGCTTTCAAATGAAATGTTTTTTAAAAACCTGCCTTTCCTTCAGGCTACTTCAAGAGGGAACAAAGCATAGAGAATGCACTTAAAAGTAATTTAGAACTAACCTAAAAATTCAAACTGTTCCCTCAAACAAACACTTCAACCTAGAAGAAATAAATTTGGGGAGCCACATGCGGCTGGTGTACTGATGATTCCTGCAATGTATCAACAAGATCGGTGAAAAAAACTATTTGCTGGGATTTCAGAAAACTTGGAGTTCTGTGGAAGCTTGGCAAACCCTTTCAAAAGAAAGTGTTTTTCCCTTGTCTCTGTTTAGGCCTACGTCAAGAGGGAAGAAAGCATAAAGAATGATCTGAGAACTAATTCAGTATGTCAGGTCTCAAGCAGCTAGCAAAAACTGTGTTTGTTGTAGAGTTCCAACTCTATGTAACCTTTAAGGGGAAAACAAAGTGAAACCTAATATTTCAAAGTGTTCCTGCAAACAAACACTTCAAAGTAGAAGAACAAACTTTGGTGGGCCATGTGCAACTGGACAAGTGCAACTTTCTCAGCCAATCTTGTTGATAGATGGCAGAAACGATCAGTACTCAGGATGCACTTGCCCCTTCAAATTGCATTCTTCTATGTTGAAGCATTCATTTGCAGGGACAGTTTGAATTTTGAAATTCAAACAAAAATTCCTTTTGTTTCCCCCTATAGGGACACATGCAGTAGTGATTCTAAATCAAACATGGCTTTTGCTAAATGGTTGAAACTTGACACACTGAATTAGTTCTCAGTGCACTCTGCATCCTTTGTTACCTGTTGAAGTAGCCCTAAGAAGAAGCAAGGTAAAAAATCCCTAACTCTAACCCTAACCCTAACCATATCTCAAAATCTAAACCTAAGACTAACCCTAATCCTAAACCTAACCTAAACCTAACCCTCATCCTAAACCTAACACTAACCCTAACTATAGCCCTAACCCTAACACTAACCTAACTGCAACTTAAACCTTACACTAAACTTAAACTAACACTGAACCTAACTCTAAAACTAACCCCAAACCTAACCCTAACATTAAACGCAACCCTAACAATAACCATAATCCTAAACCTAAGCATAACACAATCTCTACACCTAATCTACCTTTAATGCTAACCCTAACATAACACTAACCATAACCCTAACCCTAAACCTAACACTAACCCTAACCCTAACTCTAACATTAACACTAATCCTTCCCTAATCATAACACTAACACTAACCCTAACCCTAACAGTAACCCTAAACCTGTTCCTAATCCCAACACTAAACTTAATCCTAAGCCTAACGCTATCACTATCAATAACCCTAACCCTAACACTAACCCTAACTCTAACACGAACCCTAACCCTAAACCTAACACTAATCTAACCCTAATCCTAATCCTAACACTAACCCTAAACTTAACCCTAACCCTAACCCTAACATTAACCCTAACCCTACCCCTACCCCTACCCCTAACCCTAACCCTAAACCTAACCCCAATTGTAACCATAACTGTAACCATAACCCTAACCCTAACACTAACTCTAAACCTATACCTAACCCTAAGATTATAATTAAGCCTAACCCTAACTCGAACCCTAACACAAACTCTAACTCTAACACTAACCCTAACCCTAATTGTAACCCTTATCTTAACCCTAACACTAACCCTAAACTTAACGTTAACCTAAACCTAACACAAATCATAAACCTAACATTAACCCACACCCTAATAATAACCCTAAGCCTAAACCTAACTCTAACTCTCACCCTAACCCTAACCCTAAAACTAACATTAACCCTAACTGTACCCCTAACACTAAACCTAACCCTAACCATAAAACTAATCTTAACTGTAATGGTGAAACTAACCCTAACCCTAACCCTAACCCAAACCCTAAATCTAACCCTAAACCTAAACCTAACACTAACCCTAATCCTAACACAAACCCTAACATTAACCCGAACCCTAACACAAACCCAAAACCTAAACAAACACAAACCTTAACCCGAAACCTTAACTCTAACCCTAAAGCTAACACTAACACTAACCCTAACCCTAACCCTTAACCTAACACGAACACTCAACCTAACCCTAACACTAATGCTAACTGTAACTGTAACCATAACCCTAACTCTAACCTTAATGCTAAATTTAACTCTGACCTTAATGTAACACTAACTGAACCCTAACCCTCATCTAACCCTAACCCTAAACCTAACCAAACCTAAACCAAACCCTAACCCTAATTTTATAACTAACCTTAACCCTAACCCTAAACCTAACCCAAACACTAACCCTAACATAAACACTAAACTTAACTATAAACCTAACATAAAAACTAACCCTAACCCTAACCCTAACACTAAGCTAACCCTAACCATGAACTAACTCAAAGGCAAAACCAAAGCTTATTGCTAATCCTAACAGTAACCTATTGCTAACCCTAACCCTAACCCGAAAACTAATGTGAACCATAACACAAACCCTAACTCTAACTTTAACCTAACAATAACCCTAACTCTAACCCAAAGCCTAACACTAACCATAACCCTAAGCCTAACCCTAATCCTTTCCCTACTCTAACCCTAATCATAACTGTAACAGTAACCCTAAACCTAACCCTAACACAAACCTTAACCCTAACACTAATCCTAACACAAATCCTAACCCTAACCCTAACACTAACCATAAACTATTCTTAACCCTAAACCTAACCTAACACTAAACCTAAACCTAACAAAAAAACTTACCTTAACCCTAACCATAAACCTAACCATAACACTAACTCAAACCCTAACCCTGAACCTTAGCCTAAATCTAACCCTAACACAAACCCTAAACCTAATCCTAACCCTAACCTAACCCTAACCCTAACCCTAACCTGAATCCTAACTGTGACTGAAACCCTAACCCTAAACCTAACCCTAACACAAACCCTAACCCAAAATCTAACACTAACTCTAAAACTAACCTTAACCCTAACCATAAAGCTAACCCTAATCTTAACCCTAACCCTAACACAAAATCTAACCATAAGCAAATGCTAACACTAACACTTACCATAACCCTAACCCTAACCATAACACAAACCCAAACACTAATACTAACACTAACAGTAAACCAAACTCTAACACTAAAACTAACTCTAAGCGTAACCCTAATCCTATTTATAACACTTTCCGTAATTCAAACCCTAACCATAACACTAACACTAACCTTAAAACTAACCCTAACACTAGCAGTAAACCTAACCCTAACCCTAAACAGAATGTGAAAGTTAATCCTAATACAAACACTACCCTAACACTTACCCTAAACCTAATCTTTACCCTAACAGTTACCCTAAACCTAAGTATAACCCTAACACTAACACTACCACAAACCCTAACTCTAGCAATAACAAAATCCTAACTTAATACTAACACTATACCTATCCTAACTCTAACCCTACCCTAACCCTAACCCTAAAACTAACCTTAACACTAACCATAAACCTAATACTAACACTAAACCTAAACCTAACCCTAAATCAAACAATAACACAAACCCTAACCCTAACCCTAACCTAATGCTAACCATAACCCTAACCCAAATCCTAAATGTAACCGTAACCCTAACCCTAACCAAAACCCTAAACCTAACACAACTCCTAACCCTAATCCTAATACTAACTCTAACCGTTACTGTAAACCTAACATTAACCTAACCCTAACCCTTACCTAACACTAAACTTAACTGTAACACTAACCCTAACACTAACCCTAAATCTAACCCTAACCCTTACAATAACCCTAACAAGAATCCAAACGCTAACACTTACTCTAACCTTAACCCTAACCCTAACCCTAACCTAATGCTAACCATAACTCTAACCCAAATCCTAAATGTAACCGTAACCCTAACCCTAACCAAAACCCTAAACCTAACACAACTCCTAACCCTAATCCTAATACTAACTCTAACCGTTACTGTAAACCTAACATTAACCTAACCCTAACCCTTACCTAACACTAAACTTAACTGTAACACTAACCCTAACACTAACCCTAAATCTAACCCTAACCCTTACAATAACCCTAACAAGAATCCAAACGCTAACACTTACTCTAACCTTAACCCTAACCCTAACCCTAACACTTACCCTAACCCTAAACCTAACCCTAACCCCTACACTAACACTAACCCTTATCCTAACTCTAAACCTAAGCCTAACAAAAACCCCAACCCTAACCCTAAAACAAACCTTAACCCTAACCAAAAACCTAACCCTAAAACTAACCCTAACCCTAACACTAAAAATAACCCTAAAACAAACCTTAACCCAAACCCTAAACCTAACCCTAAAACTAACCCTAACCCTAACACTAACCCTAACCCTAACCTAAACATAACCCTAACCCTAAACCTAACACTATCCTAACTCTATCCCTAACCCATATCCTAAACCTAAGCCTAACCCTAACCCTAAACCTAACACTAACTCTAACCCTAAACCTAACTCTAACCCTAAAACAAAATTTTACCCTAAACATAACACTAACCCTAATCCTAACCTAACCCTAACCCTTTCACTCACCCTAACCCTAACCATAACTCTAACACTAATACCAACTGTAACCCTAACCGTAACCCTAAACCTAACCCTAACCCTAACACTTACCTATCCCTAAAGATAACTCTAACCTTAACACTAACCCTAACTCAAACCCTAAACATAACCTTAAAACATTAACATTAAAACATTAACCCTAACCCTAACCTAACTATAACACTAACCCTATACATAAACCTCAACCTAACACTATCCTAACCCTAAACCTTATCCTAAACCTATCCATAACCCTAACCCTAAACCTAACACTATCTCTAACCCTAAACCTAACACTAAGACTAATCCTAACCCTATGCCTTGCCCTTACACTAACCCTAACCTTAACCCTAATACTAATACTAACTGGAACTATAACCCTAACCCTAACCCTCACCCTAAATATAACCCTAAATCTGACACTAACCCTAACCCTAAACTTTAAAATAACACAACCCTAAACCTAAACCTAACTCTAATACTAACCATTACAGTAACCATAACCCTAATACTAACCCTAAGAGAAACCCTAACCCTAACTCTAACACTAACACAAACCCTAAACCTAATCCTAACCATAACACTAACAGTAACCCTAACACAAACCTAACACTAATTATAACACTAACCCTAACCTAAACCTAACCCTAAACATATCACTAAAACTAAACTTAACTCTAATCCTATCCCATATTCTAAATCTAACCCTAACAAAACCCTAACTCTCATCACTAATTCTAGCCCTAAGCCTAACACTAACTCTAACCTAAAAACTAACTCTAATCCTAGAACTAAACCTAACCCTAACCCTTATGGTTACCCTAAATCTAACACTAACCTAACACTAATCCTAATCCTAACCCTTACCCTAACACTAAACCTAACCCTAACACTCACCCTAACACAAATCCTAACCCTAACTCTAACACTAACTGTAACACTAACCATAATCCTAGAACTAAACCGAAACTTAACCATAACCTTAACCCTAACACTATCCTAAACCTAAATCTAACCTTAAACCTAAACCTAACCCTAACCCTAAACCTAAAACTAACTCTATAACTATTTCTAACCTTAACTCTAACACAAACCTTAACCCTAATCCTTACTCTAACACTAATCCTAACCCTAAGCAAAACCCTTACACTAAACCTATCTCTAACACTAACCTTAACACTAAGTCTAACAGTAAATCTAACCCTAACCCTAACACTTTCCCTAACACTAACCCTAAACATAACACACTAAACCTAACCCTAATACTAAACCTAACCCTATCATTTAATCCAAACACAGACCATAATTATAAGCCTAAACATAACAAAACACTAACCCTACCACTACCACTAACACTAAAACTAACCCTAAGCCTATACTTAAATCTGAAACTCACCCTAAACCTAACCCTAACCCTAACCGTAACCCTAACATTTATCCTAACCCTAATCTTAACACAAAACCTTACCCTCACCCTAACCCTAACCTAACTCTAACCCTAAGCCTAACCCTGACCCTAACATTAACCCTAACCCAAACTCAAATTCTAACCTTAACCCTAACACTAACTGTAACCATTATGGTATCCATAAATCTAACCCCAAAACTAAGCCTAGCCATAACCCTAACCTTACGACTAACCCTAAACCTAACACTAAACCTATCACTAATTCTACCCTACCCCTAACCCTAACATTAACCCTAACACTAAACCTAACACTAACCCTAACAATAACCCTAACACTAATCCTAACAGTAACAGTAACCAAAATCTTAAACCTAAAACAAACCCTAACCCAAACCATAATCCTAAATGTAATCTAACTCTAACCCTAACTCTTACCTAACCCTAACCCTAACCCTAAACCTATCACTAAAATTAACACTAACCTTAACCTGAATCCTAACACAAACACTAATGCCAACCCTAACACTATCACTAACCCTAAACCTAAACTTAAACCTAACACTAACCCTAACCCTAAATCTAAACTTAATCCTATTCATAACCCTAAGCTTAACCCTAAACTAATCCTAACACAAGCTCGAAACCTAAAGTAAAACCTAACACAAACCCTAAAACTAACTTAAATCAACCTTAACCCTAATGATAACCCTAACACTAACCTTTACACTAACACTGAACCTAACCATAACCCTAAATTTAAACCTAATCCTGTACATAACCCTAACACTAACCCTAAACCTAACCCTAACACAAACCCTTAATCTAACCCTAAACCTAACACAAACCGTAACCCTAACCCTAATACTAACATTAATCTTAATCCTAACAATAACCCTAAATCTTAAACTAACTCTAAACCTAAACCTAACCCTAACCCTATCCCTAACCCTATCCCTAACCCTATCCCTAACCCTAACACTAATCCTAACCCTAACCTTAAACCTAACCATAACATTAACACCAACTCTAACCCTAATCCGAATCCTAACAATAAACTTAAAAATATCTCTATCCTAACATTATCCCAACCCTAACTCTAACACTAACACTAATACTTACCCTATACCTAAATGTAACACTAACCCTAACATTAAACCTAACCCCAAGATGAACCGTAATCCTAATCCTAACACTAACACTAACCCTAAACTTAACCCCAATCCTAAACCTAACCCTAACATTAACCCTAACCCTAGCCTTAAACCTAACCATAACACTAACCCTAACCCTAATTCTAATGCTAACCCTAACACAAACCCTAATGCAAAACCTAAAATTAACAATTACCTTAAACCTAACCCTAATCCTAATCATAACCCTAACACTAACACAAACCCAAACCCTAACCCTAACATACACTAACCCTAACACTAACTCTAACCCTTGCCTTAATCCTAACACTAACCCTAAACTTAACACTAACCCTAACCCTAAGGGAACCCTAACACTAACCCTAAACCTAACTTAAATTAAAAGCTAAACCTAATGTAAACCCTAATCCTAAATGAAACCTAACACTAAAACTAACCCAAATCCTATCCGAACACATCAACCTTACCCTAACACTAACTAACCAAACACTAATCCTAATCCTAACACTAACCTTCACACTTAGCCTAACCCTATTCATAACCCTAACCCAAACACTAACCCTAAACCTAAACCTAACCCTAACACTAACCCTACACCTAACCCTAATACTAATCCTAACACTAAACCTAACCCTAACCAGAACCCAAAACCTAACCCTAACAATAACCCTAAACCTAACCCTAAGAGTAACTCTAACCCTAATTTAACCCTAACCATAATGCTAACCCTTATTCTAACCCTAACCTTAAAACTTACCTTAACCCTAAACCTAACCCAAACCCTAACACTAAACCTAAACCTAACCTAAATCTAACCCTAACACTAATGCTTACCCTAACCCTACCCCTAACCTAACCCTAACTCTAACTCTAACACTAACCCTAACCCTAACTCAAATTCTAACCTTTACCCTAACACTATCTCTAACCGATATGGTAACCCTAACCTTAACCCTAAAAATAACCCTAGCCATAACCCTAACCCTAACACTAACCCTAAACTTAACACTAAACCTATCGCTAATTTTAACCCTAACCCTAACACTAACACTAACTCTAACTGTAACACAAAACCTAAAACTAAACCTAACCCTAAGCCTATTGCTAACTCTAACTCTAACTCTAAACCTAACCCTAACGCTAACTCTAACACTAACCCTGTCCTTAACCCTAACCCTAAATATAACACTAGCATTAACTCTAATTTAAAACCTAACCATAACCCTAACACTAATGCTAACACAAACCCTACTCCTAACTCTAAATCTAAAACTAACCCTAACACTAATCCAAATGCAAATACTAACACTAACCCTAACCCTAACCCTAACACTAATCGGACCCTTAAACCTAACCTAACACTAACCCTAACACTAAACGTAACCCTAACCAAAAGCCTAAATCTAACCCTAATCCTATCTGTAAACCTAACACTAACCAAAAACCTAACCTTAACTTAAATCCTAACCCTAACCCTAAAAAACCCAAACCCTAAACCTAACACTAATCCTAACACTAACCCTAACCCTAAATCCAACCGTAACTTTATATCTAACCCTAATCTTAACCCTAACACCAACACTAAACCTAACACTACCCCTATCTCTAAACCTTAGGCTAATACTAACCATAACCCTAAACGTAACACTAACACTAACCCTAAACCTAACCCTAACTCTATACATAACACTAACCATAACCCTAACCCTAATACTAACTCTAAACCTATCACTAATAATAACGCTATCCTTAACCCTTACCCTAACCATAACCCAAGCACTAACACCAAACCTAAACCTAACCTAAACCTAACCCTAACAGTAAGACTCACACTAAACCTAACCCTAACATGAACCCTAACCCTAACTCTAACACTTTTCCTAACCATAGACATAACCATAACCCTAACACTAACCCTAAACTTATCCCTAATCCTAACCCTAACACTAACTGTAACCATAAACCTAATCCTAAAACTACCCTTAACACAAACTCTAATGCAAAGATTAACACTAACACTAATCCTAACTCAAAACCTAAACCTAACCATAACCCTACCCTAATCCTAACCCAAACTCTAACTCTAACCATAACACTAACCCTAAACCTAACCCGTACTCTAACAATAAAAATAACCCAAACCCTAACACTAATTCTACCACTAATACTAACCATAACCATAACACTAACCCTAAACCTAACACTAACCCTAAAACTAACAATAAACATATTCCTAAACCTAACACTGTAACTAAACCTAACCCTAACACTAACCCTAACATTAATCCTAACTCTAACTCTAATCCTAACACTATGACGACCATTATCCCTAACCCTAACACTAATGCTAACCCTAACCCTAACCCTAACATTAACTCTAAACCTAACACTAACCCTAAACCTAATATTAACCCTAACACTAACCCTCACTCTAACCCTACCAGAAAAACTAACAATAACCCTAACACTAACCGTAACACTAACCCTATCACTAACCCTCCCACAAAACCTAACACTAACACTAATCCTAACACTAACTCTAATCTTAAAGGTAATCCTATAATTAACACTAACCCTAACTCTAACCCTAATACAAACTTTAACCCAAACCCTAACACTAAACCTAACCCTAAACTTAACCCCAACACTAACCATAACACTAACCATAACACTAAACCTAAACCTAACTCTAATCTTAACTGTATACCTAAACCTAAAAATAACCCTAACACTAACAAAAACCATAACACTAATCCTAACACTAACCTTAACCCAAACCCTAACACTAAACCTAACCCTAATTTTTAAACTAACCCTAAATCTTACCCTAACCCGAACACTAACACTAACCCTAACCATAACACTAACCCTAACACTGAACCTAAACCTAATCATGAAAAAAACCCTAACATTAAACATAATCCTAACACTATCATTAAAACTAACCCTACCTAACCACAATGCTAACCCTAACAATAAATCTAAACCTAATCCTAAGGCTAACCCTATCCCTAAACCTAACCCTAAACATAACACTAACCCTCATGCTAACCCTAACCCTAACACCAATCCTAAACCTAACCCTTAACTTAACCCTAACGTGAATCCTAACCCTAACCCTAATCCTTACTCTAACCCTAACCCTAACACTAAGCCTAAATTTGATCCTAACCCTAACAATAACCCTAAGAAGAACCATAACCATAACACTCACACTAAACCTAACCAAACCCAAGCCCTAACCCTAACAGTAACCCTAACACTAACCCTAATGCAAACCTAACACTAACACTAATCTTAACCCTAACCCTAATCCTATCTCTAAACCTAACCTAACACTTACTGTAACCCTAAACCTAACCATAAAACTAACCCTAACATTAACCCTAACCCTAAACCTAAGCCTAAACCTAACCCTAACACTAACCCTAATCCTAAATCAAATTCTGACCTTAACCCTAACACTATCTCTAACTGTTACGGTAACCCTAAACTTAACCCTAAAACTAACCCTAGTCATAACCCTAACCATAACCCTAACCCTAACACTAACCCTAAACCTAACACTAATCCTATCATTAATTTTAACCCAAACCCTAACCCTAACACTAACACTAACTCTAACCGTAACACTAAAACTAAAACTAAGCCTAACCCTAATCCTAATGCTAACTCTAACCCTAAACCGAATCCTAATGCTAATTCTAACACTAACCCTATCCTAAACCCTAACCCTAAATATAACACTAACCCTAACCATAACCCTAATTTTAAACCTAACCATAATCCTAACACTAACCCTAACACAAACTCTAACCCTAACCCTAAAACTAACCCTAACCCAAACCTAACCCTAACCCTAAAACTAACCCTAACACTAATCCAAACACAAACACTAACACTAACACTAAACCTAACCCTACCACTAATCCTACCCTTAAACCTAACCTAACACTAACCCTAATCCTATCATTAACCCCAACACTAACACTAAACCTAATCTAACCAAAACCCTAAATCTAAGCCTAATCTTATCTGTAACCCTAACATTAACCATAACCCTAATCTAACCTTAAATCCTAACCCTAACCCAAAAAATTCTAACCCTAAACCTAACACTAAATATAACACTAACCCTAAACCTAAATCCAACCCTAACTCTAAAACTAACCCTAATCATAACCCTAACCCCACACTAAACTTAACCCTAATCCTATCTCTAACCCTTAGGCTAACACTAATCATAATCCTAAATCAAACACTAACACTAACCCTAAACCTAACCCGAACCCTAAACATAACACTAACCATAACACTAACCCAAACTTTAACTCTAAACCTATCACTAACCCTAACACTATCCTTAACCCTTACCCTAACCCTACCCCAAACACTAAACCAAACCTAAACCTAACCCTAACCCTAACACTCACGCTAAACGTATTACTAATATGTACCCTAACCGTAACTCTAACACTTACCCGAATCATAGACATAACCCTAACCCTAACCCTAACACTAACCCTAAACTTATCCCTAACCCTAACCCTAACACTAACCATGACCATAAACCTAATCCTAACACTACCCCTAACACTAACTCTAACCAAAGTTTAACACTAACACTATCCCTAATTCAAAACCTAATCCTAACCGTAACCCTACCCTAATCCTAATCCAAACCCTAACCCTAATTGAAACTCTAACCCTAATCCTAACCATAACCCCTACTCTAACACTAAATCTAACCCAAACCCTAACAATAACCCTAACCCTAATCCTAACCATAACCATAACACTAACCCTAAACCTAAAACAAACCCTAAACATATTCATAAACCTAACACTATAACTAAACCTAACCCCAACACTAACTCTAACATTAATCCTAACTCTATCTCTAAACCTAACACTATGACGAACATTAATCCTAACCCTAACACTAACGCTAACCCTAACCCTAACATTAACTCTAAGCCTAACACTAACCTAAACCTAAAATTAACCCTAACACTAACACTAACCCTCACTCTAACCATAGCAGAAAAACGAACAATAAACCTAACACTAATTGTGACACTAACCCTAACACTAACACGCAAACCCTAACACTAACACTAATCGTAACACTAGCTCTAATCCTAAAGGTAACCCTAACCCTAACCCTAAACACTAACCCTAACACAAACTTTAAAACAAACCCTAACACTAAACCTAACACAAACCCTAACTCTAACACTAACCCTAATCCTAACCGTAATCATAAAACTAAACCTAAACCTAACAAAAACCCTAAAATTAATACTAAACATATTCATAAACCTAACATTATAACAAATCCTAAACTTAACTCTAACTCTAACATTAATCCTAACTCTAACTCTAACCCAAACACTATGACGAACATTAACCCTAACCATAACACTTAAACTAACCCTAACCCTAACCCTAACTCTAATTCTAAACCTAACACTAACCCTAAACCTAACATTAACCCTAACACTAACAGTAACCCTCACTCTATCCCTAGCAGAAAACCTAACAATATTCCCGAACTCTAACACAAACTCTAACCCAAACCCTGACACTAAACCTAACCTTAAACCTTACCCCAACACTAACCATAACACTAAACCTAAACCTAACCCTAATCTTAACTGTAACCCTAAACCTAAAAATAATACTAACCCTAACAAAAACCCTAACACTAATCCTAATCCTAACACTAACCTTAACCCAAAACCTAATACTAAACCTAACCCTAATTTTTAACCTAATCTTGAATCTTACCCTAACCCGAACACTAACACTAACCCTAAACATAACAGTAACCCTAACACTGAACTTAAACCTAAGCATAAGTCAAACCCTAACACTAAACCTAATCCTAACACTATCACTAAAACTAACCCTAATCCTAACCATAATGCTAATCCTAACCCAAAACCTAAACCTAATTCTAAGGCTAAAACTAACACAAACCCTATCCTGAAACCTAACCCTAAATATAACACTAACCCTCACCCTATCCCTAACCCTAACACTAACCCTAAACCTATACCTAACCCTAACACTATTGCTAAATCTAACCCTAACCCTAAGCCTAACACTAACACTAAACCTAACCGTAACCCCAAACCTAACACAAACCCTAACCCTAACACTAACCCTAACCCTAACCATAAACCTAAACCTAACCCTAAGCTTAAATTTAATTTTAACCCTAACAGTGACCCTAAGACAAACCCTAACACTAACACTAACACTAACCCTAACCCAACCCAAACCCTAACACTAACACTAACCCTAACCCAACCCAAACCCTAACACTAACACTAACCCTAACTCAAACCTAACACTAACACTAACCCTAACCCTAATCCTACCTCTAAACCTAACCTAACATTTACTGTAACCATAAACCTAACCTTAAACCTAACCCTAAGACTAACCCTACCCCTAACCATAACCCGAACCCTAACATTAACCCTAACCCTAACCCTAAACTTAACACTAACCCTAACACTAACCCTAAACCTAAGGCTAACCCTAACCCTCATTCTAAACTTAACACTAATGCTATCCTTAACACTAACCCTAAACCGAACCCAACCCTAACACTAACCCTAAACATAACCCAAACCCTAACAACAACCCTAAACATAACCTTAATCCTAACACTAACCATAACCCTAATGCAAATTCTAACAGTAATCCCAATCCTAAACTAACACTAACCCTAAAACAAACCCTAAACATAACCATAACACTAAACCTAACCCTAACCAAGCCCTAACACTAACCCTAACAATAACCATAAACCAAAGACAAATCCTAACCCAAACCATAATTCTAAACGTAACCTATTCGTAACCCTAACCATTAACTAACCCTAAACCTAACCCTAACTGTAACATTAACCCTAACCCTAACCCTAACACTAACCCTAACTCCAAACCTACACCTATCACTGTCTCTAAACTTAAATGTAACCCTAACCATAACCATAACTATAACCATATCCCTAAACTTAAACCTAACACTAACAGTAACCCTAACCATAATCGTAACCTAACACTTACCCTAACCCTATCCTAACCATAACCTTAACCCTAAACCTAAACCTCGCCCTAAAACAACCCCTAACCCTAACCTTAACCCTAACCCTAACACTTACCCTAAAACTAACCCTAACCCTAACCCTAACCCTAAACCTAACTCTTAAACTAACCCTAACATTTACCTAAACCTAATTCTAAACCTTACCCTACCACTAATCCTAACCCTAAACTGAAATCTAAATCTAACCCTAAAGCTAACACTAAACATAACTCTTCAACTATCCCTAATACCTAACATAACCCAAATCCTAACCCTTACCATAACACTAACCCTAACCATAACCCGAATTCTAACACTAACCCTGAGCCTAACCCTATCCCTATTTATTACATTAAACCAAACCCTAACACTAACACTAAGTCTTACCCTAAAACCTTTCCTGAACCTAACACGAACCCTAAAACTAATCCTAACCATGCACTTAACCATATCACTAACCATAATTCTAAAACTAATCCTAACGCTAACCCTAAACCTAACACTAACACTAAACATAAGCCTAATCCTAAGACGAACTGGAACCTTAACACTAACACTGACCCTAAATGTAACCCTAACCCTAACCCTAACCCAATCAATAACACTAATTTTAACCCTAACACTAACCCTAACACTAAAACTAATACTAATATTAACCCTAACACTAACCCTAATGCAAACCCTAACACTAACACTAATCCTAACACTAACCCTAATCCTAACAGTAACCCTAACACTAACCCTAACACTAATCCTAACCCTAACCCTAATCCTAAATGTAACCCTAACCCTAACACTAAACCTAAGCCTAACACAAAACCTAACCCTAACCCTAACACTAACCCTAACCTTAAACCTAAACATAACAGTAAACCTAACCCTAAACCTTACATAACCCTAAACCTTACCCTAACCCAAGCAATAAACCTAAAGCCTAAACCTAACAATAAACCTAATGATAACACCAAACCTAAACCTAATAATAAACCTAACACTACCACTAACCATAATTTTAACACTAAACCTAAAACTAACCCTAACCCTAAGCTTAATGCTAACCCTAACTCTAACCCTAAACCTAACACTAATGCTAACCCTAACACCAACCCTATTCTTAAACCTAAACCTAAATATAACACTAACCATAACCCTAAACCTAATTTTAAGCCTAACCATAACCCTAACACTAACCCTAACACAAACCCTAACCCTAACACAAACCCTAACCCTAACCCTAACACTAACCCTAACTCAACCCTAACCTAACCCTAAAACTAACCCTAACACTAATCCTAACGCAAACCCTAACACTAATACAAACCCTAACCTAACACTAATGCTACCCTTAAACCTAACCTAACCCTAACCCTAACCCTAACACCAACACTAAACCTAACTCTAACCTTAAATCTAACCATAATCCTATCTGTAACCCTAACACTAACCCTAATTCTAACCTTAACTTATATCCTAACCCGAACCCTTAAAAACCCTAACCCTAACAATAAACCTAACACTAACCTAACCCTAAATCCAACTTTAACTTTAAAACTAACCCTAATCCTCACCCTAACCCCAACACTAATCCTAACCCTAACTCTAACCCTAACCCTTAGGCTAACACTAACCATAACCATAAAATAACACTAACACTATCCCTAAACCTAACTTTAACCATAATACTAACCATAACTCTAAACCTATCACTAACCCTAACACTATTCTTAATCCTAACCCTAACCTTAACTCAAAAACTAACACCAAACTAAACCTAACCCTAACCCTAACACTCAGTCTAAATCTAACCCTAAGCGTAAACATAACCCTAACCCTAACCCTAACACTATCCATAAATTTATTCCTAACCCCAACCCTAACACTAACCGTAAACATAAACCTAACCCTAATACAAACCCTAACACTAACTCTAATGAAAAGTTTAACACTAAAACTAAACCTAACCCAAACCCTAATCTTAACCGTAACCCTATCCCTATCCCTAACCCTAACACTAATTCTAACACTAAGAGTACCCTAACACTAAACCTAACCCTACCCTAACACTAAGCCTAAACCTAACCCTAACCATAACCATAACACTAACCCTAAATCTAACCCTAATGCTAACACTAACCCTAAACCTATTCCCAAACCTAACACTATACCTAACCATAACCTTAACCCTAACACTAACCCAAAACATAACCCTAACCTTAACCCAAACCCTAATTCTAACACTAACCTTATCCCTGTCCGTAAAACTAAACCTAACAAAAACCTAACACTAACTCTTAACCTAACCCTAAAACTTACCCTAACCCGAACCCTAAACCTAATTCTAACCTTAACCATAACACTGACCCTAAGACAAAACCTAACCATAACCCTAAATTTAACACTAACCCTAACCTTATCACTAACCATAAAACTAACCCTAATCCTAACCCTAATGCTAAACCTAACTCTTACCCTAAACCTTATCCTAACGCTAACCCTAAACATAATCTAACACTTACCCTAAACCTAAACCTAACAAAAACCCTATCACTAATTATAACCCTAACATGAACCCTAAACCTAACCATAACAATAAAACTAACACTAACCTTAACCCTATCACTAATCCTAAACCTAATGCTAGCGCGAACACTAACCCTAACACAAACCCTAACTTTAATACTAACCCTAACCCTAATGCTAACACAAACCCTAACTAACCCTAACATGAACCCTAGCTCTACACATAACACTAACTCTAACCCTAACCCTAATCCTATAACTAACACTAAATGTCTCCCTAACCGTAACACTATTGCTAAAACTAAACCTAACCCTAACTCTAACAGTAACACTAACCTAACCATAACCCTAACGTGAAACCTAACCCTAAACCGAACACTAGATCTAATCCTAAACCTAACCCTGTCACTAATCTAAAACTAATGATAACCCAAACACTAACCCTAACACAAACCCTATCCCTAATACTAACCTAACCCTAACCCTAACCATAACGCAAACCCTAATACTAACACTAACCCTAACCTTAACCCTAATCCTACCCATAAAACTAACCTAACACTTACCCTAAACCTAAACATAATGCAAACCCTAACCTTAACTCTAACACTAACCCTAACCCTAATTCTAAAACTAACACTAACCCGAACCCTAACCCTAACCTAAACCTAAACCTTACCATAACCCAAACACTAACACTAACCTTAATCATAACAGTAACCCTATGAGAAAACCTAACCCTAACCACAACCCTAAACATAACACTAACACTAACCCTATCACTAACACTAAAACTAACTCTAATCCTAAACTTTTGCTAACCATAACTTTAACCCTAATTCTTACCTTAACCTTAACCCTAACACAAATAGTAATCCTAAATCTAACACTAAAACTAACTCTTACCCTAAGCCTAGCTCTAACACTAAACATAAACCTAACCCTTATCCTAATACTTACCCTAACACTAAACCTAACCCTAACCATATCACTAACCCTAACCCTAACCCTAAACCTTGCACTAACCCTAACCCTAACCCTAACACTAACCCTAACATTAATCCTATCCATAACCCAAACCCTAACACTAGCCATAACCGTAACCTTTATTCTAAAACTAACCCTAACCGTAACCCTAATGGTAATCCTAACTGTAATTCCAACCCTAATCCTAACCCCAACTCTATCACAAACCCTAACACAAAACCTAACCCTAACCGTAACACTAAACTTAACCCTAACCTTAATCCTAACCCTTAATTTAACACTAACTCACACCTAAAAAAAACACTAACCCTAACACTCACCCTAACCCTAACACTCACCCTAACCCTAATCTTAACACTAAGACTAACACTAACCTTAATCCTACCCCTAACAATAATTATAACCATAAACCTAACCCTAACATAACACTAACCCTAACTCTAACACAAAACTAATCCTAACCCTAAACCTAACCCTAAAACTAAACCTAAACCTAACCTTAACCTAACACTAACCTTATCCCTAACATTAACACTAACCTGACACATAACCCTAACCCTAACACTAACCCTAATCCTATCCCTTACCCTAACACTAACCCTAACCCTAACTCCAAACCTAAACCTAACCCTAACCCTAACCCCAACCCTAATACTAACCCTAACCCCAACCTCAACCCTAACCCTAACATGAATTCTACCCCTAACCCTAAGCCTAACACTAATACTAATCCTAACACTAACCCTCACCCTAACCATAACTCTAACAGTAACCCTAACACTAACCCTTACCCTAAACCTAACACTAAAATTAACCTCAAGCCTAATCCTATCACTAATTCTAACCAGAACCATAACCCTAAATACAACACAAACCCAAGCTCAAAACCTAACACTCAACCTAATACTAACCATAACCCTAACTCTTACCCTAACTCTAGAATTAACCCTAAACTTAAACATAACCCTAAAACTAACCCTAACCCTAACCATAACCCTAATTATTAGCCTAAAACTAACTCTAACCCTAACCCTAAAACTAACACTAATCCTAAACCTAACCCTAACTCAAACCATAACACTAACCCTAACCCTACCACTACCTCTAAACCTATCCCTAACCCTAACACTATACTTAACCCTAAACCTAACCCTGACCCAAACAATAACACTAAACCTAACCCTTACCCTAACCCTAACAGTTACACTAAATCTAACCCTAACCCTAACACTAACCCTAAAACTAAACATAACCCTAACCCTAACCCTAACAGTAAACCTAAACTTATCCCTAACCCTAACCCTAACACTAACCCTAAAACTAAACATAACCCTAACCCTAACCCTAACAGTAACCCTAAACTTATCCCTAACCCTAAACCTAACACTAACCCTAACCCTCAACCTAACCCTAACCCTAACCCTAACTATAACACCAACTCTAATTCAAAATTAAACACTAACCTTAACACTAACTCTAACACTAATCCTTACCATAACCCTAGCTCTAACATTAACCCTAACCCTAACCCTAACCCTAACCCAAACCATAACCCTAAACCTAACACTAATCCTATCCCTAACCCTAACCTTAACCCTTACCCTAACCCTAACCCTAACCATAACACTAACCTAAAACTAACCCTAACCCTAACTTAAACCCTAAACCTATTCTTAAAACTAACACTATCCCTAACCCTAGCCCTAACAGTAACACTAACCCTAAACTTACCTCTAACCCTAATTTTAACAATGATCCTAACCCTAACACTAAGACAAACCTTAACCCTAAACCTAACACTAACCCTAACTCTAACTTAACACTAACACTAACCATAACTCTAATCCTAACACAAACCCTAACACTAACCTTAACCCTAACCGTAACACTAAAAATAACCCTAAAGCAAACCCTAACACTAACACTAATCCTAACACTAACCCTAAACCTAATGGTAAACCTAAAACTAACCCTAACCCTAGTCCTAACACAAACTCTAACCAAAACACTAACACTAAACCTAACCCTAAACCTAACCATAATAGTCAATCAAACACTAACCCTAAAGCTAACCATAACACTAACCATACCCCTAACCATAATGCTAACCATAACACTAACCCTAACCCTAACCTTAACCCTAACACTAACTGTAAAACTATCTCTAAACATAACACTATTGCTAACCCTAACCCGAACCGTAACACTAACCCTATCCCAACCTGTTGAGGGCCACAGCTGAGTCGGGATGATGCATGGCATTTTGCTGGAAGGGAGTGGTTAAGAGGAGATGCCAGCGAGCCATTGAGATGATGATGGTTAAGATACGCTGTATATTTCATTGTATATAGAAATTTGCTGTCCAGCAATAGGGCGGCTCTTGCTGCCTCTGGGGCCTGCTACTTTGGAGTTCCCACTGAGTTCTCACGGGGTTCTGAGTGAGTGCACATGGAGCTCGGTGCAAGGTGAGGGTGATCCTGGGGAGCGTGTATGGAGAATGCTTGTGGAGTTCCGGAATAAAGAGTTGATGTTTGAATTTACAAGTGCTTCATGGTAGCTCGGGTATTTGTGCCCAGGCAGACTGCGGCACCAATCCTAAACCTAACCCTAACTCTAACCCTAAACCTAACCCTAATGCAAACTTTAACAGAAACATTAACCCTAACCCTAATACTAATCTTTCCCGTAATCCTAACCTAACACTAAACCTAAACCTACCCCTAACACATACCCTAACCTTAACCCTAATACTAACCCTAACACTAACCCAAACATTAAACCAACACTAAACCTAACCATAACCCTAACTGTAACCCTAACACTAACTTTAACCCTAAACCTAAAACAAATCCTAAGACTATCCCTAACCCTAACCCTAACACAAATACTAACACGAACCCTAACATTAACAATAACCCTAACCCTAACACAAATTCTAACCTTAACCCTAACCCTAACATTACCACTAACAGTAACCTAACCCTAAGAATATTCCTAAACCAAACCTTAACACTAACCCTAACCCTAACCCCCACACTAAACCTAAATCTAACCCTAATGCTAACCCTAACACTAACTCTAACCATGACCGAACCCTAACATTAGCCCTATCCCTAACCCCAACCTAAAACTAACAATAACCATAACCTTAAACCTAACACTAAACCTTACTCAAAACCTAACCCTAACCCTAACTTTAACACAAACACTAGTCTAACCCTAAAACTAACCATAAATTTAACCCTAACCCTATAACTAACCCTAACCCTAATCCTAAACCTAACAGTAACCCTAGCACTAAATATTAACCTAAACATAACCCTAACCCTAAAAATAACACTAACCCTAACCCTAATCATAACACTAACCCTAACAATAACCTGAACCTAACGCTAACCACAACACTAACCCTAAACCTATCTATAAAGCTAACCCTAACACTAACCCTAACCTTAACCCAACCTTAACACTAACACTAACCATAACCCTAACTCTAACACAGAGCCTAACCTTAATGTTAACCCTAACACTGACCATAACCCTAAACTAAATATTAATTCTAAACTTAATCCTAACCATACCATAAACTCTAACCCTAAATATAACACTAAAACTAACCCTAAACCTAACCTTAACATTAACACTAACAAACACCCTAACACAAACCCTAAATCTAACCCTTACCCTAACATTGACTATAACACTAATCCTAATACTAACTCTAAACATAATCCTAACTGTAAACCTAACCCTATCCCTAACCCTAACAAAAACCTAACTGTAAACCTAACCCTAACACAAACCCTAACACTAACCATAACCCTAACAGTAACCTAACCCTAACCCTAATCCTAACCTAAACCTTACCCTTACCCTAACACTAAAACTAACCCTAAAACTAACCTTAACCCTAATTATAATAAGAACCCTAACAATAACCCTACCAAAAACCTTATCCTAAATCTAAGCCTAAAACAAACCTTAACTCTAACCCTAACCCAAACCTTACCCTAAACCTAACTTTAACCTGAATCCTAACTGTAACCAAACCCTAAACTTCTCCTTAATTCTCACCTTAAGAGAAAATCTAACACTAACCCTAACACTAACCCTAACCTTAACCCTAATTCTAACCCTAACCCTAACACTAACCCTAACCCTAACACTAACACTAACTCTATCCGTAAACATAACCCTAACCCTTACACTTACACTAACCCTATCCTAAATCTAACCCGAACCCTAACCCTAACCATAACACGAACCCTAAACCTAACCCTATCCTAACACTAACCCTAACACTAAATGTAACCCTATCCCTAACACTAACACTAACTCTAACACTAATCCTAACCATAACCCTAACACTAACCCTAACCCCAATCCTAAATTACCAATAACAGTAACCCTAAACATATGCCTAAAACTATCACTTACCCTAAACCTAATCCTAAACCTAACCCTAACATTAAGCATAATTCTAACCCTAACCTAACAGTAACACTAACCCTAACCCTAAACCTAACCATAACTTAACACTAACACTAACCCTAATCCTTACCCTAACACTAACCCTAATACTAAAACTAACCCTAATTCTAACCCTAACCTAACAGTAACACTAACCTTAACCCTAAACAAAACCATAAACTTAACACTAACACTAATGCTAATACTTAGCCTAACACTATCCCTAATACTAAAACTAACCCTAACATTTAAACTAAACTGAACCCTAACTCTAACCATAACACTAAATTTCACCCTACATCTAAGATTAACCCTATACCTATCCCTAATTCCAACAATATCCATAAACCTAACCCTAACCCTGGCCCAATCACTAACACTAACCTTAATCCTAAACCTATCCCTAAGCCTAACAAGAACCCTAACCTTAAGAACTAACACTAACCCTAACCTAACCCTAATCCTAACCCTAACACTATCCTAAACCTAACCCATAACAAAACTCTAAAACTAAACCTAACACTAACACTAACCCTAACACTAACCCTAGCCCAAACTCTAACCCTAACCCTAATTTGAACTGTAAGCCTAACCCTAATACTAACCCTAAAACTAACACAAACACTAAGACTAAGCCTAAAGCTAACACTAACCCTAAACCTAACACTAACCCTAACCCTAATCGTAACAGAAACCCTAACACTAAACCTAACACTAACACTAACCATAACCCTAAACATTACCCTGACTTAAGCCTAAACATAACACTAACCCTAACAGTAAACCTAACACTAATCCTAACAATAACTTTAAACCTAACATTAAACTTAAAACTTACCCCATCCCTAACCCTAACACTGACTCTAATGCTAAACCTAACATTAATTCTAAACCTAACCATAATGCCAACCCTAACCCTAACCCAACCCTAAACCTAACCCTACACCTAAACGTAACCCTAACCCTAACCTTAACCGTAACTCAAACCCCAACTCTAACCCTAACCCTAACACTACCCCTGAACGTAATCCTTACCATAACTCTAAACCTAACCCCAAACCTGGCACTAACCCTAAATCTAACCCTAACACTAAACCTAACCCTAACTCTAACACTAAACCTAATCCAAACTGTAAACCTAAACTTAATACTAAACCTAACACTAAACCTAAGCCTAAAACTAACCCTAAACCTAACCCTAACCCTAACCCTAAAGGTAACACAAACACTAATACTAAAATTAACCCTAACCCTAACTGTAACACTAAACGTAACCCTAACCCTAAACTTAACCTGAATCCTAAACCTAACCCTAAGCCTAACCCTAACAGTAACACTAACCCTAACCGTAATCCTAAACCTAACACTAACCCTAAAACTTACCCTAACTCTAACCCTAACTGTAACACTAACCCTAACACTAATTCTAAACCTAACACTAACCTTAACCCTAACAATACACCTAACCCTAACCCTAACTCTAACCCTAACACAAACTCTTACCCAAACCATAACCCTAAACCTAACCCAACCCTAAAACTTTTACCTAACTGTAACCGTAACCCTAACGCTAACCCTGACACTAAGCCTAATACTAACTCTAACCCGAACCCTTATCCTATCACTAACCATAACCCTAACCCTAAACCTAACACTAACTCTAACCCTTTTCCTAACACTAACCCTAAACCTAACCCTAACTCTAACCATAACACTAACCCTAACCCAAAATGTAACCCTAACACTAATGCTAACTCTAACACTAAACTTTAATCTAACCGTAAATCTATCTGTAATTTTAATCCTAACCCTAAACCTAACAAAAATCCTAACCCTAACCCTAACCCTAACTTTAAAACTAACCCTAACACTAACCCTATCTTTATCCATAACCCAAACACTAAAGCTAACCCTAACTCTAACTCCCTTACCCTTAACCTAAAACAACCCTAACATTAACTGTAATTCTAACAATAACCTTAACCCTAAATATCAACCTAACACTAACACTAACCCTAACACTTACCTTAAACCTAACCCTAACCCTAAAACTGACACTAACTCTAGACCAACCATAATCCTATCAATAACCCTAACCCTAACCATAAACCTAAACCTAATACTAACCCTAACTCTAACCCTAACAATAAACCTAAACCTATTCCTAAACCTAACACCATTTCTAATTCTATCCGTAATCCTAATACTAACGCTAATCCTAAACCTAAGCTTAATCCTAACCCTAGCCCTAAGCATAACACAAACCCTAACCCTAAACCAAACCTTAACCCTTAAACCTAACCCTAATCATTATTGTAAACCTAACCTTAACATTTACCCTAACACTAACACAAACCCTAACACTAACCCTTTCCTTAACCCAAACCCTAACCCTAATCCTAACACTAACCCTAACCCACCTTGACACTAACCATAAAGTTAACCCTATCACTAACCCTAGTGCAAACACAAACCTAAAAATAATCGTAACCCTAACCCTAATCCTACATGTAACCCTATTCTAACACTAACTCTAACCCTCACACCACCCTAACCCTCACCCAATTCTAAACCTAAAAGTAACCATAACCTTAACACTAACCCTAACCCTAATCCCAACTTTAACCCTAACCCTAACTCTAATCCTAAACCTAACACAAAACCTAAGTCCAATCCTAAACCTAACACTAACACAAACCCTAACCCTAACCCTAACACTAACCCTAAACCTACTTCTAACCCTAACTCTAACACAAACCCTAAACCTAACCCTCACCCTAACTCTAACCCTAACACTAAACCTAAGCCTAACCCTAACCCTATCCCTAACCCTAACACTAAAGCCAATCCTAACCCTATCACTAACACTAAACCTAACCCTACACTTAACACTAACCCTAACCCTAACCCAAACACGAAACCTAACCCTAACCCTTACACTAACCCTAACACTAACCATAATCCTAATAAACCTAACACTAACTCTAACACTAACCTAAAACTATCCCAAAACTTAACACTAACCTGAATCCTAGACCTAATCCAAACACTAACCCTAACACTAACCAAAAGCCTAGCCCTTACACTAACCCTAACTTTACCCTAACCCTAAACATATAAATAACCCTAATACTAACATTAATAGTAAACTTAAACCCAACTATAACCCTATCCCAAACACTAATGCTAACCCTAAACCTAACACTAACTTTAATTTTAACCTTAAACCTAAACCTAAACCTAACAAGAACCCTAACCCTAACCCTGACCTAATTTAACTCTAAGACTAACCCTAACACAGACCCTAATCCTAACTCTAACCCTAACCCTAAACTTAACTGTAAAACTAACCCTAATCCTAACCCTAACCTAAATCTAACCCTAATCCTAACCCTTATAGTATCCCAAACTATAACACTAACCATAACCCCAACACAAACCCTAACCTTAAACCTAACACTAAACCTAACCCTAACACTAACCCTAACCCTAACATTAAAACTAACACTAATTGTAAGCATAAACCTAACTCTAACCCTAAAACTTACACTCAACCGAATTCTAACTCTAACCCTAACATTAACCCTAATATTAAACCTAACCCTAACCCTAATCATAACCCTAACTGAAATTTTAACCCGAACCCTAACCCTAAACCTAATCGTAACACAAACCCTAATCCTAACCATAACGATAACTGAAACCTAACCCTAACCAAAACCTAACACTAACCAAAAACCTTACCCTATTCCTAACACTAATCCTAACCCTATCCCTAACACTAAAGATACCCTAATTTTAACCCTAACGATAAGAAAAACCTTAACCCTAAACATAACAATAATGTTAACCCTAAAACTTTCCCTAACACTAACAATAACCTAACCCTAAACTTAACACAAACACTAACCATAACCCTACCATAACCGTAAACCTAACCCAAACACAAAACCTAAACCTAGCCCTAACCTTATCACTAACTCTAACCCTGAACCTATCCCTACACTAACACTAACCGTAAGCCTCACCTTAACCCTAACCCTAATGCTAACATTAACCCTAACACTAATGGTAACACTATCCCTAAACCTAACTCTAACAGTAACCCAACACTCATTTTACCCTAAACATAACCCTAAACGTAACACTAACCCTAAACATAAACCCAACACTAAACCTAACACTAACACTAGCCCTAACCCTTACACAAAGACTAACCCTAACCCTAACCCTAAACCTAACAGTAACCTTAATACTAACCCTAATTATAACCCTAAACCTAATTTAATCCTAACACTAACCCTAACCCTAAAACTAACCATTACCCTAACAATAAACCTATCCTTTACCTTAACCCTAAACCTAACATTAAACCTAACGCTAACCCTAAACCTATCCCTAACTCTAAATCTAAAATAACTCTAACCCTAACCATAAGCGTAACCCCAAAACAAACCCTAACATAAAAAGTAACCCATCCCTTACATAACACTAACCCTAACCGTTTGCTATCTTTAACCCTAACCCTAATCCTAACACTAAACCTAATACTGACCCTAACCCTAACCCTAACACTAACCCTAACCCTAACCCCTAAAATAACCCTAAACTCAATCCTATCCCTATCACTAACACTAACCCTAACCCTAAACCTAAACCTAACCCTAACCCTAACCCTATCCGTAACCCTAACCTTAACCCGAACAATAACACTAACCTTAACCCTGATCCTAACACTAACCCTAACCTACCTGTAACCATAAAACTAACCCTAACCAAACCCTACACCTCACTTTAATCCTCTTACTAACCATAATCCAAAACCTAAATCTAACTTTAACCCTAACAGAAGCCATAAACATAACACTACCCTAACATAAGTCATAACTCTAACCCTAATACTAAACCTAACACTAAACCTAAACCTAATCCTAACCCTAACTCTAAAACTAACCCTAAACATAACCCGAACTCTAACTCTAATTCTAACCCCAAAACTAACCCTAACCATAACCCTACATGAAATCCTAAAAGTACTCCTAAACTTAACCCTAATCCTAAATGTAACACTAACCCTAATCATAATCCTAACACAAAAATAACAACCCTAACCTATCCCAAACCCTAAACCTAACCATAACTCAAACCCTGAACCTAACCCTCACCCTAAGCCAAACACTAGCCCCAACCCTAACCATAACACTTAAACTAACACTTACCCAAACAGTAACTCTAACCTTAAACCTAAACATAACCTAACATTAAACATAAACCTAACCCTAATCCTAACCCTAACACTAACCCTAACCCTAACCCTAATCCTAATGTGACCCTAATCCTAACCCTAACAAAAACCATAACCCAAACCATAACCCTAACCTAACCTTAACCCTAACCTTACATAACCCTAACCCTAACTCTAACCCTAACACTAAACCAAACCCAAATCTTAACACTAACCATTATCCCAAACTTAACCCTATACTAACCCTAACCCTAACCCAAACCCTAAACCTAACACTAACTGTAACCCTGAAGCTAACCCTAAGCCTCACTCTATACCTAATACTAACCATAAAAATATCCCTAACCCTCGCCCTAACACAAATCATAAAACTGATCCTAACCCCACCACAAATGCTAACACTAACGCTAACACTAATTCTAACACTAACCCTAATGCTAATACAAACCCTGAGACTAACCCTAACCCTAATATTCAGCCTAACCCTGATCCTAACCGTAACCCTAACCCTAAACCTAACCTTTACCTAAACATAACCTTAACCCTAACAATAACCCTAACCCTAATCCGAATCCTAACCCTAACCCTCACCCTAATCCTTACCCTAACGTAACCCTAACCCTAACTCTAACCCTAATACTAACACAAACCCTAACCCATACCATAACCCTATACCTAACTTAACCCTAAACCTCACCCTTACCTAACCCCCACCCTAACCCTCACCCAAACCCTAAAACACTTCATAACCCTAACACTAACCTAATACTAACCCTAATTAAAACACTAACACTAACCTTAACCTAACTATAACCCAAACCCAAACACTAACGCTAACCCTAACCCTAACCCTAATCTTAACACTAACCCTAACACTAACCTTAACCATAACACGAACATTAACTCTAACCCTAACTCTAACCTAAACCTAACCATAACTTTAACAATTAACTTAATCCTAATCCTAAACCTAACCCTAATCCTAACCCCAACTCTAACACTAACCTGACACTAACCCTAACCCTATCCCTAACTCTAACCCTTACCCTCAAACAAAACCTAACACTAACCCTAACCCTATCCCTAACACGAACCTTTACCCTAATCCTAAAATGAACACAACCCTAACACTAACCCTCTTTGTAACACTTATCCTAACCATAACCCTAACACTAACCCTAAACTAAACCTGACCCTAACCCTTATTTAAAACCTTACAGTAGCCCTACCAGTAACCCTAACCCTAAACCTAACACTAACACTAGCCCTAGACCTAAACCTAACCCTAAATATAGCCATAACCCTAGCCTTAGCCCTAACAATAACCCTTAACTTAAACCAAACACTAACTCTACCCCTCGACCTAACCCTAGGCTTCATTCTGGACGTAACCCTAAACCTAATCCTAACCTGAACCCTGACACTTTCCCTAACAAAAAACATAGCTCTAAAACTTATCCTAACCCGAAAAATAACCCTAACACTAGACAAACTCTAAATCTAGCCATAACCATAACTCTAGCTCTTACATTACACATATACCTAACACCAGCTCTAAACCTCAAACAAAACCTAGCCCTAATTACAGCCCAAAACCTAACTCTAAGCATAATTCTAACCCTAAACCTAGCCCTAACTCTAACCCTAACCCTCGTTCTAGCCCTAACCCTAGCTTAAACCCTAAAGCTTACCGTAAACATAACCCTAGCCCAAACCCTGAACCTTACCCTAACTCTAGCCCTAATCCTAATTGTAACCATAGCCCAAACAAAAGCTCTAACTGTATCCATACACTAACTATAACTCTAAAACTAATGCTAACCCTAGCCCTAAACCTAACCCTAACCCTACCCAGCCCAGAATGTAACCCTAACCCTCGCCTTAGCCCAAAACCTAGCTCAATCCCTAACCCGTACACTTAACCTAACCCTAACACTAACCCAAGATCTCACCCTAACCCTAACCCCAGCCCTAATTCTAACCTTAACCCTAGCCCTAACCCTAGCTTGAACCCTACCCATTACCCTAACCCTAAATTTAACCCTAATATTAACACTAGACCTAAAGCTAAACCTACCCTAACCCCAAACATAAACCTAACCCTAGAACTACAGTGAACCTAACCTTAACCCTAAATCTAAGCTACCTCAAACCCTAACCCTAATTCTAAACCTAAACCTAAGGCTAACCTAACCTAACCCTATCTTTAACCTGATATTGAATCCTATTAACCTAACCCTAATGATAACCCTAGCCCTAACTGTAACACTAACCATGACCTTAACCCTAGACCAAACCCTAAATTAACCTCAGCCATAGCAAAAATCCTAGCTCAAACCCTAAACTGTACCATAAACCTATTCCTAAGGGTAACCCTCGCCTAAACCTAACCCTAGCCCTAACCCTAGATCTAACCCTATAAATTACCCTAATGATAAACATAACCCTAATGCTAACCCTAGGCCTAACCCTAAACCTATCAAAAACCCTAACCATATCCATTACCTTAAACCTAACCTAAACCCTAAACCTAACACTATCCATTACCCTAACCCTAATTCTAACCTTAATGCTAATTTTGCATTAACCCTTGCCACAGTTTGGCTGGGCACAATTCAGGAGCCACTTGTGAAAAGAAACGAACTTTAATTTTAGAACAACACACTCCAAACAAAACAGCTCCTCAGGAAAAAACCTCAGAGCCCAACTGCCACCACCGGCTTCCCACAAGCCTCTCTCCCAACCACAAGCCTCTCCACCTCCCACAATCCTCCTGTTCTTGAGGCTGATTGGCTGGGTTGCATGGGCGGAGCCAAAACATCCCCCAATGAGCAGCTCCGTGGTCTGAAAGGGCAGGGAAACAGCCCAATGAGCATCACCGTAGAGGAGCCAATCAGCTAGATGTTGCTGGGGCTGCTGTGAGCCAATCATCAGCTGGCAGTCTGAAAGGGTGGGGAAACAGCTCAATGAGCATCTCCAATGAGCATCACCACAGAGGAGCCAATCAGCTAGATGTTGCTGGGGCCGCTGTGAGCCAATCATCAACCTACAGCTGGAAGTTTGCTGGAGCCCCTTAGGCTGTGGCTCTCAACATCTCCCCCTCTCTGTTTAAACAACAAGCATGTGGCTTAGGGACCGTGCCTGCCTTAGGTTGTCCAATAGTACAGGTCCTTACCCATTATCGGATGAGCTGACCTCAAGGCGTCAGCCTCCTGTCTTATGTTGGTACCATTGCAATTGGATCTTACCCGTCACTGACTACCGGTCCAGTATACAGCCACACCTGTGGAGAGGTCTTTGTACCAGCGTGGGGGTGAGGTTCTTTGCCTCACCTCTGTTGGTCTCCAAATTTTAGCTGAACAATCATGATAAGCAGAAGGGAGGAAGATACACCAAGCCAATTGATGGCTCCTTTTGGAAAAATTGTACCACCGATGACACCATCAGCATAAATACCCCAACACTACCACAAGTCGCTGCACCAACAGATAGTTCACAATGCATACAATTGAGTTCACAATGCATACAAGTGATACATAGTCCAGGCAAGTTCTGCAAGCAGTTCAGTGATGGCTATTGCAGAAGCTGTAGATTGGTTTTATCTTTGTCTTCACCGGCACTGGGATGAAGATAGGAATTCTGGCAATAATGGCTAAAGAAAAAATTATGTAACATTCCAGAAGGCACTAAAAGAAAACAATTTTCTTAACAATTTACATTATCTTGAAGAAAATTATTAAACATAATGAAAAGGAAAGGTGAAAGTAAACAGATCTGTTAACCTCCTTTTTTGTTCACATATTAAAACAATCCCCAACAGTTGTTTACCAAATTTAAATTAAACCATTTAAATCACGTGAATAAAAAAAAAATATTTGGATCCATTTTTTCATGAGCGCTCATCATATATGATATATGGACATACGTACATTCAAACATATAACACAAAACACAAGTGTGCACACATAATATAATACATACAACACATAACATAATAGTAAAGGCCTTATAACTTTTTACAGGTGAAATCTCCATTGCAATGTTTAAAAACTCTATAGTCAAAAAATAGAACTGATCAGCAAAACATTAACCTAGGTCTGTATGAGCTCAAAAAACAAAATAGAACTTCATGATGTGGGAAAGGGCAATAGATATTGAAAGGACAAAATAGATATTGAAAAAAGCATCCTGGTTCTGTCGCAGATGTAAGGATAGCCAAACTGGAGTTTTGGATATCAGCTGTTATGGATTTGAGACAAATCATCTTCTTTTTGGTCTATAGAAATCACTTTAGTTAATCTCTCCAGAATCCAAATTGGCTGTTGTTCTCCCTGTGAAAACAAACAAACAGACTCCTGACTCCAGAGAATTACTGGGTCAGGACCTTTCCATTGTCCTGTTAGAATATCCTTCCAAAGAACCTTGGGCTTATGTACATTTTTTGGACACATATGCCTTTCTGCAGCACTAAGCCCTGATGAATCCAAATTTAAAAAGTTTAGAGTAAAAAGAGTTATTTTAAGTTTATCTTTGGGGAATATATACCCCTTCCCAATTCTGTCTTTTTGCTTTAATAAGTACATTTTAATAGTTTGATGAGCTCTTTCAACTATGCCTTGTCCCTGTGGATTGTATGGGATTCCTGTTATATGAGTAATGCCAAATGATGAGCAAAATTGTTTAAAAGAGGTAGAAGTATAACCAGGGGCATTATCTGTTTTTAACTGTTTTGGAATGCCCACAGTGGCAAAACTTTGTAAGCAATTAGCTATAACATCTTTAGTTTTTTCTCCAGCATGAAGGGAGCCCATCAAAAACCCTGAAGAAGTATCAACTGTAACATGTAAATATTTTAATTTTCCAAATTCTGGCAAGTGTGTGATGTCCATCTGCCAAATATGGTTAGGTATCAATCCTCCAGGATTGACTCCAAGATTAACTTGTGGTAAAAAGGTCACACAATTTTGACATTGTTTTATTATTTGTCTAGCTTGTTCCTTAGTTATTTTAAAATGCTTTTGTAAAGCATTAGCATTGACATGGAACTTTTTATGAAAATTTGTAGCTTCTTCTAGTGTAGAGAAAATATGTATGTCATGTGTAGTTTTATCTGCTAAATCATTGCCCAAACTAAGGGCTCCAGGCAATCCTGTATGTGCCCTGATATGTCCTATAAAGAATGGATCTTTTCTGTCCCAGATTAGACTTTGTATAGTGGAAAGCAAAAAGAAAACAGTAGAGGAAGGGGAAATCCTACCAGCATCTTCAAGGGATACTATAGCATTAACTATATACTGACTATCGGAAAATAAATTAAATACAGAATCTTTAAACATCACAAAAGCTTGTAATACTGCATTAAGCTCTACCTTTTGAGCTGATTGTTTGGGTACTAAAAAATGTAAAAGTTTGATCAGGTGTAAATATTGCTGCTGTACCATTATTTGACCCATCAGTGAATATATTTGGAGCATTCATGATAGGTGTTTTTCTTGTCATTTTTGGAAAAATTACAGGATGCGATGACCAAAAAGACAATAAAGGATTAGATGGTAAGTGGTTATCAAATGAAACATTAGATTTACACATGATTATTGCCCAAGCATTTAACTCATTAGCTAATTCATCAATTTGATTCATAGTATATGGAGTAATAATTTTATTGGGAGAAATTCCAAACACTCCCTTTGCTGCTTTTATTCCTTTGAGTATTAATTGTCCTACAGCCTCAGGATACCTAGTAAGAATAGTGTTAGGAGAATAAGATAAATGTATCCATGATAATGGACCTTCTTGCCAAAATAGTCCTGTAGGAATATTTTTTGTTGGTTGTACAATAAATAATAAAGGCAAACTTATATCAATTCTATCCAAATGCATATTTCCCATATATGTTTCAATGATTTTTAATGCCTTTCTTGCTTCAGGCGTTAACATTCAGGGTGAATTTGGATCTGATGGACCTTTTAGGATATCAAATAAAGGTCCCAACTCTCCTGTTGGTATACCTAGATAAGGCCTTATCCAATTTATGTCTCCTAATAACTTTTGAAAGTCATTAAGTGATTTGAGTTGATCTACTCATATTTGAATTTTTGGTGGGTGGACCATGGTTGAGGATAATAGAACTCCTAAATAATTAATTGGAAAATTTAATTGTAATTTACCTATTGCTATCTCTAGATTATAATTTTTTAATAAGTTTGTAAGTGTGGCATAACATTCTAGCAATGCGTTTTTAGCTTTGTGTGCTAATAATACATCATCCATATAGTGAAATATTTGTAGTTCAGTATTTTGATTTCTAAGTGGCTGGATTACTTTGTTAACATAAATTTGACACATAGTTTGGCTTTTAGCCATCCCTTGAGGGAGTACTTTCCATTCATATCTCTGATCAGGACCTTCATGATTCAGTGCAGGGATAATAAATGCAAAACGTGGACTATCCTCAGGATGAATTGGATTTGAAAAAAAAAACAATCTTTAATATCTATAACTAAAGCATACCAAGTTTTTGGCAAAGCAGACAATTGAGGAATCCCTGATTGAGCAGGTCCCATAATAACCATCTCATTATTAATGGCTCTTAAATCTTACAATAGTCTCCATTTACCAGATTTCTTTTTGATGACAAAAATGGGAGCATTATGGGGAGATACAGAAGGTTGTATATGTCCTTCTGCTAATTGTTGTTTGACCAGGTCATGGGCTGCTTGTATCTTTTCTTTTTCAGGGGCCACTGAGGAACCCATACTGGTCTTTCTGATTTCCAAGTAATTTTTATTGTCTCAGTGGCCCTTTCTGAAAATCCAACCCATGTCTGTCTGTTCCTTGATCTGTTTGTATTGGTGCTGCTATACCTTGTTCTTGTTTTTCTAATATTTTTCCTTTCCTAAAACCTTGTCTAGCCATAATAGTGGGTGCATTTTGGTTGATGTTATTTGTTAATGTCAAACCTAATTGATCTAGGACACCTCGTCCCCATAAATTTATGGGAAGATGATCCAATACATATGGCTGTATAGTTCCTTCACATCCTTCAGGATCCTTCCAATCTAATACCATTGCACTTCTATGGGAATTAGTTGCCAATCCTAGGCCTCGAAGCATTTGAGTGGCTTGTTGTAATGGCCAATGTTTTGGCCATTCTTGAGGAGAGATGATGCTAAGGTCTGCACCTGTATCCAGTAGTCCATTAAATTCATGTCCTTGAATATTTAGTTTTAGCATGTGGCCAGAATCTGAATTTAAAGAAAGCATAGCCCAATCTACACCTGTGGAGCCTAATCCCTTGGAACCTCTTTCTACAGCACGACTGGAAAATTTATCATGTAGGCTTGGTATTATTAGTAACTGTGCTATTCTCTCTCCTGGTGAAATTACTGATATACCCTTTGGAGAACTGGTTATAATTTTTATTTCACCTTCATAAGCGGGATCAATTACCCCCGGACTTATCATAAGTCCTTTTAGAGTAGAAGAGCTGCGTCCCAATAATAAGCCTACTGTTCCTTTGGGAAGAGGTCCTTTTACCCCTGTGGGAATGATTTGAACTCCCATCTCTGGAGTTAGTACTGCTCTGGCAGAGGTGCAGATGTCCAACCTTGCACTCCCTCTGGTTTGTCTGATGAGGGATCTGATGGACAATGTGTCCTGGGCACTACCCTGATGGGGTTGCTGGGTTCCTCCAGTGCTCCGTATATTTGTGGTTTTGGGCCCCAGAGCATTGGGCCCCCCTGTCCATTTTTTGGCAATGGAGCCCGATGCCTTTCTCCATGATATCGTGGATAAACACCTGGGCCTTGTTCATTTTTTGATAATGGAGTACCCTCTATGGTGGTTTGAGAATGGCATTCATTAGCCCAATGTCTCCCTCTACGGCATCATAGGCAAATACCCGGTATTCTACTCCTTTGATACCTAGTTTTGTTAAACCCTCCTCCTATGGGGCAATTCCTTTTAAAATGTCCTGTTTGTTTACAATTGTAGCATGTTCTTGGCCTGGTATCTAAAGCCTGTTTTACTGCAGCTGCCACGACTTGCTCTTGTTCATTAATGTCTCTACATAATTTAATATATGTGTTTAAATCTTCATGTTTCCATGGTCTAATGATTTCTCTGCACCAACGATTCACTTGGTCATAAGCCAGTTGTTTTATTAATGGCCTTTCTTGTTCTGTATTCTCAAAAACTCTGGTAGCTGTTTGAATAAGCCTGTCTACAAATTCAGCATAAGATTCATTAGCTCCTTGTATTACCTTAGATAATTGACCTTGTAAACCTCCATGTCCTTGTAAAGTCTTCCATGCCCTAACCGCCTCTACAGCAATTTGTGCGTATACACCAGGATCATATGCAATTTGTTGTTGCTGATCCTCATAAGGTCCCTTTCCTAACAACATATCTAGATTTCTGTGAGGATAACCAGCTTCTGCATTTTGCCTAGCCATCTCCTTGCAAAATTCCTCATTGGCAACCCTCCATAATAGGTATTGTCCTCTGTTTAGCACAGCTTTACACATATTAGCCCAATCTGCTGGCGTCATGTTCAAGTCGTTAATGGATTCGACCAAGCTTACAGTGAAGGGTGCTTGAGGACCATAGGTTGTTACAGCCTCTTTTAGCTGCTTCACTATTTTGAAATTTAAAGCATGGTGAATTCCCTGCCCTCCTACCTCAAATACAGGGCATGTTAATACTTGAGATCCTGTCTCAGGATCCGAACTATCAACTGCGGGGGTTGGGGGCCTCCAAGCATATGGAGGTGGCCTTGTTAGTTGGACATTTACATCCTCTGGTGATAGAAAGGTGTTAGTAACAGTCTCCTGTAGAGGTGGCGCTGTTGGTTGGACACTTACACCCTCTGGTGATAGAAAGTTGTTAGTAGCAGTCTCCTTTTGTAACTTTCCCCCTGATGGCTTCTTCTGCTCTAAGCTTTGTTCCTCTATCTTTGTCTGAACTGAAGGCTTTGGACTAAGCAAACCAGATACGAATGTCCACAATGGCAATGTACCAACTGGCAGAGTCCCTGGGTTGTTCTTTTCCATTCTTTTTAAATCTTCACCATGATGGTTCCATTGTGATATATTTAACAACTCCTCCTTAAAAAAGCCATGGGCTACATTTTTGTATTGTATCAACGTATGCCCTGACTGTTCTTGATTTTACTGAGATGCCTCCTTCCTCTAACAATTTACTTAACCCTCTTTCAGTTTGTTTTTTACTAATTTCTGATCCCATATTTCTACTATAATACAACCCAACAAGATGACGCCAAACAAAATCGAGACAGAATGAAATAAAAAGGGAACAACAAAAAGTCATTATAGCCTTTTTATCATCCTGACATGTGCATCCATCCTTTCTCCCTATCTGTTCCTCAGACATAAATAGTTTTTCCTCAGATGTGAGTGGTTTTTCTTCCATCTCACTCATCTCCAGGGACAGGCAACTTACAACAAAAGTGAAGCAAAACAAAAGAGGAATCTTAAAATGGCTACCCATCCTCTTGCCCTGCCCTCAGGAGCAAGCAGTTTACCTTATCACTTACCCTCAGTCACTTCCTGTGCAAGCCACCAAATGCCGCAGTCTGGCTGGGCACAATTCAGGAGCCACTTGTCAAAAGAAACGAACTTTATTTTTAAAACCACACATGCCAAACAAAACAGCTCCTCAGGAAAAACCCTCAGAGCCCAACTGCCACCACCAGCTTCCCACAAGCCTCTCTCCCAACCACAAGCCTCTCCACCTCCCACAATCCTCCTGTTCTTGAGGCCGATTGGCTGGGTCACGTGGGCAGAGCCAAAAAAGTCCCCCAATGAGCAGCTCCATGGTCTGAAAGGGCAGGGAAACAGCCCAATGAGCATCACCGCAGAGGAGCCAATCAGATAGATGTTGCTGGGGCCACTGTGAGCCAACATCAGCCTGCAGCTGGAAGTTTGCTGGGGCCCCTTAGGCTGTGGCTCTCAACATCTCCCCCTCTGTGTTTAAACAACAAGCATGTGGCTTAGGGACTGTACCTGCCTTAGGTTGTCCAATAGTACAACTCTGAACCTTAACCTAACCCAAACCCGATGCCTGACCCTCACCCTAATAATACCCCAGCTCTTAATCTGACCCTTTTCCTAAAAGTAACACTTTAATTTGACATACCCATAAAACTAACCCTAAAAGTATCACTATCTGTAAACCTAGACCTGACATTAGTTCTAGCTCTAATTCTTCCTCTAAACCTTACACAAAACCTAGCTCTAATCCTAGCCTTAAATCTTGTCTTAATCCTAAACCTAACCATAACCCTAGCCCTAACCCTAAAGCTAATCATAAAACTAGCCCTAACCCTAAACATAGCACTAAAAACCAAACCGAGCAACAGGCCTAACACCAACCTTAACTTAAACCAAATATTAGCACTACACTAGATATAAACCTAGCTCCAATTCTAATCCTAATCATAACCTCAAAAATAACCTTGAACCTGACTTATATCCTAACAATAACCCTAGGTATAAATATCAAATAAATACCTAATCTTAAACCTAACCCTAACACTTGACCTACCCCTACATCTAATCCTAATTGGAACCCTAGTTCTTTTATTAGCTGTTGCCCTAACCCTAGCCTTAAACCTCACACTAAAACCTAGCCTTAATATGAGCCCTAAACCTAGCTTTAACCCTAACTATAAACCTAACCCTAGACCTAACCCTATGCCTCACTCTGAGCAAAATCTTAACCCTAATGGTAACCCTAGACCTATCCCTAATCCTTAGGTTAACCAAATCCTAACCCTATTAATAGTCCTAATGCTAGATCTCATTCTAGCTCTATCACTATCCCAAACCCTAACCCTAACCCTGACCCTTATTCTGACCATAACATAAACCCTAGGTCTAAACCTGATCCTAATCCTAAACCAAACCCTAACACTAGCCCTACTTGTAAACTTATACCAAAACCTAAACCTACCACTAGCTCTAGACCTAAACCTAATCACAAATCTAGCCTGAACTCGAGCTCTAAAACTAAACAAAATTCTAGCCCTAGCCCTATCAAAAACCTTTACCTAACCAAAACACTAACTCTACCCCTAGACCTTAATCTAGTTCTAATTCTGGCTTTACCCTAACTTAAACATTAACCCAAACACTGACCTTGCATTTAACATAAAACCTAACTTGAAACCTGAAACTAACCAAAACCTAAACCTAATTCTAGACCAAGCCATAACCCAAACCCTAAAACTAGCCTTAAACATAACCCTAAATCTTACATTACCCATAGCCCTAACCCTAGGCCTAAACCTAACACTAAACATAGAACTAATTTTAGGCCTAAACCTAGCTCTAAGCATAACTCTAACCCTAACACTAGCCCTATCCCTATCGCTAGCCTTTGTCTTAGTCCTAAGATAAATCAAAGCCTAACCCTTACCATAAACGTAAACATAGACCTATCCCTAACTCTCACCCTAAACCTAGCCCAAATCCTCAACTTAACCTAGCCCTAAACCTAGCTCTAAACCTACCCATTACCCTAACCCTAAACCTAACCTTATGGATAATCCTGGCCCAAACCCTAATGTTAACCCTATCCTAACTGGAAAACTAACCATAGACATAACCCTAAAATTAAAACTCAGCATAGCCCTAAATCTAGGTCAAACCATAAACCTAACCATAAACCTAAACATAACCATAGCTCTAATCCTAACCCTATCACTGATTCTAACTCTAAACCAAAATCTAAACCTAACCTAACCCTATCTGTTACCTTAACCCTAACCCTAACATTAATAATGATAACCCTAGCCTAAATCTAACCCTAACCCTAAACCTACCATAATTCTATCCCTAGACCTAACCCTAAACCTAGCCCTAACCCTAGCTCAAAACCTAACCTTTATGCTACACATAACCCTAAACCTAACCCTATCCCTAGTTCTAGCACTAACTCTAACCCTAACTCAAGTCATATTCCTAATCATAACTCTAGTTCTCTCCTAAGCTCTAACACTATCAATTACCCTAACCATAACTCTTGCCCTAATGCTAACCCTAAGCCAAACCCTAGCCCTATCACTAACACTAACTGTATCATTTACCCTAAACCAAACCTGAACCTTAAGACAAACCCTAACCATACCCTAACCCTAATGCTAATGCTAATTTGAGCCATAAACTTAAATACTTACCTTAGACACATCCTAATCCTAATAATTTCCCAAGCTCTAAACCTGGACCTTACCAAAAGCTAACCCTTACACTAGACAGCCATAAGCCTAACCCAAAAACTATCTTTAACCATACCCCTAGACCTGATATTAGCTCTAGCACTAATATTAGCCCTGAATCTAAAACAAGCACTAGCCTTATCCTAGCCCTAAACCTAGCCTTAATCATAACCCTAACCCCAACCCTAAACCTAACCCTAACTCAAACACTTACCCTACATCTAATCCTAGCTATAACACCATTCTTTATCCTAAACTTAAACCTAACCCTATCCCTATAACTAGGCCTAAGCTGAACACCAACCCTAACCCTAATCCTAGCCCTAATTTAACCCTATCCCAAACCCTAACTCTAATTTTAGCACTAACACTAACTCTAATGCTCACACTAGCCCTATTCCTAGTTCTAACCCTATCCATTACCATAACTCTAACTCTATCCCTAACCCTTTCCCTATCCTTAATCCTAGCCTAATCCTAGATCTAAACCCAATTATAAATGTAAGCCTAACCCTAAGTCTAAGCCTAACACTAACACTAGCCCTAACCCTAATACTAATTGTAAAACTAGCCCTAACCCTAACCCCAGGACTAAAACAAAACCAAGCAATAGACCTAACCCTAAACCTTAACTTAAACCAAACCCTAAACTACTACCAGAACTAATCCTAGCCCTAATTGAGTCTTAACCCTAACCTTAAAACTAACCCTGACCCTGACTCATATCCTAACACTCACCCTAGCTCTAAACATGACGCTTACCTTAAACTGAAACCTAACAGTAAACCTATCCCTAAGTTGAGTCCTAACTCAAACCCTAAAACTAACCCTGACCCTGACTCCTATCCTAAAAATAACTCTAGCTCTAAATAGCATCCTAACCTTAAATCTAACACTAACACTAAAACTACCCCTAACCCTAACCCTAAAGCTAATCCCAATTTTAACCCTAGTTCTTACATTACTGGTTGCCCTCACCCTACCCCTAACACTAACTCAAAAACTAGCCCTAATCCAAGCCCTACACCTAGCTTTAGCCCTAACCCTAATTATATCCCTACCCCTAACATTAGCTCTAAAACTATCCCTAACCCTAAGCAAAAACCCTAACCCTAATTGTAACCCAAGACCTATCCTTAATCATCAGCCTAATCAAAACTCTCACCATATTAATAGTCCTAACCCTAGCCCTCATTCTAGCTCTACCACTATCCCAAACCTTAACCCTAACCCTGACCCTTATTCTGACCATAACACTAACCTAGGTCTAAACCTGACCCTAATACAAACCAAACAGTAACACTAGACCTACCCGTAAACTTATACCTAAACCAGACCCTATCACTAGCCCTAGACCTAAACCTAATCCTAAATCTAGACTTAGCTCTAGCTGTAGACCTAAACAAAATCTAGTCTTAGCCCTCACAATAACCCTTAACACAAAGACTAACCCTACCGCTAGACATAAGTCTAGACCCAATTCTGGCTTTAATCTTAACTCTAACTCTAACCTGAACACTGACCCTGTCTTTAACACTAAACCTATCTCTAAACCATACCCTAACTGAAAATCTAAACCTAACACTAGATATAGCCATAACCCTAATCCTACAACTAGCCCTAATCATATTCCTAGCTCTTACACTACCCATATCCCTAACTCTATGCCTGAACCTAACACAAAACATAGAGTGAATTCTAGGCCTAAATATAGCCCTAAGTATAAACCCAACCATAACCCTACCCCTAACCCTAATCCTAAACCTAACCCTAGCCTTAGTCTTAAACCTTACTCAAAGTCTAACCCTTACCATAAATATAAACTTAGACCTATACCTTACTCTAAACCCTAACCCTAGCCCTAACCCTAAACTTAACCCTATCCATAAAACTAGCTCTAAACCCACACATTACCTAACCCTAAAACTAACTGTATTGTTAACCCTAACCTTAACCCTAACCGTAACCCTAACCAGAAAACTAATAATAGACCTAATTCTAAAACTTACACTTGCCATAGCCCTAAACCTAGCTCAAAACCTAACCCGTACCATAAACCTAAACATAACCATAGACTTAACATTAATCCTAAAACTAAATCTAATCCTAAACCTAAACCTAAACCTACATCTAACCATATCCATTACCCTAACCATTATCCTAACTCTAATGTAACCTAGCCCTAACCTTAACCCTAACCCTAAACCTACCATATTCCTGTCCCTAGACCTAAGGCTGAACCTAATCCTCGACCTAACCCTAGCACTAACACTAGCTCAAACCCTATTCCTTACCATAAACATAACACTAGCCCACACCCTAACCCAATCCTAGCCCTAATCCTAACCGTAATCATAGCCCAAACTCTACCTCTAACTCTATCCATTACCATAAACATAACATTAAACCTAATGCTAAACCTAGTCCTAACCATAATCCTAACCCTAACCCTAACCCTAATCCTAACTCTATCCCTAGCCCTGATTCTAAGCTGAAGCCTCAACCTAGCCCTAACATTTACTCAATCCCTTACCCTTACCCTTAACCTAACCATAAGAAAATGATATGCCCAACCTAACCCTAACCCTAACCCTAGCCCTAATCCTAAACTTAAAACTAGACTTAACCTTAGCCCTAACCCCAACAATTACCCTAACACTAACCATAAACGTCATGATAACACTAGCCCTACCCCTAAACGTACTCTAACCCTAACTGTAAACCTTACCCTAGACCTAACCATAAACCTAACCCTTGTGTAGTCCTAACCCTAGCTCAAACTCAAACAATTATGCTAAACTTAACACTAACACTAGTCCTAAACCTAAACTTAACCCTAACCCTAATCTGATATCTAAACCAGTCCATTACCTTAACCCTAATGATAAACCTAATCCTAACTCTAGACCTAATCCTAAACCTAACCCTATACTTAGCACTAACCCTAGCTCAAACCCTATCTCATACCCTAAACCTAACCCTAGCCTTAATTCTAACCCTAACCCTAACTCTAGCCCTAATCCTAAACATAAACCTAGCTCTAACTCTAGCTCTAACCTATCCATTACCCTAATGATAACCATAAACCCAATGCCAACCCTAGGCCTAACCCTAACCATATCCATTACCCTAAACCTAATCTGAGCCCTAAACCTAACCTGAAGCCTAAACTTAACCTTATCCATTACCCTAACCCCAACTCAAACCTAATGCTAATTTGAGCCATAACCCTAAACCTTAACCTAACCCAAACCCAAAACCTGACTTTGACTATTACAATTCCCCTAGCTCTCAACTTTAACCTCACCCTAAACCTAACTCTGACACTAGACCTAGCCATAAATCTTACCAACAACTATCCCTAACCATAACCCTAGACCTGATATTAGCCCTAGCCCTAATTCTTGCCATAACCCTAAAACAAACGCTAGCCCTCATCCTAGCCCTATACCTAGCCTTGATCCTAACCCAAACTCTAACTCTAGCCCTATCCCTAATTTTATCCCTCGCCATAGTTCTGAACCTTGATATATCCCCATCCCTTCTCCCAAATCTAAACCTAATCTAACTCTTGTCTTAACCCTTACACTAATCCTAGACGTGATCCTAGCCCTAATTTAGCCCTAACCCTACCACTAGCACTAACACTTACTCTCGCCCTAGCCCTATTCATAAATCCAACCCTATCCCTTACCATAACCCTAACACTTGCCCTAACCTTAGCCCTAACACTAGCCCTAGCCCTAACCCTAGAACTAAACATAACTCTAAGTCCAACCTTAACCCTAAGCCTAAACCTCACATTAACATTAGTGCTAACAATAACACTAATCCTAAAACTAGCCCTAATCTAGTTCAAGCCCTAAAACAAAACCAAGCCATAGCCTTAACCCTAACCCTTAACCTAAAACAAAACCTTAATCCTACACCTAGCCCTAACCTTAGCCCTAATTCCAGTCCTAACCTAACCCTAAAACTAACCTTGAGCCTGACTCTGACCTTACACTAACACTAGCTCTAACATCACCCTAAAAGTATACCTAAAACTACAACTAGAGTTAGCCCTAACCATAACCCTAAAAGTAGCCCTAATCATAACACTCTTTCTTACATTAGTCTTAGCCCTAATCCTAGCCCTAACCTAACCCAAAACCTATCAATAAACTGAGCCCTAAACCTCGTTTTAACCCTAACCCTATCCCTAACCATTACCCTAATCCTAACTCTAGCCCTAAAACTGGACCTAACTGTAAAACTGACCCTAGACTTTATCCTAACCATAATCCTAGCCCTAACTCTAGCTCTAACCCTACCCATTACCCTAAATATAACCCTAACCCTAATGCTAACCTTAGCCCTAAACTTAACCCTAATCCTAAACATAGACCTGACACTAACCCTAACAGTCATCCTAGCACTAACCATAGCTCAAACCCTAACACTTAGCCTAAACCTAACCCTAACACTAACCCTAGGCCTAGCCCTAACCCCAGGCCTAATCCTAACCATAAGCCTAACCCTAAACCTATCCATTATCCTAAACATAAGCCTAACCCAAACATAGCTCTAAACATAGCACTTACCCCACCCATTACCCTAACCCTAACTATAAATGTAAAACTAGCCCTAAACCTAAACCTACTCTAACCCTAAGTGTAAACTTAATCCTAGCCCTAATCCTAAACCTACACTAACCCTAACTGTAAACCTAACCCTAGACCTAACCATAAATGTAACCATTGCCATATTCCTAATCCTATCTCAAACCCTAACACTTATGCTAAACCTAACACTAACCCTTGTCCTAAGCCTAAATCTAACCCTATCCATTTAGGCCTAATCTTAAACTTATCACTAACACTAACCTTATACTTACCTGAACCTAAATTGAACCTAACCCTATCAATTACTCCTACCCTAACCCTAACCCTAATGCTAATTTGAACCCTAAAACTAAACCAAAAACTAACCCAATCTCTGAGGAAGACACTGAATCTATTAACACACCTAGCTCTAAACTTGAATCTTACCCTAAACATAATCATTAAACTAGACCTAGCCACAAAACTAATCCTAACAGTATCCCTAAACATAACCATAGACCTGACATTAGCACTCTACCTAATTTTTGCCTTAAACCTAAGACAAACCCGAGCCCTCATTCTAGCCCTAAAACTAGCCTTAATCCTAACCCAAACCCTAACCTTAGCCCAAACCCTAATTTCAACCCTCGACCTAGTTCTGAACCTAGGTATAACCACATTCTTTCCCCTAACCCTAACCCTAACCCTAACACTGTCACTAACACTAACCCTAGCCCTAACCCTAGGCCTAATCCTAACACTAAACATAGCTCAAGTCCTAGCCATAATTTCTTGCTAAATGTCACCCTAACATTAACCCTAGCCCTAAGACTAACCCTAACTCTAGCCCTAGACCTATATCTTGTACAAATCTTATCTATTGCCTACCCCTAACACTAGCCCTAACCTTAGTCCTACCCTAGCCATAGTCCTAAACCTAGAATTAACCCTAACTCTAAATCTAACCCTAATTCTAAACCTAAACTTCACCCTAACACTAACCATAACCCTAATTCCAATTTGAAAACTAGCCCTAACCCTAGCCATAGCCCACAAACAAAACTAAGCTATAGCCCTAATCCTAACCCTTAAAATAAACCAAATCCTAATGCTACATCTAGTCCTAACCCTATCCCTACAACTAATACTGAACCTGACTCTGACCCTAAAACTAACCCTACCCCTAAACATTACCCTAACCCTAAACCTAACCCAAACACTAGACCTAGCCCTAATCCTAACCCTAAAACTATCACTAACTGTAAAGCTAGTTCTTACATTAGCCAGAGCTCTAATTCTAACACTAAACCTAGCACTAATCTGAGCCTCAACCCTAGCTTTAACCCTAATACTAACCCTAACCCTAACAGTAACCCAAACCCTAGCTCTAAACCTATTCCCTACCCTAAGCCAAGCTCTCACCCTAGTGCTACCCTAGTTCTAACCCTAATCCTTAGCTTACCCCAAACACTAACTCTATTACTAGTCCTAACCCTAGCCCTCATTCTATGTCTAACCCTCACCCGAAGCCTAAGCCTAAACCTTACCCTTATTCTGACCCTAACACTAACACTAGGTCAAGCCTGACCTTAACACTAAACCAAATCATAACACTAGCCCTACCAGTAAACCTATACCTACAACTAACCATAACACTAGCACTAGACCTAAACTTAATCCTAAATATAGCCATAACTCTAGCCCTAGCCCTAAACAAAAAACCTAACACTAGCCTTAACAATAACCATTAACCTAACACAAAGGCTAACCCTAGCCCTAGACCAAACCCTAGTTCTAATTCTGGCCCTAACCATAAACCCAATGCTAACCCAAATACTGATGCTTACCCTAAGACAAACCTTAGCTCTAAACCTTATCCTAACCCAAAACTTAAACCTAACACTAGACATATCTATAACCCTAATCCAATAAACTAGCCATAATCATAACCCTAGCTCTTACATTACCCATAGCCCTAACACTAGCCATAAACCTCACACAAAACCTAGCCCTAATACAAGCCCTAAACCTAGACCTAAGCATAACCTTAACCCTATCCCTAGCACAAACCCTAAACCTAATGCTTGCCCTAGCCCTAACCCTAGCTCAATCTCTAACCCTTACTCTAAACATAACCCTAGCTTTAAACTTAACCCTAAACTTATCCTTAAACCTAAGTGTAACCATAGCCCAAATCCTAGGTCTAATATTATCCATTAACTTAAACATATCCCTAACCCAAATGCTAACCCTAGCCCTAACCCTCACCCTAACTCTAATCCTAACCCTAACCATAGCCCTGATTCTTACACTTACCCTCACCTTAGCCCCAACCCTAGCTCAAACCCTAACACTTACCCTAAACCGAACCCTAACACTAACCCTAGGAGTAACCCAAACCCTAGCCCTAAATCTACCCTTAACCTAAGCCCTAACACTAGCATTAAACTAATTCATTACTCTAAATATAAGCCTAAACCAAACGCTAACCCTAGGCCTAACCCTAACCCTATCTCTAACACTAACCCTATACATTACTCTAAACCTAATCTGAACTGTAAATATAACTTTATCCATTACTAAAACCCTAACCCTAACCCTAATGCTAATTTGTGCCCTAAACTTAAACCTTAAACAAAACCAAACCCTAACCTGCACTCTGACCCTAATAACTCAGCTGTGTACCTGACCCCTACACTAAACCTAACCCTTACACTAGACCTCGCCATAAGCCTATCCCTAACACTATCCCTAACCATAACCCCAGACCTGACATTATCCCTAGCCCTAATCCTAGCCCTAACCCTAACACAAACCCTAGCCCTCATCCTAGCCCTAAACCTAGACTTAATCCTTACCAGAACCTTCACCCTAGCCCTATCCCTAAATATGACCCTCACCCTAGCACTGAACCTATCTATATAACCCCGTGACTACCCCTAAAACTAAACCTAACCCTAGCCATAACCATAGGCCTAACCCTAACACTAATCATAGCTCTAATACTAGCCCTATTTTAACCATAACATTAAGCCTACCCCTAACCTTAGCCCTAACACTAACTCTAACTCACACCCTAGACCTATTTCTAACACTATTTGTTACTGTAACCCTCACAATAGCCCTAACCTTAGCCCTAACCCTAGCCATAGCCCTAACCCTAGATTTAACCACAACTCTAAATCTACCCTAATCTTAAGCCTAAACCTCATTCTATAACTAGCTCTAACACTATTGCTAATCCTAAAACTAGCACTAATCCAAGCCCTAGCCCTAAAACAAAACCGAGCCATTGCTCTAACCCTAAACCTTAACCTAAACCAAACCCTAACCCATAACTAGCCATAAACTGAGCTCTAATTTGAGTCCTAGGCCTAAAACTAACCCTCACCTGAACTCATATGCAAACACAAACCCTAGCTCTAAATATCACCCTAACTCTGAAACTAATGTAAACACTAGATGTAGCCGAAACCCTAACCATAAAACTAACCCTAATCATAACCCTAGTTCTTACATTGGCCTAAGCCAAAGCCTAGCCCTAACTCTAACAGAGAAATAGCCCTAATCGGAGCCCTAACACTAGATTTAACCTTAATTCTAACCCTAAAACTAGCCCTAATTCTAACCCTAATCCTTACCCTAAACCTAGCTCTAATCCTATCCATTACCCTAAGCTAAATCCTATTCATAAGGCTAACTCTAGTCCTAATTGTAATCCTTAGCCAAATGCAAACAATAACCCTATTACTAGTCCTAACACTAGTCCTTATTCTAGATCTAATGTTAACCCCAAACCTCACCCTTATTCTGACCCTAACACTAATTATGGGTCTAAACCTGACACTAAACTGAAACTGAAACCTGAAACTAGCTCTACCAGTAAACTTATACCTAAACCTAACCCTAACACTAGCCCTAGACCTAAACCTAATCCTAAATCTAGCTATTACTCTAGCCCTTGACCTAAACAAAAACTTAGTGCTAGCCCTAACAATAACCCTTAACCTAAACCAAACACTAACCCTAACAATAGACCTAACCCTAGTCCTATTCTGGTTTCACCCTAACTTTAACCTGAACACTGGACCTTACACTAACATTAAACCTAGTTTTAAACCTGACCCTAACCCAAAACCTAAACCTAAAACTAGACCTAGACATAACCCTAAACCTAAAACCAGCTCTAATCAGAAACCCTAGATCTTACATTACACATAGCATTAACCCTAGGCCTAAACCTAACACAAAATTTAAATAACCCTAACCTTCATCCAGGCCTAAACCTACCTTAAGCATAACCCTAACCCTCACCTTAGACCTAACCCTAGCTCAAAGCCTAACCCTTAACCTAAACATAACCTTAACACTATCCCTAACCATAACCCTAACGGTAGCCCTAGTCCTAACCTTAACACTAGACCTAACACTAGCTCTAACCCTAGCCATTACCCTAACTTTAACCCTAACCCTAATGATAACCCTATCCCTAACCCTAACCAAAATCCTAACCCAAACCATAAACCTAACCCTAAACCTAACCCCAAACCTAAACCTTGCCATAGCCTTAACCCTAACTCAAACCCTAACACTTACCCTAAAACCAACAGTAAACCCAGCTCTAAAACTAAACTTAAGCCTAAACCTAACCTGAACCATAAAGCTAACCTTACATCTAACCAAATCTATTACTCTAAACCTAATCCTAACCCTAATCAAAACCCTAGCCCTAACCCTAAAATTAACCCTGACCATAACACTAAACCTAACCATCGTCCTATACCTAACCCTAGCTCAAAACCTAAACTTTACCCTAAATATAACCCTAACCCTAACCCTAAGCTAGGGTTACTAGCCATAATCCAAATCCTAACCGAACTCTAGCCATAATCCTAATCTAACCCTAGCCCTAAACATAGATATAACCCTATATGTTATATTTATGATAACCCTAATCCTAATGCTAACCCTAGGCATAACCTTAACCCTTTTGCTAACCCAAAAGCTCTACATTGCCCTAAACTTACCCTGAAACCTAAACCTAACCCAGTCAATTACCCTAACCCTAACTCTAACCCTAATGGTCATTTGAGCCTGGTCCCTAAATCTTAACCTAAAACAACCCTAACCCTGATCCTGACCCTAAAAATACACCTAGTTCTAAACCTGAACCTTACCCTAAGTCTAACACTTACACTAGACATAGACAAAAAGCTAACCCTAAATCTACCCCAAATTGTAACACTAGACCTGATATTAGCCCTAGCCCTAATTGTAGATCTAACACTACAACAAACCCTAGCCCTCATCCTAGCCCTTAACCTAACCTTTATCATAACCCTAACACTAACCCTAGCTCTAACCCTAATTCTAACCCTCACCCTACCTCTAAACCTAGCTATAACACCATGCCTTGTCCTAAAATTAACTATAACCTTAGCCCTAACACTAGGCCTATGCTGAACACTAACCCTAGCCCTACTCCTAGCACTAACTTAGCCCTATTCATAAAACTAACCAAAACCCTACGCCTAAGACTAACTCTAACTCTCATCCTAGCCCTAACCTTTACCCTATAGTTAGATCTAGCCCTAATCCTAGATATAACACTAAATCCAAATCTAACCCTAAGCCAAAGCCTAAGCCTAACACTAACACTAGCCCTTACCCTAATGCTAATTTTATAACTAGCCCAAACCCTAAACCTAGGTCTAAAACAAAACTGAGAAGCAGCCCTAACCCTAAAACTTAACTTAAATCAAACACTAACACTATACCTATACATAACCCTAGCCCTAATTCGAGCCCTAACCCTAACCTTAAAACTTATCCTGACCCTGACTCATACCCTAACACTGACCTACCTCTAAAGAACACCCTAAACTGACACCAAGCCCTAACAGTAACCCTAGCCCTACTTCAAGTTATAATCATAACCTTAAAACTAACCCTGACCCTGATTGACATTTTAACAGTCATCCTAGCTGCAAACACAGCCCTCACATTAAACTGAACACTAACAGTAACCCTAACCCTTATTTGAATCCTAACCCTAACCCTAAAATTAACCCTGATGCTGACTCATATCCTAACAATAATTCTAGCTCTAAATATTACTGTAACCTTAACTCTAAAACTAACACTAGACCTACCCCTAACCATAACCCTAAAACTAACCCTAATTGTAACCCTGGCCCTTACATTAGCCAATGCCCAAATCTAGTCCTACCCTAACACAAAAACTAGCCCTAATCCGAGCTCTAAACTTATATTTAACCCTAACCCTAACTCTAGCATTAACCCTAGCTCTAAGGCTATCCCTTAACCTAAGAAAAACCCGAACCCTAATGGTAACCCTAGACCTATGTCTAATCCTTAGGCTAACCAAAACCCTAACCCTATTAATAGTCCTAACCCTAGCCCTCATTCTAGCTCTAACCCTATCCCAAACTCTAATGCTAACCCGGAACCTTATTCTGACCCTAACACTAATCCTAGGTCTAAAACTGACCCTAACCCTAGACCAACCCCTAACACTAGCCCTAGACCTAAACCAAATCCTAAATCCAGCGTTAAATCTAGCCCCACCTAGACCTAAACATAAACCTAGCCCTAGCTGTAACAATAATCCTTAACCTAACTCAAACACTAACCCTAACATTAGACCTAAACATAGTCAGATTTCTGGCTGTAACGCTAACACTATCTCTAACTCAAACCCTGACCCTGTGTTTATAGTAAACCTATTTCTAAATCTGCCCCTACCCCAAAAACTAAACCTAACACTAGACCTAGCCATAACCCTAACCCTACAATTAGCCCTCAACATAACCCTAGCTCTTACATTACCCGTAGCCCTAACCTTACCCTAAACCTGACACAAAACCTAGAGCTAATCCTAGGCTTAAATCAAGGTTTAAGCATAACCCTAACCCTAACCTTAGCCCTAACCCTAACCTAACCTAACCTTTGCCTTAGTCCTAATCCTAGTTCAAAGCCTAAACATTACTCTAAACTTAAACCTATACCTATCCCTCAATCTAACCCTAACCCTAGCCCTAATCCTAACCTTAACCCTAGCCCTAAACCTAGCTCTAAATTTACCCATTACTCTAAACCTAAACCTAAACCTAAACTTATTGATAATCCTAGGATTAATGCTAAATCTAAACCTAACTGAAAAACTAATCCTAGACCTTATCATAAAACTCATATTTTCCATAGAACTAACCCTAGATCAAACCCTAAATTTTAGTATAAACATAAACATAACCATAGCCCTAACTCTAATCCTAAACTTCAATCTAATTTTAAACATCACCCTAAATCTACATCTAATCATATATATTACCCTAAACCTAACCCTATCCCTAATGATATCAGTAGCCCTAATCCTAACCCTAACCCTATGAGTACCATAATCTTATCTCTTAGAAGGAACCCTAAACCTAACCCTCACCCTAGCCCTAACCGTACCTCAAAACGTACCCTTATGCTAAACATAAACCTAAGCCTAACCCTAGTTTTAATCCTAAACCTAACCCTAATTCAAGACCTATTCCTAACCATAAACCTAGCCCTAAACTTAGCTCTAATCCTATACTTACCCTAATGTGAACCCTAGGCCTAACCTTAACCCTATCACTAACCCTAACCTTATCAATTACTCTAAACCTAATGTGAGCTCTAAACAAAACCCTATCATTACCCTAACCCACACCCTAGTGCTAATTCAAGCCCTAACCCTAAACCCTAATCTCAAACAACTCTAACACTGACCCTGACCCTAATAAATCTCCTAGCTCTAAAGCTGATTCTAACACGAAACCTAACCCTTATACTAGACCTAGCCATAACCCTAATCCTAAAACTGTCCCCAACCATAAGCTTAGAACGGGAATTAGCCATAGCCCTAATACTAGCCCTAAACCTAACACAAATCCCAGCCCTTATCCTAGCCCTAAACCTAGCCTTAATCCTAACCCTAAACCTAACTTTACGCCTAACCCCAAAACTAACCCTAGCCCTAATCTTAGCCCCAATTTAGTCCTATTCCTATCCCAATCCATAACACCAGCCCTAAGACTAACTCTAACTCTCACACTATCCCCATCCCTTTTCTAACCCTATCCATTACCGGAACCCTAATCCTATCCCTAACCCTATCCCTAACCCTAGCCCTATCATTAGCTCTAGCCCTAATCTAGATCTACTTTTAACTCTAAATCAGACACTAACTCTAAGCCTAACCCTAAACCTAACCCTAACTCTAAATCTAACTTTAACCCTAGCCCTAAAACAAAACCGAGCCATAGCTCTAACCCTAACCCTTAACCTAAACCAAACCATAACCCTAACCCTATCCTTAGCTCTTATTCTAGTTTTAAGCTGAAAACTAAAACTAACACTGACCCTGACTCTGACCATAATACTAACCCTAGTCTAAACATCACTCTAACCCTAACTCTAAACCTAACACTAGACCTACCACTAACCCTAACCCTAACCCTAAATTTAACCCTAATTGTAACACTGGTACTTACATTAGCCTTACCCCTAACCCTAGTACTAACTTAACCCAAAACCTAGCCCTAATCCAAGCCCCAACTCGAGTTTAAACCCTAACCCTAATCCTAAAGTTAGCCCTAATCAAAACCATAACCCTAGCCCTAATCCTAGCTCTAACCCTATCCATTGCTGTAACCATAACACTAGGCCTAAACCTAACCCTTTCCCTAATCCTAAACCTATGAATTATTCTAAACCAAACCTAAACCCTAAACCTCATCCTATCATTACACTACCATAAAGCTAAATTGAGCCCTAACTTTAAACCTTAACTTATCCCAAACTTCTAACCTAGACCTTGACCCTAATAATACCCCTAGCTCTAAACCTGACCCTAACCCTAAACCTAACCCTTACATTACATGAAGCCATAAACCTAACCCTAAATCTATCTTTAACCATAACCCTAGATCTGATATTAGACATATCCCTAATCCTAGCCCTAACCCTAAAATAAACCATAGCCCTCATTCTAGCCCCAAACCTAGCCTTAATCATAACTCTAACCCTACCATAGCCCTAACCCTAATTGTAACCCACACCCTATCTCTAAACCTAGCTATAATGCTATTCCTTACCCTAAACTTAACCCTAAACCTAACCCTAACTCTAGGCCTAAGGTGAACAGTAAGCCTAGCCGTAATTCTAGCCCTAATTTAAACATATCCCCAACCCTAACCCTAACCCTAGCCCTAAGACTCACTCTAACTGTCACACTATACCTATCCCTAATTCTAACCCTATCCTTTACCATAATCCTAACCCTAGCCCTAAACCTAGCCTAATCCAAGGTCTAACCCTATCCATTACCCTAATGATAACCCTTATGCTAACCCTAGGCCTAACTCTAACCCTATCCATTACACTAAACCACACCTAAACCCTAAACCTAACCCTTTCATTACCTTAACCTGAAACCCTAATGATAATTCAAGCCCTAAACCTAAACACTAACCTAACCCAAACCCTCACCTTGATCCTGACCCTAATAATAACCCTAGCTCTAAAACTGACCCTTAGTATAAACCTAACCCCTACACTAGACCAAGCCATAAACCTAACACTAAATCTATCCCTAACTCTAACCCTAGACCTGATATTAGCCCTAGCCCTAATAATAACCCTAACTCTAACACAAACATTAGTCCTCATCATACCCCTAAAACTAGCTTTAATCATAACCCTAAACCAAACCATAGCCCTAACCCTAATACTAACCCTTGCCCTAGCCCTCAACTTAGCTATAACCCAATATATTACCCTAAACATAATCCTAACTCTAACCCTAACCTAAGGCCTAAACCTAACACTAACATTAGCCCTAATTTAGCCCTATCCCTAACCCTAACCCTAACCCTAATCCTAACCCTAAGACTAACTCTAACCCTCATACTAACTCTATCACTAGTTCTAACCCTATCCCTTACCATAATCCTAAACCTAACCCAAACTTTAGTCCTAAACCTTGCCCTATCCTTAGCCCTAGCCCTAACCATACATCAAAACCTAACTCTAAATCTAACCCTAACCCAAACCTAAGCCTAACCTTTATGAATACATTTATATTTAGACTCTGTGTCTACAGATGTTGGCTTCAAATATTATTTAGAATATATTCATTAGTTTCATAAAAGGCATACCATTTCTGTGTTGTATAGAGAACTGAGGGTCAGGGATAAGATGCTATGCTAAGGGGGAAAGGAATGAGGGTATGTGATGATTCTAACTTAGCAACTTTTGAGGAGAACTCTAATGAATAGACAGGGGGAATTTATGGAAGAAGGTATACATTCAAACTCCTTATCTGTATTCATAAAATTACCCTATGTATAAATAGTAAAAGTTAGGAGGCTGAAAGTGGAATAGAGAGAGAAAGGAAAAAGAAGAAAAAATAACAAGGAAAGAAAGAAAGAGAGGGAGAAAGAAAATAAGAGCAAATAAAGAGGTGGCAATTCCTCTATATTATACAATTCTAGTGATTCAGTTCTTAAAGTCCAATTTCATGGAAAGTTCTTGGTTTCAAATATGTTGAGGTTGTGACGACCAGAGAGGGAAGGGTAGAGGAGAAGCATGATAAGAGCAAGAAAAGAAAAGTATGAAAAAAAAGTCTCTCAGAACTCTGTTTTCTTTTCCTGCAGTAGGTGGAGTGTCAATTCCTAACTTGAGTCTCTGTGCTCAGAGTGGTGGAGGTAGCCAGGGGGAGACGGCTTGAGCTTCTAGCTGGAGCCTCCCTACTCTTAGTCTCCGAATTGGAAACCAGGTGCCTGTACAGTTGCTGTTCCGCATTGATAGCTACACCCCTCAAAAGCTTGTGATAAAAATCTTGAGTTATCGCTGGAGGTAGGGGAGTTGAAAATCGTGTACCTGTTAAGCTGCAGAACCAAGCTGGTAGCCAAGCCCACTGATAGATAGCAAGTAAGGTTTTGCAAGATGGATTCCATCTATTACAGATGTATGGTGTTTGGTGAGGTGGGTAGTTCTAAAGTGACCTTGTGCTGTTTCCAGAGTTCTGTCTGTTGACCCGCAAGCAAAGCCTCTGTGTTCTGTGCTGCCTTCCCTCTGTGCAGAGAGCGCTTGTGTTGCTGAGACTGCTGTCTGCACCCAGAGATACTGCGCAGCCCAGCCTTCCATCTGTGCTGAGAGCACCCACGTGGCCCTAGTTTTCTTCAAATTTCTATGATACTGGTCAGGATTCGTCTTTTACTTAGCCTTAGGTTAGGCCTCCCCAGGTTTGGGCCTTGTTGGTTCAATGGTTCGCTGTCAGGAACAGTTTGTATTTAAAGGTTTCCCTTCATTATGGCTTATTGATGTGAATGAAAATTGGGCTGGAAATCAAACAGGGTTGGCAGGAGGTGCTTGAAACTTCACACAATCAGTTCTCAGTGGGCACTCTCTGGTTTCTTTCTTTTGAAGGTAGGCCAAAGATGAAGCATGCAAAAGAAACTGTATCTGAGAGCCCTTAAGGAGAAAACAGAGAAACATGTATGTACTGAAATAAGTCTCCCAACAATTTGATCAGATTTCTTTGATACTACATAGTATTCAACTTTTAGCTTGCTCCACTAGGCTCCACAAGGTAAGCACTTCTAGGATCAATGGTTCTCTAAACAGGTAAGGGTTAGTGTTACAGTTAGGGTTAGAGCTAGGTTTAGAGCTTGTGTTAGGGTTAGAGTTTGTTTTGTTCAAATTTCTTTGATAATGGGAAGATTTGTCTTTTACCTAGCCTTACTATGTGCCCTTGTTTTGGGCCTTCAATGTTCAATCGTTCACTGTTGGGAATAGTTTGTTTTTAATGTCACTTCATTTTGACCTATATTGGTAAATAAGAATGGAGCTGAAAATCAGAGGGTTGGTGCTAGCTGGTTGAAACTTCACATACTCAATCAGTTGTCTGTGGGCACTCTCTGGTTTCTTCCTTGTAAAAGTAGTGATAAGCTGAAGCATGCAAAACAAGTTTATCCAAGAGCACTTTAGGAGAAAACAGGGCAATATGCATGTACTGAAATGCTTCCCCCAATTATTTGGTCAGATTTCTTTGATGCTGTGCAGGATTCATATGTAAGCTTGCCCCACTACTCTCCCCAAGTTTAAAACTTTTATGATCAAAGGTTCTCTTAACACATTAGGCTTAGGGTTATGGTTAGAGTTAGGGTTAGAACTAGTGTTAGGGTTAGAGTTAGTTTTATTCAACTTTATGGATACTAGGCAGATTTTATCTTTTCCTATTCTTAGTATTCTCCCCATGTTAGGGCCTCCTAGTAAAAGGGTTTGCTTTCAGGAACAGTTTTAATTTTCATCTTTCACTTCATTTTGCCCTATAGAAGTGAATGGAAATGTAGCTGGACTCAAAACAGAGTCTGTGTTAGCTGCTTGAAACTTCACACACTCAATCAGTTCTCAGTGCAAATTCTCTAATTTGTTTCTTGTTGTAGTAGCCCAAAGCTGAATTAGAAAGAAACAGCTTTATCTGTGAGCACTTTAGGAGCAAGCTTCATTTTTTCCCATGGATTAATTTGATATTGTATAGGATTCATCCTTTTCCTAGTCTTAGTAGGATCCCCAAGTTTGGGTTTTCAAGGTTTCCCAGTTCACTGTTAGGAACAGTTTGAATTTTTAGGTTTCACTTTATTATGGCCTATACACGTGAATAAAAATGGAGCTGGAAATCCAACAGAGTTAGTACTAGATGATTGAAACTTCACACACTCAATCATCTCTCTGTGGGCACTCTCTGGTTGTTCCTTGTGAAATTACCATAAACTGAATCATGAAAAAATAATTTATCCAAGAGCACATTAGGAGAAAACAGGGAACTATGCACATACTGAAATCCCTCCCCCAATTATTTGGTCATATTTCTTTGATACTGCACAGGATTCATCTGTTAGATTGCCCCTCTTGGCTCCTTTATTTGGAGACTACTATGATCAATAATTTTCTAAACAGGTTAGGTTAGATTTACTATCTGTTTAGCACTTGGGTTACAGCTAGTGTTTTGTTAGATTTAATTTTTTTCAAATTTCTTTGATACGGGGCAAGATTCAACTTTTATGTAGCCTTACTATATTCTTTAGTTTTGGGCTTCTTGGGTCAAGGGTTTGCTCTCCTGAACAGTTTGTATTTTAAGTTTTCATTTCATTTTGACATATGCATGTAAATGGAAATGGAGCTGCAAATCCAACAGTGTTGGTGGTAGCTATTTCAAACCTCACACACTCAATCAGTTTTCCATGGGCATTCTCTGGTTTATTCCTTGTAAAAGTAGCCCTACGCTGAAGCATGCAAAGCAACTTTATGTGAGAGTACTTTAGGAGAAAACAGAGAAATATGCATGTACTGAGCTACCTCACCAATTATTTGGTCAGATTTCTTTGATATTGTGAAAGATTCATCTGTTAGCCTACCCAACTTGGCTCCCCAAGTGTGGGACTTCTAGGATCAAAGGGCTTCTAAACAGATTAAGGTTAGTGTTAGGGTTAGTGTTAGGACTAGGATTAGACCTATTTTTAAGGTAAGAGTTTTGTTTTCAAATTTCTATGATACTGTGCAGGATTCATCTTTTTCCTATTTTGACTATACTCCAAATGTTTGGGCCTCCTACATAAAGGGTTTGCCTTCAGGAATAGTTTCAATTTTCATTTTTCTCTTCTTATGCCCTATAGGGGTGAATGGAATTGAAGTTGGAAATTGAACAGGGTTTGGGCTAGCTGCTTGAAACTTCACACACTCCATCAAGTTTTCAGTGAGCATAATCTGGTGTTTGCCAAGGAAGAAGCCCTAAGATGAAGTAGAAAGTAACAGCTTTATCTCTGAGTGCTTTAGGAGCAAGCAGAATACCCAGATTTTTTTGGTTGGATTAATTTGATACTGTACAGAATTCATCCTTGACCTAGCCTTAGTAGGCTCCCCAAGTTTGGGCCTTCAAGGTTCAATGTCAGGAACAGTTTGTATTTTTAGGTTTCACTTCATTATGGCCTACAGGTGTGAATCTATAGGAGCTGGAAATCAAACATGGTTGGTGCTAGCTGCATGAAACTTCACACACTCAATCAACTCTCTGTGGGCACTCTTTGGTTTTTCTTTGTGAAAGTACCTTAAGCTGAAACATGAAAAACAATTGATCCATGAGCATTTTAAGAAGAAAACAGGGAAATATGAATGTACTGAAATACCTCCCCCAATATTTCACCAAATTTCTTTGATACTGCACAAGATTCATCTGCTAAGGTGTGCCGCTAGGCTCCCCAAGTTTTGTACTTCTATGATCATAGGTTCTCTAAACAGGTTAGAATTAGTTTAGGGTTGGGTTAGATCTAGTGTTAGAATTAGAGTGAGTTTTGTTCAAATTCATTTGATACTTGGCATATTTTGTCTTTTACCTAGCCTTACTATTTTCCCTACGTTTGGGCCTTATCCCTTCAATGGTTTGCTGTCAGGAACAGTTTGTGTTTTAAGGTTTCCTTCATTTTGACCTATACGGGTAAATGGAAATGGAACTTGAAATCAAACAGGGCTTGGTGCTCGCTCCTTAAAACTGCACACAATCAGTTCTATGTGGGCACTCTGGTTTCTTCTTTGTGAAAGTTTCCCAAAGCTGAAGCATGCAAAAACGTCTTTATCCAACAGTACTGTTGGAGAAAACAGGGAAATATACATGTACTGAACTACCTCCCCAAATTATTTGGTCATATTTCTTTGATACTGCACAAGATTCATCCATCTGTTAGCTTGACCCAATAGGCTCCCTTAATTTGAGACTTCTATGATAAAAGGTTCTCTAAACAGTTTAGGGTTAGGTTTATGGTTAGGGTAAGGGTTAGGTTTAAACCTAGTGTTAGGATTAGAGTCAGTTTTGTTCACATATCTTTGGTACTGGGCAGAATTCATCTTTTACCTACCCTCACAATGTTCCCTGGTTTGAGCCTTCTTGCTTTAATGCTTCACTGTCAGGAACAGTTTGTATTTTAAGGTTTCACTTTATTTTTAAATATTTTGTTGAAGAGAAATGGAGCACAAAATCAAACAGTGTTGGTGCTAGCTGCTTGATACTCCACACATTCCATCAGTTCTTTGTGGGCAATCTCTGGTTTGTTCCTTGTGAATGTTGCCCTCAGCTGAAATATGCAAAACAACTTTATCTCAGAGCATGTTTGGAGAAATCAAGGAAATATGCATATACTGAAACACCCCAATTATTTGCTCAGATTTCTTTGATACTGTGCAGGATTCATGTGTTAGCTTGCCCCACTAGGCTCCCTTAGTTTGGGACTTCTATGATCAAAGGTTCTCTAAACAAGCTAGGGTGATCTGTAGGGTTAGGTTTAAAGATAGATCTAGTGTTAGGTTTGCAATAGTTTTATTCAAATTTTTTGATAGTAGGCAGGATTTATCTTTTACCTAGCCTTACTATGTTCCCCAGGTTTGGGCCTTCTAGGTTCACTGGTTTGCTGTCAGTATTTCAGTTTTTATTTTAAGGTTTCACTTCATTTTGACCTATATGGGTAAATGGAAATGGAGCTGGAAATCAAACAGGGTTTTTGCTAGCTTCTTGAATCTTCACACCCTCAATAAGTTCTCTGTGAGGATGCTCTGTTTTTATCCTTGTGAAAATATCCCAAAGATGAAGCATGCAAAAACAACATTATGCAAGAGCATTTTAGGAGACAACAGAAAAATATGCATGTACTGAACTACCTCCCCCAGTTATTTGGTCAGATTTTTTGATACTGGGAAGGATTCATCTGTTAGCTTGTCCCACTAGCCTCATCAAATTTGAGACTTCTATGATCAAAGGTTCTCCAAACAGGTTAGGTTACAGTTAGGTCTAGTGTTAGGGTTAGAGTTTGTCTTGTTCAAACTTCTTTGATACTGGGCAGGATACATAACCTTACTATGTTCTCCAGGTTTCAGCCTTCTCAGTTCAACTCTTTGCTGACAGGAACAATTTGTATTTTATGGATCCATGTTATTTTGACCTACATGTGTAAATGGACATGGAACTGGAAATCAAACAAGGTTGGTGCTAACTGCTTGAAACTTCACACACTCAATCATTCCTCTGTGGGCACTCTCTGGTTTGTTCCTTGTGAAATTAGTAATACATTGAAGCATGCAATATAAATTTATCTGAGAACACTTTAGGAGAAAACAGGGAAATCTGCATGTACTGAAATAGCTCCCCCAGAGTTGGTCTCCTGGTAAAGAAAGTGAGTCACATACACCCGAGTCTCACTCACTTTGTCATCAAGCCAGAGGGGCAGAGCAGAGCCACTGCCCACGCCCAGAACAGGCCAAGCAACCTGCCGGCGTGGTAGTCACGACACCCCAATTGGAGTAGGGGCAGAGCAGAGCCACCACCCACGCCCGCAAGGTAGGCAGACCTGTGACCAACTAGCGGAACAAGCCCAGCGGCCTGCCAGCATGGTAGACATGACACCCCAATTGGAGTAGGGGCAGAGCACAGCTGCCACCTGTGCCTGGAACAGGCCCATAGACCCGCCAGAGTGGTAGTCATGTCACCCCAATTGGAGTAGTGGCAGAGCAGAGCCGCCGCCCGTGCCCGGAACAGGCCCAGTGGCCCGCCGGCATGGTAGTCACATCACCCCAATTGGAGTAAGGGCAGAGCAGAGCCGCTGCCTGCGCCTGCAAGTTAGGCAGACCTGCGCCCGACCGGAAGAACAGGCCCAGGGGTCCGCAGGCATGGTAGACACGTCACACCAATTGGAGGAGGGGCAGAGCAGAGCCTCCACAAGCGCCTGCAATGTAGGCAGACCTGTGACCGACCAGCAGGACAGGCCCAGCGGCCTGTCAGCATGGTAGACAGATCACCCCAATTGGAGGAGGAGCACAGCCACCACCCGCCCCTGCAAGGGAGACTTTTCAACTATACAAGAGCAATATACATATATAGGGGGAAAATTTCAAAAACACAACAGTTTCACCAAGCAGAAAGAAACGTGAGCAGTATGAAAAGACAAGGAAAGAAAGGACCACAAGCAATGCAGGTCAACTCAACTTTAGAAGAGGTAATAGCTCCAGCAGATGGAATGTCAGATAAAGAATTCAGGATATACATGCTTCAGATGATCTGGAGTCTCAAGGAAGACATTAGACAGCAAAATCAGACAATGAAAGATCACTTCAACAATGAATTACATAAACAAATCCAAGAAGCAAAAGATCAACTATACAGGGAGATAGAGGTTATAAAAACAAACAAACAGAAATCCTAGAAATGCAGGAAGCAATAAACCAACTTAAAAACTCAATTGAGAACACTACCAGCAGAGTAGAACACTTAGAAGATAGAACATCAGACAATGAAGACAAAGTATTTCAACTTGAAAAGAACATAGACAGCTCAGCAAGACTGTTAAGAAACCATGAGCAGAACATCCAAGAAATATGGGATAACATAAAGAGACCAACCTTAAGAGTCATTGGGATACAGGAAGGTATAGAGGTCCAAACCAAAGGAATGAGCAATCTATTCAATGAAATAATAAGAGAAAACTTCCCAGACTTGAAGAATGAGACAGAATCCCAAATCCTAGAAGCCTACAGGATGCCGAACATGCAAAATCATAAGAGATCCACACCTAGACACATTATAATGAAGATGCCCAACATACAGAATAAGGAGAGAATTTTAAAAGCTACAAGAGAAAGGAAGCAGATTACATTTGGTGGTAAACCAATCAGGATAACAGCTGATCTCTCAACACAGACTCTGAAAGCTAGAAGATCCTGGAATAACATATTTCAAACACTGAAAGAAAATGGGTTCCAACCAAGAATCGTATATCCAGCAAAATTAAGCTTCAGGATGGAAGATGAAATTAAAACCTTCCACTATAAACAAAAGTTAAAAGAATTTGCAGCTAGAAAACCATCTCTTCAAAACATCCTCAGAAAAACATTACAGGAAGAGGAAATGGAAAATAACAATGAAAACCAACAGTGGGTGGTAGGACAGTAAAGGAGGGAAAAATAATCAAAGAGGAAAACAAACCATCTTTAGTAACATAAATAAACAAATATGGCTGGAAGAACAACCCATATCTCAATAATAACCCTAAATGTTAATGGCTTAAACTCACCAATCAACCCTCTTTTCCATAGTTAACAGCTAAGGGAAACTGTGAGCTCAACTTTTAAAACAAGAAATTACTCCTTATTATGACTGTGTCCAAGTTTATACATTTTACTAATATCCCCCTCCTTGAGTCATGAGTGATGATGGACTTAACTCTGTTTTCTCTATGGTGTCAGCTTAAAAGCCCAATGCTCTGTGAAAATAAAGCAGCCATACCTGGAAAAAAAAGAATAGCTCCCCCAATTATTTTGTCAGATTTCTTTGAAACTGCCCATGATTCATCTGTAAGATTATTCCACTAGACTTCCCAATTTCGAAACTTCTATGTTCAAAGGTTCTCTAAACAGATTAGGTTTAGGGTTAGACTTAGTGTTACGACTGCGTTTAGACCTGGTGTTAGGGTTAGAGTTAGTTTTTTAAAAATTTCTATGATACTGGGCAGGATTCAACTTTTTCCTATTTTTACTATACCCCAAATGTTTGGGCCTCCTACATAAAAGGGTTTTCTCTCAGGAACAGTTTAAATTTTCATGTTTCTCTTCTTTTTGCCCTATAGGGGTGAATTGAAATTAAGCTGGGAATCAAACAGGGTTTGTGCTAGCCTCTTGAGACTTCACACACTCAATCAGTACTCAGTGAGCATTCTCTGGTTTGTTTCCTGTGAAATATCTCTAAGCTGAAGTAGAAAGAAACAACTTTGTCTCTAAGTGCTTTAGGAGCAAGCAAAATACACATGTACTGAAAGAGCTTCAAATTTTCTTTGGTCCGATTACTTTGATACTGTATAGGATTCATCTTTGACCAACCTTAATAGGCTTCCCAAGTTTGGGCCTTCAAGGTTCAATGGTTCAATGTCAGGAACTGTTTGAATTTTTAGTTTTCAATACATTATGGCCTATAGATGTGAATCGAAATGGAGCTGGAAATCAAACAGGGTTGGTGCTAGCTGCATGAAACTTTACACACTCAATCACTTCGCTGTGGGCATGCTCTGGTTTGTTTCTTGTGAAAGTACCTTAAGCTGAAGCATAAAAAAACAATTTATCCATGAGCACTTTAGAAGAAAACAGGGGAAATAGGCATGTACTGAAACACCTTTCCCAATTATTGGTCAGAATTTTTGATAATGGGCAGGATTCACCTGCTACCTTGCCCTACTAGGCACCCCAAGTTTTTGACTTTTATGATCAAGCTCTATAAACAGGAAAGGTTTAGATTTAGGATTATGGTTAGGGCTAGGGTTACAACTAATGTTTGGGTTAGAGTTATTTTTGTTCAAATTTCTTTGATACCGGTAAGAATTTATTTTTTACCTAGCATTACCATGTTTCCCAGGTTGGGCATTCTCAGTTCAAGGTTCATTGTCAGGAACAGTTTGTGTTTTAAGGTTTCACTTCATCTTGACATCTATGGGTTAGGGTTAGGGTTAGAGCTATGGCTCAGGGATTTTTTTTGGGGGGGGGCTAGGGCTAGGGCTAGGGTTAGGGCTAGATTGTGAATTAGTGTTAGGGTTAGGGCTAGGGTTAGGGTGAGGTTTAGGCTTACGGTTAGGGTTAGATTTAGAGATAGGGTTAGATCCATGGTTAGGATTAGGGCTAGGGTTAGTCTTATGGTAAGGGATAGGGTTAGAACTAGGGAAACGGCTGGTAGGAGAGTCAGATTTAGATTTAGGACTAGGCTTAGGGTTAGGGTTAGGGTTAAAGCTAAATTATGGCTAGGACTAGGGCTAGGATTAGTGTTAGGTTTAGGCCTAGTGGTAGGGCTATATTGAGGATTAGCATTGGGGTTAGGATTAAGTTTAGGGGAATGCGAGGTGTTATAGCTAGCTTTAGGGCTAGGTTGAGGGTACAAATTATGATTAGGGCTAGGGTTAGTGTTCAGGTTAAGATTAAGTCTAGGTTTAGGGCTAGGTTTCTGTTAGGTTCAGGGCTAGAACTAAGGCTAGGGCTAATGTCAAGTCTAGGGTTATATTTAAGGATAGTTTTAGGGTTAGTTATTGCTAGGTCTAGTGTCAGAGCTATGTTTAGTGTAAAGGTCAGGTTTAGAGTTAGGGGTATTATTAGGTCCATGGTCAGTGTTAGCATTTAGTTTCAGTCAAAGTTTAGGTTTAGGGCTTGAATTAGTGTTAGGTTTAGGCTTAGGGTTAGGGTAATGGATAGGGTTAGGTTTAGGTTTCAGTTAAGGTTTAGGGTAATGGTTGGGTTATATTTAGCAATAGGGTTAAGGTTAACATTAGGTTAGGGTTATGGTTAGTATAATAGATAAATTTAGAGCTAGGGTTAGGGATAGGTTATGTTGTGGATTAAGTCTAAAATTAGAGTAAGGTTTAGGGATAGGTCTAGGTTTGGTTTTCAGTAAGTGTTTGGTTTAGGGCTAGGGATATGGTTAGGTTAGGGTAAGGGTTAGTGTTTGAGCTAGGGTCATGTCTAGGGCGAGGGTTAGGTTTACATTTAGGTCTAGGGATATGTTTATGGTTAGGGTTTGGTTTAGGGTTTGGGTTATGGCTAGAGTTTTTATTACAATTAGGGTTAGGTTTAGGGTAATGAATAATGTTAGATTTAGGGTTAGGGTTAGGGTTTGTCTAAGGGGTAGTCTTAAGATTATGTTTAGTTTAAGGCTGAATATTTCTGCTAGGGTTAGGGCTATGGTGAGCTTTAGGTTTATGGTTAGGTTTTGGGATATATTTATGTTTAGGGTTAGGTTTAGTGTTAGGGATTGGGTTATAATTATGGTAACTGACAGGTTTAGAACTAAAGTTTGAGCTAGGATTAAGGTTAGAGAAGAGCTTGGGTTAGGGTTATGGTTTAGTATAAGGCTAGGGTAATGTTTAGGGTAAGGGTTTGGCTTTGAACTAGGGTTTGGTCTAAGGCAAGTGTTAGTGTTAGGGTTACTGTTGGGGCTATGGTTGGGATTAGGATTATGCTTAGGGCTAAGTCTAGGCCTAGGATTATGGCTAGGTTTTGTGTTTGGTTTAGGGCTAGGGTTAGGACTATGGTTAAGGTTAGGGCTACTGTTAGGGTTAAGATTAGGGTTAAAATAGGGTTAGGGCTAGGGTTATGTTTAGGGCTAGTGTTAGGGTTAGGGTTGTGGTTAGGTCTAGTGTTAGGACTAGGTTTTGGGTTAGGGTCAGGTTTAGAGATAGGTTAATGTTAGGGTAAGGGTCAGTGTTCCAGATAATATTAGGGTTAGGTTAAGGGTTATTGTTAGGGCTAGAGCTAGGATTTTGTTTAGGTCTAGGGCTAGAATTATAGCTATATTTAGGATTAGTTTTGGGTCTAGATCTATGTTAGGGTTAGGTATAGGTATAGACTTACTGGTAGGGCTAGTGTTAGTGTTTGGTTTAGGGTTAGGGTCAGGTTTAGACCTAGGGTTAGTGTTAGGATCAGAATAAGGGTCAGTGTTAGGGTTAGAACTAGAATTAGGGCTAGGGTTAGGACTAGTAATACTGTTAGTGTTTAAGTTAGGCTAAGGATTAGGGTTAGGACTAGGGTTAGCATTTGGTTTAGGGTTTGGCTTAGGGTAAGGTATAGGGTTAGAGGTAGGTTTAGGGTTCGGGTAAGGGTTAGGGTTAGGGCTAGTGTTAGGGTTAAGATTAAGGTTTGAGCTATGGTTTGGACTAGAATAAGGGGTAGGATTTGTGTTAGGGTTAGGCTAGGGATAGGTTAAGTTTTAAATTTAGAACTAGGGTTACAATTAGGGCGAGTTTTAGGGTTAGGGTTAAGGCTTGGTCTGGTGTTAGGGTTAATTTAAGTTTAGGGTGATTTTAGAGCTAGGATTAGTGTTAGGATCAGTGTCATGGTCAGTGTTATTTTTAGATTTAGGGTTAGGGCTAGGTGTAGGTTTATGGTTTGGTTTAGGTTAAGGGTTAGGGTTAGGGCTATGGTTCGGTATTTTATTAGGGCTAGGGCTAGAGTGAGGGCTAGTTTTAGGAGTAGCATTAGGGTTAAGGTTAGGTTTAGGCTTAGGCTTTGCATTGGGGTTCGATTTTGAGTTAAGTTTAGATCTAGGGTTAGGGCTAGGGCTAAGGAAATGGCTAGGGTTAGGCCTAGGGTTAGGGCTAGATTTAGAGTTCCAATAAGGGATAAGGTTAGAATTAGTTTTAGGTCTAGGGAGAGAGTTAGACTTAGTTTTAGGGCTAGGGTTAGGATTAGGGTTAGGATTAGGCCTAAGTTATTTCTAAGATTACGGATAGGATTGGTTTTAAGTTAGGCCTAGTTTTAAGGTTATGGTTATGATTAGGGCTATGTTTAGTGCTAATATAAGGTAGGGTTTGTGTTCGAGATAGGGCTAGGATTACATCTAGGGCTAATGTCAGGTCTTGGGTTATGGTTATGAATAGTTTTAGGGTTAGGTTTTGGCTATGTCTAATGTAAGGATTAGGTTTATGGTAAGCATCAGGTTAGAGTTACTAGAATTATTAGGGTCAGGGTCATGTTAAGGGTTTCTTTTAGGTTTGAGTTTAGGGTTAGTGCTCAAATTAGCTTTAGGGTTACAGTTAGGGTAATGATACGGTTAGATTTAGGTTCAGGTTAGGTTTAGGGTAATTGATAGGGTTGGGGTTAGTGATAGGTTTAGGTTTAGGCCTAGGGTTAGCATTAGGGAAAGGGTTATGTTTAGGGTAATGGATACAGTTAGAGTTAAGGTTAGGGCTAGGATTATGGTTAGGATTAGGTCTTGAGATAGGGTTAGGCCTAGCATTAGCATTAGGATATGTGTTATGATTAGGGTAATGGATATAGTTAGACCTAAGTTTATAGCTAGACTTATGTTTAGGATCAGGTCTTGAGTTACTCTTAAGGTATGGTTTAGAACGAAGGTTAGTGTTATGTTTAGCATAAGAGTTATGTTCTGAGCTATGATTAGGGTTAGAACAAGGGTTAGGTTCAGGGTTATGTTTAAATATAGGATTACGGTAAGTTTCAGGTTCGGGTTAGGGTTAGGGGAATGGTTATAATTAAGTTTAGGGTAAGGGTTAGGGTAATAAATATGGTTAGATGTAGGTTTCAGGTTAGGGACAGGGCTAGATTCAAGTTTAGGTTTAGGGTTAGGTCTATGGTTATGTTCAGGTTTATGGTAAGGGTTAGGGTTTGATTTATGGTTAGGGCTATAGCGAATATTAGTTTAGGGTTAGGTCTAGGGTTAGTTTTCTGTTTAGGGTTAACATTATGGTTAGGGTTAAGGATAGGGTTACAATTAGGGTTATGGTTAGGGTAATGGGTAAGTTTACAGCTAGGATTAGTTCTTGTGTTATGGTTAGGATTAGGACTATGTTTAGGGTTAGATTCAGGAATAGTTCTAGGTTTATGTTTATAGTAAGGGTTATGTTTTGAGCTAGGGTTAGGATGAAGGCGAGGGTTAGGTATGAGTTAAAGCTAGGGTTAGGTTTAGGGTTATGATTAGGGCTAGGTTAAGGCCTAGGATTAGCTCTAGGTTTTGTGTTAGGTTTAGGCCTAAGGTTAAAGCTGAGGGTAACATAAGAGCTAGGATTATGATTAGGGCTAGATTTAGGGTTAGGGTTATGGCAAGATCTAGTGTTAGGTTTAGATTTTCAGTAAGGGTCAGGTTTAGAAATGGGTTTACTGTTAAAGGTAGAGTCAGTGTTTGGGTTAGAGTTCAAGTTAGGGTTACAGCCAGAATTAGGAGTAAGTTTAGTTCTAGGAGTAGGGTTAGTGTTTGTGTTAGGTTAAGGGTTATTGTTAGGCCTAGGAATAGGTTTTGTTTAGGTCTATGATTAGATATAAGGCTAGATTTAGGTTTAGGTTTGGGTCCAGGGTTAGTGTTAGGTTTTAGTTTAGTGTTAGGGTCAGGTATAGATCTAGGGTTTGTGTTAGCATCAGAATAAGGATAAGGGTTAATGTTCGGATTTGGGATAGGATTAGAGATAGAATGAGGGCTAGGGTCAGGACTATTAATAAGGTTACGATTTTTGTTATCCTAATAATTAGGCATAGGTCTAGGGGCAACATTAGGTTTAGGGTTATTCATAGGGTGCTGAAAGCCATGGCAGAGTCTGTATGGCCCCTGGCATTTTGCCAACAGTATTGGTTGACAGGCGAGGCATTACTATCTGCCTCGGCCGCTACTTTTGAGTTCTTGTGCTACTTTGGAGTTCTCGTGGGGATTCCCAGGGATTCCCCAATAGTTCCCATTGATTGGGGAAGTGCAGGAGGAGGGATTTCCGGGAGAGATATTTCCGGCTGGGGGTTCCTGGACGAGCCGCGTGGCGTGCGGCAGAATTCCCCTGGAGCGTGTGTGAAGTGTTTTCTTGCAGTTCAAAAATAAAGTTTGTTCCTGCTTCAGTGGCTCGTGATTTGTGCCCAGCCAGACTGTGGCAATTGGTGGCCCATACAGGGAACGTCTGAAGCTTGGGGGTAAGCAAAATTGCTCGCCCTTAAGGGAAGGTGAGAGAATGGGTGACAATTTTAAAAAACAATGTGTTCTTGTTTTGATTTGTTTTGTTTTTGTTTCAAGCTGCCTATCCCTAGAACTTTCTCAGGTAGACTGGGAAAAATGGTTGGCTCAAGGTTTGAAGTTGTTCGGCCCTGAGGAAGAGATAGAAATAGACCACAAATGCACATGTCAAGAAAATATGAAAATTGATACAACAATTTTTTGTTCCGTTTTTGTTTCATTCAGTTTCGGTTTTGTTTTGTGTTATCTTATTGGGTTGCGTTATTATTATAACAGATTAGAAATTAGTAAAAAACAAACTGAAAGACTGTTAAGTAAATTGTTAGAGGTTCAGACCATGGAGAAAGACATTTTAGATCAAGCAAAAGAGAAGGTCTCTCGAGCTAGTCAAACAGAGGAAGAAAATTTAAAGGAAGAAAGCTTAGAGGAGAAACAGCTATTAAGGAAAAAGCTACAACAGGAGGCTGCTATTAACACCGTTCTATCACCAGAGGGCATAATTGAACCAACAGCTCCACCTATGGAGATAGCTGAGTGGCCCTCAACCCCCGTAGTTGATAGATGGGATCCTGAGACAGGACCTCAAAGATTAGCATGCCCTGTACTTGAGGAGGCAGGAGGGCAGCGAATTAACCATGCTTTAGATTTCAAAACAGTGAAGCAGTTAAAGGAGGCTGTAACAACCTATGGTCCTCAAGCACCCTTCATGGTAATCATGGTCGAATCCATTACCAACTTGGACATGAGGCCAGCAGATTGGGCTAGTATGTGTAAATCTGTGCTAAATGGAGGACAATATTTGTTATGGAACTTTGCCAATGAGGAATTTTGCACGGAGACAGCTAGGGAAAATGCAGCAGCTGGTTACCCTCAAAGAAATCTAGATATGTTTTTAGGAAAAGGACCTTATGAGGGTCAATGGCAACAAATTGAATATGATCCTAGTGTATACACACAACTTGCTGTAGATGCGGTTAGGGCATGGAAAACTCTACAGGGGCATGGAGATTTACAAGGACAATGATCTAAGGTAATACAAGGAACTAATGAACCTTACGCTGAATTTGTAGATAGGCTTATTCAAACGGCTTCCAGAATTTTTGGGGATACAGAACAAGCAATGCCATTTATAAAACAACTGGCTTATGACCAAGCAAATCGTTGCTGCAGAGAGGTCATTAGACCATGGAGACATGAAGATTTAAACACATATATTAAATTATGTAGAGACATTAATGAACAAGGGCAAGTCTTGGCAGCAGTACAACAGGCTTTAGATGCTAGGCCAAAAAATGCTATAATTGTGAACAAACAGGACATTTTAAAAGGAATTGCCCCATAGGAGGAGGGTTTAACAAAGATAGGTATCAAAGGAGTAGAATACCGGGTATTTGCCCACGATGCCATAGAGGGAGACATTGGGCTAATGAATGCCATTCTCAAACCACCATAGAGGGTACTCCATTATCAAAAAATGGACAAGGACCAGGTATTTACCCAAGATATCATGGAGAAATGCATCGGGCTCCATTGCCAAAAAAACGGATGGGGGGGCCCAATGCTCCGGGGCCCACAACCACAAATATACGGGGCACCGGAGGAACCCAGAAACACCATGGAGGAACCCAGCAACACCATCATGGTAGTGCCCAGGACACATTATCCATCAGATCTCTCATCAGATGAACCAGAGGGAGCACAGGATTGGACATCTGCACCTCTGCCAGAGCAGTACTAACTCCAGAGATGGGAGTTCAAATCATTCCCACAGGAGTAAAAGGACCTCTTCCCCAAGGAACAGTAGGCTTATTGTTAGGATGCAGGTATCCTGAGGCTGTAGGACAATTAATACTCAAAGGAATAAAAGCAGCAAAGGGAGTGTTTGGAATTTCTCCCAATAAAATTATTACTCCATATACTATGGATCAAATTGATGAGTTAGCTAATGAGTTAAATACTTGGGAAATAATCATATGTAAATCTAATGTTTCATTTGATAATCACTTACCATCTAATCCTTTGTTGTCTTTTTGGTCTTCGCATCCTGTAGTTTTTCCAAAAATGACAAGAAAAACCCCTATCATGAATGCTATAAATGTATTCACTGATGGGTCAAATAATGGTACAGCAGTAGTAGTTACCCCTGATCAAACTTTTACATTTTTAGTACCCAAACAATCAGCTCAAAAGGTAGAGTTTAATGCAGTTTTACAAGCTTTTGTGATGTTTAAAGATTCTGTATTTAATTTATTTTCTGATAGTCAGTATATAGTTAATGCTATAGTATTCCTTGAAGATGGTGGTAGTATTTCCCCTTCCTCTACTGTTTTCTCTTTGTTTTCTGCTATACAAAGTCTAATCTGGGACAGAAAAGATCCATTCTTTATAGGACATATCCGAGCACATACAGGATTGCCTGGAGCCTTTAATTTGGGCAATGATTTAGCAGATAAAACTACACATGACATACATATTTTCTCTACACTAGAAGAAGCTACAAATTTTCATAGAAGGTTCCATGTCAACACTAATACTTTACAAAAGTGTTTTAAAGTAACTAAGGAACAAGCTAGACAAATAATAAAACAATGTCAAAATTGTGTGACCTTTTTACCACAAGTTAATCTTGGAGTCAATCCTAGAGGACTGATACCTAACCATATTTGGCAGATGGACGTCACACACTTGCCAGAATTTGGAAAATTAAAATATTTGCATGTTACAGTTGATACTTCTTCTGGGTTTTTGATGGGCTCCCTTCATGCCGGAGAAAAAACTAAAGATGTTATAGCTCATTGCTTACAAAATTTTGCCACTGTGGGCATTCCAAAACAGTTAAAAACAGATAATGGTCCTGGTTATACTTCTACCTCTTTTAAACATTTTTTCTCATCATTTGGCTTTACTCATATAACAGGAATCCCATACAATCCTGAGGGACAAGGCATAGTTGAAATAGCTCATCAAACTATTAAAATGTACTTATTAAAGCAAAAAGAGGGAATTGGAAAGGGGTATATATCCCCCAAAGATAAACTTAAAATAACCCTTTTTACTCTAAACTTTTAAAATTTGGTTTCATCAGGGCTTAGTGCTGCAGAAAGGCATATGTGTCCAAAAAATGTACATAAGCCTATGGTACTTTGGAAAGATATTCTAACAGTACAATGGAAAGGTCCTGATCCAGTGATTGTCTGGAGTCAGGGTTCTGTTTGTGTGTTTCCACAGGGAGAACAACAGCCGATTTGGATTCTAGAGAAACTAACCAAAGCGAATTCTACAGACAAAAAAAAAAGATGACTTTACTCAAATCCATAACAGCTGATATCCAGAGCTCCAGTTTGGCTATTATTACATCTGCAACAGTGATTAACCAGGATGCTTTTTTCAATATTTATTTTATTATTGCCTTTTCCCACATAATAAAGTTCTATTTTATTTTTGAGCTCATACAGACCTAGGTTAATGTTTTTTTCTGATCAGTTTTATTTTTTGACTGTGGAGTTTTTAAACATTGCAATGGAGATTTCACCTAGGTAAAGCTACAAGGCCTTTACTATTGTTTATGTGTTGTATGTTATGTGTGCACACTTCTGTTTTGTGTTTTATGTCTGTATGTGAGTATGTCCATATATCATATATGAGGAGCGCTCATGAATAAATGGATCCAAATTTTTTTATTCACGTGATTTTAATGGTTTAATTTAGATTGGGTAAACAGCTGTTGAAAATTGTTTTAATATGTGAACAAATAAGGAGGTTAACAGATCTGTTTGTTTACTTTCACCTTTCCTTTTCATTATATTTAATAATTCTGTTCAGGATAATATAAATTGTTCAAAAAATTGTTTTCTTAGTGCCTGTTGGAATGTTACATAATTTTTTTTAGCATCATTGCCAGAATTCCTATCTTAATCCTAGTGCTGGTGAAGACAGAGATAAAACCAAAGTACAGCTTCTTTGATAGTTATCACAATAAACTGTATAAACTGATGCATCAATGATTAATAACTCAAGAAGTAATGCTTAATCAAGGAGTCGATTTACTTTGGGAGAAAATGGGCATATTGACAGATTCCTCTGCTTTGAACTGCTTGCAGAACTTGCCTGGACTATGTATCACTTCTATGCATTGTGAACTATCTGTTGGTGCAACGAATTGTGGTAGTGCTGGAGTATTTTTGCTGATGGTGTCACCGGTGGTACAATTTTTCAAAGGAGCCCTCAATTGGCTTAGTGTCATGACATTTTGCATCCTCCTCCCTTCTACTAGTGATGGTCTAAAATTTGGGGGCCAACAGTGGTGAGGCAAAGAACCTCACCCCCCCCCACTGGCACCAAGGCCAAATTTGGGGGCCAACACAGGTGAGGCAAAGAACCCCACACCCCCACTGGTGCAAAGGCCTATCCACAAGTATGGCTGTATGCTGGACTGGTAGTCAGTGCGGGTATGATCCAATTGCAGTGGTACCAACCTAAGACGGGAGGCTTACGCCTAGAGGTCAGCTCATCAGATGACGGGTAAGGACCATATGTTGAATTGGACAACCTAACAGGCATGGTCCCTAAGCCACATTGCTTGTTGTTTAATTAAACAGAAGGGGGGGGGATGCTGAGAGCCACGGCCAAGTCTGTATGGCCCCTGGCATTTTGCCAACAGTATTGGTTGACAGGCGAGTCGTTACTATCCACCTCGGCCGCTACTTTTGAGTTCTCGTGCTACTTTGGAGTTCTTGTGGGGATTCCCGGGGATTCCCCGAGAGTTCCCATTGGTTGGGGAAGTGCAGGAGGAGGGATTTCCGGGAGAGATATTTCCGGCTGGGGGTTCCTGGATGAGCCGGGTGGCGTTCGGGAGAATTCCCCGGGGGCGTGTGTGAAGTGGTTTCTTGCAGTTCAAAAATAAAGTTTGTTCCTGCCTCAGTGGCTCATGATTTGTGCCCAGCCAGACTGCGGCAATAGGGTAAGGGATAGCCTTAGAGCTATGGTTAGGGCTAGAGTTAGGTTTTGGGTTAAATCTAGGTTTAGGGCTCGGATTAGGGCTAGTTTTTGGGTTAGGGTTAGGGCTAATGATAGGGAAATGGGTAATGTAAGAACTAGGGCTGCAATGAGGGTTAGTTTTAGGTTTGGGTTACTGGTAGGTCTAGGTTAGGGTTAGATTTAAGGTTAGGATAATATTTAGAGCTAGGGTTAGTGTTAGGATATGAGTCAGGGTCAGGTTTAGATTTAAGGTTAGTGTTAGGTTTCAAACTAAGGCTATGATTTGGTCTAGGTGTAGTGTTAGGGTTTAGTTTAAGTTAAGGTTTATGGTTAGGGCTATTGCTCAGTTTGCTTTACTGCAAGGGTTAGGGTTAGGGCTAGTTTTAAAATTAGCATTAGGGTTAGGGCTAGTTTTAGTGTTTGGCTTAGGCTTAGGTTTAGGGTTAGATTTCGAGATAGTTTTAGATCTATGGTTAGGGGTAGGACTAAGGATAGGTCAAGGGTTAGGGCTAGGGTTAGGGTTATAGTAATGTATAGGGTTAGAACTAGGGATAGGGATAGTGTGAGAGTTAGAGTTATTCTTAGGGCTAGGGTTAGGGTTAGGTTTAGGTATAAGTTATCGGTATGGCCAGTGTTAGGTTTTGCTCTAGGTTTATGGTCAGTTTTAGACCTATGGTTTGTTTTAGGGTGAGAATAAGGGTCAGGGCTAGTGTAAGGGTTTGAAATAGGATTAGAGCTAGAATGAGGGCTACGGTCAGGACTATTAATAGGGTTTTGTTAGCTTAAGCATTAGGGATAGATCTAGGTATACTATTAGGTTTACGGTTTCATTTAGGGTAAGGGAAAGGGTTGGAGCTAGGTTTAGGGCTAGAGTTAGGGTAGGGTTAGTGTTACAGTTAGGTTTAGGGTTCGAATTAGGGATACTTTTGTGTTAAGGTTAGGACAAGGGTTAGGGCAATTGCTAATAAGAACTAGTGTTACAATTAGGGTTAGTTTTAGAGTTAGGATTAGGGGTAGGGGTAGTTTTAATGTTAGGGTTAAGTTTAAGGTTAGGGTGATATTTAGATCTAAGGTTAGTTTTAGGATATGAGTCAGGTTAAGGGTTAGTGTTAAGACTCACATAAGGGCTAGAGTTACTGTTAAGTTTTGGTTTTTGTTTAGGTCTAGGGCTAGAGATAAGGCTAGACTTAGGATTAAGATTAGGTACAGGGCTAGAGTTAGTTTATAATCTAGTGTTAGGTTCAGGTTTAGAACTAGGGTTTGTGTTAGGGTCAGAATAAGGGTCAGGGTTAGTGTTCGGATTTGGGATAGTATTAGAGCTAGAATGAGGGCTAGGGTCAGGACTATTAATAAGGTTAGTATTTTGGTTAGCCTAAGGCTTCCGCATAGGTCTAGGGCTACCATTAGGGTTAGGGTTATTCATAGTGTAAGGGATAGCCTTAGAGCTATGGTTAGGGCTATAGTTAGGGTTAGGGTTAAATCTTGGTTTAGAACTTGGATTAGGGCTAGTTTTTTGGGTTAGGGTTAGGGCTAATGATAGGGAAATGGCTAATATAAGAACTATGGCTACAATGAGGGTTAGTTTTAGGGTTTGGGTTGCGGCTAGGTCTATGTTAGGGTTAGGCTTAAGGTTAGGATGATATTTAGAGCTAGGGTTAGTGTTAGGATATGAGTCAGGATCAGGGTTAGGGTTAGGACTCGAATTAAGAGTAAGTTTACTTTTAGGTTTTAGTTTAAGGTTAGGAGGGTGTTTGGAGCTAATGTGAGTGTTAGGATATGAGTCAGGGTCAGGGTAAGATTTAAGGTTAGTGTTAGGATTCGAATTAAGGCTATGATTAGGTCTAGGTGTAGTGTTAGGGTTTGGTTTAAGTTAAGGTTTATGGTTAGGACTATTGCTCAGTTTGCTTTACTGCAAGGGTTAGGGTTAGGGCTAGTTTTAGAATTAGCATTAGGGTTAGGGTTAGTTTTAGTGGTTGGCTTAGGCTTAGGGTTGGGATTAGATTTCGAGTTAGTGTTAGATCTAGGGTTAGGGCTAGGACTAAGGATAGGTCAAGGGCTAGGGTTAGGGTTAGGGTTATGTTAATGGATAGGGTTAGAACTAGGGATAGGGATAGTGTGAGAGTTAGATTTAGCCTTAGGGCTAGGGTTAGGGTTAGGATTAGTTATAAGTTAGCAGTATCGCCAGTGTTAGGGTTTGCTCTAGGTTTAGGATCAATTTTAGACCTAGGGTTTGTGTTAGGGTCAGAATAAGGGTCAGAGTTAGTGTAAGGGTTGGGATAGGATTAGAGGTAGAATGAGGGCTAGGGTCAGGACTATTAATAGGGTTCTAATTTTGGTTAGCCTACACATTAGGGATAGATATAGGTTTACCATTAGGCTTACGGTTTCACTTAGGTTAAGGGAGAGAGTTAGAGCTTGGTTTAGGACTAGAGTTAGCATAGGGTTAGGGTTAAACTTAGGTTTAGGTTTCGGATTAGGGCTAGTTTTGTGTTAGGGTTAGGATTAGGTTTAGGGCAATTGCTAATATGAGAACTAGGGTTACCATTAGGGTTAGTTTTAGGGTTAGATTTAGGGTTAGGGGTAGTTTTCGTGTTATTGTTAAGTTTAAGGTTAGTGTGATATTTAGATCTAGGGTTAGTTTTAGGATATGAGTCAGGGTCAGGGTTAGTGTTAGGACTCACATAAGGGCTAGGGTTACTGTTAAGTTTTAGTTTAAGTTTAGGATGGTGTTTCAAGCTAGGGTGAGTTTATCATATGAGTCAGTGTCAGTTATACTTTTAAGGTTCAGGTTAGGACTCGAATTAAGGCTATGATTAGATTTAGGTATAGTGTTAGGGTTTGTTTCAAGTTAGGTTTAGGGTTAGGTCTATTGCTCGGTTTTGTTTTACTGCTAGTGGTAGGTTTAGGGATAGTTTTATGGTTGGCATTAGGATTAGGTTTAGTGTTAATGTGAGGCTTAGGCTTAGGGTTAGGGCTAGGACTAAGGATTGGGCAAGGGCTAGGGTTAGGGTTATGGTAAGGGCTGGGATTAGAACTAATGATAGGGCTAGTGTGAGAATTATTGTTAGTCTTAGGGCTAAGGTTAAGATTAGGGTTAGGAATAGGGCTAAATTAGGGCTAGGATTAGGTCTATGGTGAGTGTTTAGTTAAGTATAGAATTAGGGTTAGATTTAGGATTTAGTTTAGGGTAAGGGATGGTGTTATGCTAGTTTTAGAAGTAGGATGATGTTTAGAATAAGGGTTAGGATTAGGGTTATGATTAAGGCTAGGTTTAGGGCTAGGATGAGGGCTAGGGTATGTTTTAGCATTAGGCTAGGATTAGGAGTATGACTAATTTCAAATCTAGAATTATCTTTAAAGATAGTTTTACGTTTGGGATTATGGTTACGTCTAGTGTTAAGGTTTAGGTTTAGGGTTAGGGTCAGGTTTAGGGCTAGGGATATTATTAAGGTGAAGGTCCAAGTTAGGGTTTGGAAGAGGTTAAGGCTTAAAATTAGTAATAGAATTAACATTAGGGTATGGATGTGGGTAATGATAGGCTTAGAATTAGGGTTCATGTTAGGTTTAGGGAAATGGATATGGATAGGATTCGAGATAGGGTTAGGTTTAGGCCTAGGGTTAGCATTAGGGTTTGGGTTATTTTTATGGTAATGTATAGGATTAGGTCTAGGGTTATGGTTATGATTAGGGCTAGGGCTAGGGTTAGGGTTAGGTTAAGGGTAAAGCTTGGGTTATGGCTTGGATTAGTGTTAATTTAATACAAGGGTTATGATTATGGCTAATTTTAGAGTTAAGAGTCAGGCTAGCTTTAGTTTTAGGGTTAGTGTTAGGATTAGTGTGATGTTTAGAGCTAGGTTTAGTGTTAGTGTCAGAGTCAGTGTCAGAGTTAGTTCTAGGGTTTGGCTTAAAACTCGAATTAGGGCTAGCATTAGGGGTAGGTGTATTGTTAGGGTTTGGTTTAGTTTAACGGTTAGGGATAGATCTTATGGCTTGGTTTTGTTTTAGGGCTAGGATTAGGGCTAGTTTTATGATTAGGGTTAGGGCTAGTGTTAGGGTTAGGCTTAGGCCTTGGGTCAGGGTTAGATTTAGAAATGGATTATGATGTAAGGTTAGTGCTTGGGGTATGGATAGGGCAAAGGTTAGGACTAATTTCAGGGCTAGGGTTAGGGTTACATTAAGGGATAGTGTTAGAACTAGTGTTGGGGTACTGTGAGAGTTAGATTTATTCTTAGATCTAGGGTTATGGATAGTTTTAAAGATATGGTGAAATTATGGTTAAGATTAGGGCTTGGGTTAATATTGGAGGTAGAACTAGGGTTAGGGTTAGGGTTAGGATTAATCTAGGTTTAGGACTAGGATAAGTGCTGGTTTATTTTTTAGGGTTAGGGCTAGGATTAGTTCTCGTACTAATGTCAGGGGTGAGGTTATGATTTAGGAGAGGAGAGTTTTAGGATTAGGTTTATGGTTAGGTCTAGTTTAAGGGTTAGATTTAGGGTTAAGTGTCAGGTTTAGAGCTAGGGGACATATTAGGGTCAGGATCAGGTTAGTGTTTGGTTGAGGTTAGGGTTTAGGGTTAGGGCTCAAATAAGCATTAGGGTCAGGGTTAGAGTAATGATAGGTTTTTGTTTAGGGTTCAGGTTAGGTTTACAGTAATTGATAGGATTAAGTTTAGTGATACAGTTTGGGTTAGGCCTAGGGTTTGCATTAGGGTAAGGGTAATATTTAGGATAATGGATAGGGTTAGAACTAAGGTTAGGGCTAGGGTTATGGTCAGGAATATGTCTTGAGTTAGGGTTAGGGTTAGGATTAGACCTAGGGTTAGTGTTAGGTTATGTTTAGCATAAGGGTTAGGTTTTGAGATAGGGTTAGGGATAGGGCGAGGGTTAGGTTTAGAGTTAGGTCTAGGAATAAGATTAGAGGATGGTTAGGGTTAGGATTGGATTAGGGGTAGCATCATCATTGGGGTAGGGTAGGGGTTATAGTAATGGAGATGGTTAGACGTAGGCATAGGGGTTATGGTTAGCGTTATATTGAGGTTTAGGTTTAGGGTTAGGGCTATGGTTATGTTTAGGTATATGGTAAGTGTTAGCATTTGAGCTACATTTAGGTCTAGGCAAGTGTGAGGTTTAGGGTTAGTTCTAGTGTTAGTTTTCTGGTTAGGTTTAGGGTTAGGGTTAGTTCTAGGGTTATCAATAGGTTTAGGATTAGTTTTAGGGTAATGGGTAGGTTTAGAACTAGGCTTAGGGCAAGGTTAAAGTTTAGGATTAGAGCTAGTGTTAGGGATATATTTAGAGAAAGGTGTAGGTTTATGTTTAGGATAAGGTTCAAGATTTGAGCTAGGGTTAGGACTAATCGAGTGTTAGGTTAGAGTTAGGGTTAGGGTTAGTGTTATGCTTAGGCCTAGGTTTGTGCTAGGTTTAGGCCTCAGGTTAGAACTGTGGGTAATGTAAGTGCTAGATTTATGATTAGGGCTAGTTTGAGGGTTAGGATATTGGCTAGGTCCAGTGTTAGGTTTAGATTTTAGGTTAGCATCAGGTTTAGAGTTAGGTATACTCTTAAAGGCAGGGTCAGTGTTTTGGTTAGAGATAGAGTTAGGGTTACAGCCAGAATTAGAACTAGGTTTATATCTAGGTGTAGGATTAGTGTTTGTGTTAGGTTAAGGGTTACATTAAGGGCTAGGGATAGGTTTTTGTTTAGGTCTAGGGCTAGATTTAAGGCTAGAGGATTTGGTTTAGTTCTAGGGCTAGTGTTATGGTTTTGTCTAGGGTTAGGGACAGGTTTAGACCTAGGGTTTGTGTTAGGGTCAAAATAATGGTCAGGGTTAACATTAGGGTTTGGAATAGAGTTAGATCTAGAGTGAGGGTAGTGTTATGACTATTAATAGGGTTAGGGCTTTGGTTAGCTTAAGGATTAGTGATAGGTATAGTGTTACCATTAGGGTTAGGGTTTCGCTTTGGGTAAGGGATAGGCTTATAGCTAGGGTTAGGGCTAGAGTTAGGGTTGGGTTTAGGGTTAAATCTAGGTTTAGGTCTCAGATTAGGGCTAATTTTTGTGTTAGGGTTAGGGCTAATGTTATGGCAATGGATAATGTAAGAACTAGATTACAATTAGCGTTAGAGGTTGATGTAGGTCTAGTGTTAGGGTTAGGTTTAATGTTAGGGTGATATTTATAGCTAGGTTAGTATCAGGATATGATTCAGAGACAGTGTTAGTTTTAGGGTTAGGGTTAGGACTCAAGGGCTAGGATTATTTTAGGGTTCAGTTTAAGATTAGGCCGTCTTTAGAGCTAGGGTGACTGTTAGGATATGAGTCAGCTTCAGGTTTAGTTTTAAGATTAGGGCTATGACTTGAATTAAGGCAAGGGTTACCGTTTGTGTTTGATTTAAATTTAGGGTGGTGTTAACACCTAGGGTGAGTGTTAGAATATGATTCACTGTCAGGGTTATGTTAAGGTTATGGTTAGGACTCGAATTAGCACTAGGGTTAGGTCTAGGTGTAGTGTTAGGGTTTGGTTTAAATTAAGGTTTAATATTAGGACTATTGCTCTGTTTTTTTTAGAGAGGGAGAAAGAGAGAGAGAGAGAGAGAGAGAGAGAGAGAGAGAGAGAGAGAGAGAGAGAGAGAGACTTTCATAATATTTTTATTTTTTTTTAGTTTTTGGTGGACACAACATCTTTTTTTTTTTAAATTATACTTTTATTGTTGCTGAGGATCGAACCTAGTACCCTGCACATGCCAGGCGAATGCACTACCACTTGAGCCACATCCTCAGCCCCTATTGCTCAGTTTTGTTTTAGTCCTAGGTTATATGATTAGCATTAGGATTAGGGCTAGTGTTTGTGTTAGTCTTAGGCTTAGGGTTAGGTTAAGACTTGGAGTTAGGGTTAGATCTTGGGTTAGGGCTAGGTCTAAGGATAGGGCAAGGGTAAGGGCTAGGTTTAGGGTTATGGTAAATGATAGGTATAGAACTAGGGATAAGGCTAGGGTGAGAGTTAGAGTTAGTCTTAGCACTAGGGTTATGGTTAATTTTAGGGATAGGGCTAAATCAGGGCAAGGATTAGAACTAGGGTTAGTGTTCCACTTTGGCCTAGCATTAGGGCTAGGTTTAGGGTTAAGCTTAGAGTAAGGGATGTGTTATAGCTAGGTTTAGAGGTAGAGTGGGGGTTAAAATTAGGATTAAGGCTAGGGTTAGGGAAAGAGTTATGATTAAGGCTAAGTTTAAGGCTAGGATGAGGCCTAGGGTTTATTGTAGTGTTACATGTATAATTAGGGCTAGGGATAATGCCAGGTCTAGTGTTACAGTTAGGAGTAGATTTAGGATTAGGTCAATGCCTTAGTCTAGTATAAGTGTTAAGTTTAGGGTAAGGTCAGTTTTAGAGCTAGGGGTATTTTTAGGTTCAGGGTCAGGGTTATGGTTTGTATTAAGTTAAGATTTAGCGATAGGGCTCAAACGAGCATTAGGATTAGAGTTAGGATTAGGGTAATGAATAGGGTTAGGTTTAGGGTTCAGGGTAGGTTTAGGGTAAAGGAGAGATTTAGGGTTTGTGATAGGGTTAGGGTTAGGCCTAGGGTTAGCATTAGGAATACGGTCATCATAAGGGTAATTTATAGGGTTAGGGGTAGAGCTAGGGTTAGGGTTATTGTTAGGGATAAGGTAGGGTTATGTTTAGGCAAAAGGTTAGGCTTTGAGCTATGGTTAGGTCTAAGGTGAGGGTTAGGCTTAGAGTTAGGGCTAGGTTTAGGGTTAGGTTTATGCTTATGGTAGGTTTAGGCCTTGGATTAGGGCTAGGTTTTGTGTTAGATTTAGGTCTAGTGTCAGTGCTATGGGTAATGTGAAATCTAGGGTTCTAGTTAGGTCTAGTTTTACGGTTAGGGTTATTACCAGTTCTAGTTTTAGGTTTAGATTTTGGTTTAGAGTAATTTTTAGAGCTAAGTTTAGTGTTAGTGTTGGGGATCAGTGTTCAGATTAGAGTTAGGCTGATGCCAGAATCAGGAGTAGGGTTAGGTCTAGGGGTAGTGTTATTGTTTGGTTTAGGTGAAGGGCTATTGTTAGGGGTAGGACTAAGTTTTTGTTTAGGTCTAGCGCTAGAGTTATTGCTAGATTTAGGATTAGGTTTAGGTCTAGGGGTAGTGTCAGGGTTAGGTTTAGGTAAAAGTTTACTTTCAGGGCTAGTTTCAGGGTTCAGTTTAGGGTTAAGGTCAGGTTTAGACCTATAATTAGTGTTATGTCAGAATAAGGTTGAAGGTTAGATTTAGGTTTGGGGTTAGGTTTAGAGCTAGAATAAGGGATAGGGTTTGGACTAATAATAGGGTTAGTGTTTGATTTAGTCTAAGGATTATGATTAGGAGAGTGTTAGCATTATGGATAGGGTTTGGCTTAGGATAAGGGATAGGTTAGATCTAGGCTTAGGACTAGGGTTAGGGTTAAGTTTAGGGCTAGGGTTATGGTTATGGTTAGGGTTAAATCTAGTTTTAGGGCTCAGATTAGGGCTATTTTTGTTTTGGGGTTAGGGCTAGGGTTAGGAATATGGCTAATGTAAGAACTAGGGGTATTATTAGGGTTAGTTTTAGGGTTAGGGTTTGGGCTAGGAATGGTGTTAGCATTTGCTTTGTGGTTAGGTTGATATATAGAGCTAGGGTAAGTGTTTGGATATAAGTCAGGGTAAAGGTTAATTTTAGTCCTAGGACTCAAATTTGAGTAAGGGTTATGGCTAGTTTTAGGGTTAGTGTTTGGTTTAGGTTAGGTTTAGGGTTAGGGTAATGGCTCAGTTTTGTTTTAGGGCTAGAGCTAGGGTTAGGGTTAGTTTTATGATTAATGATAGTGTTCAGCTAGTCGTAGGGTGAGGTTTAGGCTTAAGGATAGGGTTATATTTAGAGTTATAACCATAATTTAGAGTTATGGTTAGATATAGGGTTAGGGTTAAGGTTAGGGCTAGTGGTAGGGTTACAGTAATGGACATGTTTAGGAACAGAAATAGGGCTAGGTTGAGAGTTAGAGTTATTCTTATGGCTAGAGTTAGGGATTTCCTTAGGGTTAGGGCTATATTAGCATAGATTAGCGCTAGGTTTAGTGTTAGGGTTAGGCCTATGGTTAGGGCTAGAATTAGGGTTAGTGTTAGTGTTAGGATTATGGTTAGTTTTAGGGGAAGGGATGAGGATATGGCTAGGTTCAGGGCTATAGCGAGGGCTAAAATTAGGTATAAGAATAGGGTGAGTGTTCAGGATAGGATTAAGGCTGGGTTTAGGGCTAGGATGTGGGCTAGGGTTTGTGTTAGGGTTAGAGCTAGGATTAGAGCTAGGGCTAATGTCAGGTCTTGGGTTATGGTTAGGAATAGTGTTAACTTTAGGTTTGTGTCTAGGTCTAGTGTTAGGGTTAAAGTTTGTGCTAGGGATAGGGTTAGAGTCATGGTTATGTCTAGGTTTATTGCTAGGAATAGGGCTAGGTTGTGTGTGAGGTTTAGGGCTAGTGTTAGGTGTATGGGTAATGTAAGAGCTATGGCTATGGTTACGGGTAGATTTAGGGTTTGTCTAGTGTTAGGGTTAGTTTTTGGTTTAGGATAAGGTTTAGAGCAAGGGTTTGTGTTAGGGTAAGTGTCTAGAGTTAAGTCTAGGTCTACAGTTAGGGATAGATTAAGGATTATGGTTATGGTGAGGTCTAGTGTAAGGGTTAGATTTAGGATAAGGGTCAAGTTTAGAGCTAGATGTATTATTAAGGTCAGGGTATGGCTTATGATTCAGTTTAGGTTAAGGTTCAGGTGTAGGACTTTAATAAGCGTTAGGGTTAGAATTAGAGTTAGGGTAATGAATAGGCTTAGGATTAGGGTACATGTTATTTTTAGGGTAATGGATAGGTTTAGAGATTGTTTTAAGGTTATGGTTAAGCCTGGGGTTAGGATTAGGGTTAGGATTATGGTTAGGGTAATGGATAGGATAAGAGCTAGGATTAGGGCTAGGGTTATGGTTAGTATTAGGGCTAGGGTTAAGGTAGTATATAGAATTAGAGCTATGGTTAGGGCTATGTTAAGGGTAGGATTAGGGCTAGGGTTAGATTAGGGTTTGGGATAGGGCTAGGTTTATGTTTAGGATAAAGGTTAGGCTTTGAGCTAGGGTTAGGTCTAAGATGAAGATTAGGGTTAGGGATAGGGCTATTGTTAGTTTAGGGTTACACTTAGTGCTAGGTTTAGGCCTAGGATTAGGGCTAGTTTTTGTGTTTTTTTAGGCCTAGGGTTAGAGACATGGGTAGTTAAGAGCTAGGGTTATGATTAGGGCTAGTTTTAGGGTTAGGGTTATGGCTAGGTGTAGTGTTATGATTGGGTTTTGAGTTAGGGTGAGTTTTGGAGCTAGGTTTATGTTAGGGTCAGGGTCAGAGTTCATGTTAGAGTGAGTGTTGCGGTTAGTGCCAGAATTAGGACTAGGGTTAGGTCTAGAAGTAGTGTTAGTGTTTGCTTTATGTTAAGGGTGATTGTTAGAGCTAGGGCAAGGTTGTTGTTCACATATAAGGTTAGAGTTATGGCTAGATTTAGGATTAGGTTTAGGTCTGGGATTAGTGTTAGGTTTAGGTTTAGGTACAGGATTACATGTAGGGCTAATGTTAGGGTTCAGGTTTGGGTTAGGGTCAGGTTTAGACCTACGGTTAGAGTTAGGGTCAGTATAAGTTTCAGGGTTAGGATTAGGGTTTTGTTTATATTTAGAGCTAGAATGAGGACTAGGGTTAGGACTAGTAATAGCGTTAGGATTTGGGTTAGGCTATGTATAAGGTTTAGGACAATGGTTAGCATTAGATTTATGGTTTGGCTTAAGGTAACAAATAGGAAAAGAGCTAGGGTAAGGGTAGTGTTAGGGGATGGATTATGGTTAGGGTTAGTGTTAGGGTTAAAGCTAGGGTTAGCGCTCCTATTAGTTCCAGGTTTTTGGTTAGGTTAGGGCTAGTGTTAGGGCTACAGCTAATGTAAGAACCACGGTTATGATTAGGGAGAGTTTTTGGGTTAGTGTTATGGCTTGGTCAAGTTTTAGGGTTAGGGTTCGTGTTAGTATGATGTTTAGAGCTAGATTTAGTGTTAGGGTCAGGGTCAGTGTTCAGGTTAGAGTTAGCTTTAGGGTTTAAGCCAGAATTATCACTGGGGTTAGGTCTAAGAGTAGGGTTAGTGTTTGGGTTAGGTTAAGTTTTATTATTAGGGCTAGGGCTAGGTTTTAGTTTACGTCTAGGTGTAGAGATATGGCTAGATTTAGCATTAGGTTTAGTCTAGGGCTAGTGTTAAAATTAGGTTTAGGAATAGGTTTATTTCTAGTGCTAATGTTAGGGTTCAGTATAGGTTTAGTGTCAGGTTTAGACCTACGGTTACCCTTAGAGTCACAATAAGTGTCAGATTTGAGTTATGGTTAGAGCTAGAATGAGGGCTAGAGTTAGAACTAATAATAGGATTAGGGTTAGGACTAGGTTTAGCATTAGGGTCATGGTTGGCTTAGGGTAAGGGATAGGGTTAGACCTAGGGTTAGACCTAGGGTTAGGGATACATTTTGGGTAGGGTTAGGGCTAGTGTTAGGATTAGGTTTAGTGTTAAAGCTAGGGTTAGGATTCAGATTAGGGCTAAATTTTGGTTAGAGTTAGTACTAGGTTCAGAATTATAGCCAATGTTTGCAGTAGAGTTACGATTTAGGCTAGGTATAAAATTGCAGTTAGAACTAGGTCTAGTTTTAGGGTCAGGTTTAACATTAGGGTGATGTTTACAGATAGGGTTAGTATTAGGATCAAAATTAAGGTCAGGGGTAGTTTTAGGGTTAGGGTTTGGACTCGAATTAAGGCTAGGTTTAGGGTAGGTGTAGAGTTAGATTTTTGTTTAGGTTAAGCTTTAAAGTTAGGGCTATGGCTTGGTTTTGTTTTAGGGCTATCGTTAGGGCTAGTTGTAAGATTAGCATTAGGTTTAGGACTAGTGTAGTAATCCTAACTCTAAATCTAACTCTAAACCTAAGACTAGCACTAGAAATAAACCTATTCCAAAACCTAACCCTAACACTAGTCTTAGGTTTAGAGTTAGATTTAGAGTTAGGATTAGATCTAGGGTAAAGTCTAGGGCTAAGGATATGGCTAGCATTAGTTCTAGGTTTATAGCTAGGATTAGGGTTATGATAAAAATAGGGTTAGAACTAGGAATAGGGCTAGGGCGAGAGTGAGAGTTAGTCTTAGGGCTAGGCTTAGGGTTTGTTTAGGAATAGAGCTTAATTAGGGCTAGCAATAGGGCTATGTTTATGTTTATGTTTAGGCCTAGTGTTAGTTTTGGGCTTAGGGTTATGTTTAGTGTAAATAATGGGGTTAGAGCTGGGTTTAGGGATAGGACAAAGGTTAGAATTAGGTTTAGGGCTTGGGTTTCGATAGAGTTATGATTAAGGCTAGATTAAGGGCTAGAATGAGGGCTAGGGTTTGTGTATTGGTTAGGGCTAGTATTAGTGTTAGGGCAAATTTCAGTTCCAGGGTTACTGTTAGGGATAGTTTTAGGGTTAGGTTTATGGTTACGTTTAGTGTAAGGGTTAGATTTAGGGTAAGGGTCAAATATAGAGCTAGAGGTATTATTAGGGTCAGGGTCAGTTTTAGGGTTTTGTTTAGGTTACTGTTTATGGTTAGGGCTCAAATTAGCATTAGAGTTTGGGTTAGGGTAATGATAGGTTTAGGTTTAGTGTTCAGGTTAGGTTTAGCATAATGGATAGGTTTATGGTTAGGCACAGGGTTAGATTTAGGCCTAGAGTTAGCATTAGAATTAGGGCTATGTTTAGGGTAATTAATATGGTTAGAGCTAAGTTTAGGGTTAGGGTTATGGATAGGATTAGGGTTAGGGTTAGGGTTATGGTTACGGCTATGGTTTGTGTTAGGGTTAGGTCTAGGATTACAGCTAGGGCAAATGTGAGGTCTATGGTTATGTTAGGAATAGTTTTAGGGTTAGGTTTATGGCTAGGTCTAGTATAAGGGTTAGATTTAGGGGTAGAGTCTGGGTTAGAGCTAGGTATATAATTACGGGAAGAATCAGAGTTAGGGTTTGGCTTAGGTTAAGTTTAGGATTAGGGCTCAAATTAACATTAGGATTAGGGTTAGGGTAATGATAGGTTTAGGTTTAGGGTTCAGGTTAGGTATAGGTTAATGAATAAGGTTAGGGTTAGAAATAAGGTTAGGATTAGGCCTAGGGTTACCATTAGGGTTATGGTTATGGTTAGGGTAATGGATAGTGTTAGAGCTAGTGATAAGGCTAGGGTTATGTTTAGGATTCTGGCTAGGGTTAGGGTAAGATTTAGGGCTAGGTTTTGGGTTAGGGTTAGGTTTAAAACTAGGGTTAAGTCTCAAATAAGGGATAGGTTTTGGGTTTGGTTAGGGCTAGGGTTAGGGCTATGGCTAATGCATGAACTAGTGTTACAATTATTGCCAGTTTTAGCGTTAGGGTTAGGGCGCAGTTTTGTTTTAGGGCTAGGGCTAGGGTTAAGGCTAGATATTGGATTAGCATCAGGATTAGGGCTAGTATTAGAGTGAAGTTTAGGCTTAGGGTTAGGGTTAGATTTAGAGTTAGGGTTGATCTAGAGTTAGGGCTCGTGCTAGGTTTAGGGTTATGGTAAAGAATATGGTTAGAACTAGGGATACATCTAGGGTGAGAATTAGAGTTATTATTAGGAGTAAGCTTAGGGTGAGGTTTAGGATTAGGCCTAAATTAGGGCTAGGATTAGGACTAGGGTTAGTGTTAGGGTTAAGTGTAGGTGTTGGGCTAGGGTTAGGTTTAGCAGTGGGTTTAGGGTTAAGTTTAGAGGAATGCGTGGGATTATAGCTAAGTTTATGGCTAAGGTGAGGGTTAGAATTAAGATTAGGCCTAGGGTTATGGTTCAGTTTAGGATTAAGTCTAGGATTAGGGCTAGGATGAGGGTTAGGTTTTCTGATAGGGTTAGGACTATGACTCGGGCTAGGGATAATATCAGGTCTAGGGTTATGGTTAAGGATTGTTTTAGGGTTAGATTATGGCTAGGTCTAGTGTAAGGGTAAGGTTTATGTTAAAGGTCACCTTTAGAGCTATAATTATTATTTGTGACAGGGTCAGGGTCAGAGATAGTGTTTGGTTTACATTAAGGTTAAGGGGTTAGGGCTTAAATTAGCGTTAGGGTTAGGTTTAGAGTTATGGTAATGGAAGGGCGTACTTTAGGTTTTAGTTAAGTTTTAAGGTAACGGATGGGTTAGTTTCAGCACTCGGGTTAGGTTAGCATTAGGGTTAGGGTTATGTTTAGTGTAATGGATAGTTTTAGAGCTAGGGTTAGAGCTAGTTTATGGTTTGGGTTAAGTCTAGGATTAGGGTTAGGTTTAGGGATAGGTTTAGTGTTTGGTTTAGGGTAAGTGTTAGTGTTCACGTAAATGTTAGTTTAGTGTTAAGGTTATGATTATGTTAGGGTAAGAGTTAGTGTTTGAGCTAGGGTTAGGGCTAGTGCAAGGGTTAGGTTTAGGTTTACTTCTAAGTTCAATATTATGGTTAGAGTTAGGTTTAGTGTTAGGGGTAGGGTTTTAATGAGGGTTAGGGTTAGGTTAGGGTAATGAATACAGTTAGAGCTAAAGTTTGGGCTAGATTTAAGGTTAGGATTAGGGCTAGGGTTAGGATTAGGATTGAGGATAGGGTTAGGGTTATGTTTAGTGAAAAGGTTAGGTTTTGAGCTAGGGTTAGGTCTAAGGAGAATGTTAAGGTTAGAGTTAGGATTAGGGTTAGGGCTAGGCTTATGCTTAGAGATAAGTTTAGGCCTAGGATTAGCTTTAAGTTTTGTGTTAGGGTTAGGGCTATGGTTAGGACTATGGGTAATGTAAAAGCTAGGGTTATGTTTAGGGATAGTTTTAGGTTTAGGGTTATGGCTAGGTCTAGTGTTAGGTCTAGGTTTTGCTTTAGTGTCAGCTTTAAAGCTAGTTTAAGTGTTAGATTCAGGGTCAGTGTTTGAGTTAGGGTTACATTTAGGGTTAGAGCCAGAATTAGGACTAGGGTTAGATCTAGGGATAGGGTAAGTGTTTGGTTTAAGTTAAGGGTTATTGTTAGAGCTAGTGCTAGGTTTTTGTTTAGGTCCAGAGCTAGAGTTATAGCTATATTTAGGATTAGCTTTTGGTCTACATCTAGTGTTAGGCTTAGGTATAATTATAGGGTTACTAGTAGGTCTAGTGTTAGGTTTTGGTTTAGGTTTAGGGTCAGGTTTGGACCTAGGGTTACTTTTAGTATCAGATGAGGGTCAGGGTTAGGGTTAGAAGTAGAATGAGGACAAGGGTTAGGACAAGTAATACTGTTAGCGTTTAAGTTAGGCTAAGGATTAGGGTTAGGACTGGGCTTAGCATTTGTTTTAGGGTTTGGCTTAGGGTAAGGAATAGGGTTAGAACTAGGGTTAGGGCTCAGGTTAGGGTTAGGGTTAGGGCTAGTGTTAGGGTTAAGATTAGGGTTTAAGCTAGGGTTAGGACTAGAATTAGGGGTAGGATTTGTGTTAGGGTTAGGGCTAGGATTATGGTAACAACTAATGTATGAATTAGGGTTACAATTAAGGCTAGTTTTAGGGTTACAGTTAAGGTAGGACTAGTGTTAGGGTTAATTTAAGTTAGGGTGATGATTAGAGCTATGATTAGTGTTAGGGTCAGCATCAGGGTCAGAGTAATTTTTAGAGTTAGGGTTAGGGCTAGGTGTGAGGTTTGGCTTTGGTTTGGGTTAAGGGTTTGGGTTAGGGATATGGCTTAGTTTTGTTTTATGGCTAGGGCCAGGGATGGGACAAGTTTTAGGATTAGCATTATGGTTAGGGGTAGTTTTAGGGTTTGGTTTGGCTTATGATTACAGTTAAATTTAGAGTTAGGTTTAGAGTTAGAGTTAGGTTTAGATCTAGAGTTAGGATAGGGCTAAGGATAAAACTAGGGCTAGGGCTAGGTCAAGAATTATATTTAGTCTTAGGGCTAGGGTTAGGGTTAGGATAGGATTAAATTAGGGTTAGGATTAGCTCTAGGCTTAGTGTTAGTATTAGGCCTAGGGTTAGGGCAGGAGTTAGGGTTAGGTTTAGGGTTATGGTTGGGTTTATGATAAGGGATGCGGTTATAGGTAGATTTAGGGCTAGGGTGAGGGTTAGAATTAGGGTTAAGCCTCGGGTTCTGATTCGGGTTAGGATTAAGGCTAGCTTTAGGGCTAGGATTACGGTTCAGGCTAATTTCAGGTCTAGGTTTATGGTTAACGATAGTTTAAGGTTATGTTTATGGCTCTGCTTTGTGTAAGCTTTAGGTTTCAATTTAGGAACAGGATTAGAGCTAAGGGTATTATTAGGGTCATGGTCATGATTAGTGTTTTGGATAGGTTAAGGTTTAAAGTTAGGACTCAAATTAGCATTAAGGTTAGAATCAGTATAATGATAGGATTAGGTTTAGTTTTCAGGTTAGATTTAAGGTAATGGATAGTGTGAAGATTACGGATAGAGTTAGGTTTAGGCCTAAGGTTAGCATTAGGGTTAGGGTTATGGTTAGGGTAATGGATAGGTTTAGAGCTTGGGTTACAGCTAGGGTTATGATTACAATTAGTGATATGGTTAGTTAGGTTTAGGATTAAAGCTAGGGTTAGGGCTCAGAATAAGGCTAGGGTTTGGGTTGTTAGGGCTAGGGATAGGGTTACGGCTAATGTAAGTACTAGGTTTATTATTAGGGCTAATTTTAGTGTCAGGGGTTAGGACTAGGTATAGGGTTAGGTTTAGGTTTAGGGTTAGGGTGATTATTAGACCTTGGTTTAGTGTTAAGTTCAGACTTTGGTTTAAGTTTGAATTTAGGGTTAAGGCTCGAATTAGCATTAGGGTTAGCATTAGTGTAATGATAAGGCTAGGTTTAGGGTTCAGGTTAGGTGTAGGGTAATTGACAATTTGGGGCATAGTGATAGGGTTAGGGTTAGGCCTAGGGTTACTTTAGCATAAGGGTAATGTTTAGGATAATGGATACAGTTAGAGTTAAGATTATGGCTAGGGTTATGATTAGGATTAGGCCTTGAGTTAGGGTTAGGGTGAGGGTTAGAAGTAGGGTTAGGTTTAGGGGTAGGTTTAGCATAAGTGTTAGGTTCTGAGCTATGGTTAGGGCTAGGCTGGGAGTTAGCTTCAGGATTATGTCTAGGGATAAGATGATCATAGGTTCTGAGTTAGAGTTAGGGTTAGAGTTAGACCTAGGATTAGTGGTAGGGTCAGTATAAGAATCAGAGTTAGGGTTAGAATTTGGGATAGGGTTAGAGCTAGAATGAGAGTTAGGGTTAGGTCTATTAATAGAGTTAGGGTTTTGCTTAGCCTAAGGATTATGGATAGGCCTATGGTTACCCTTAGGTTTAGGGTTTTGCTTAGGGTAAGGGATTGGTTTAGAGCTAGGTTTAGGGCTATGGTAGGGTAAGAGTTAGGGTTAAATCTAGGTTTAGGGTTTGGATTAGGGCTACTGTTTTTTTTTTAGGGTTAGGGATAGGATTAGGGCCATGGCTAATATAAGAAATAGGGTTAAAATTAGGTTAGATTTAGTTTTATGGTTAGGTTTAGTGTTAGGGTTAGGTTTAAGTTTTTGGTGATATTTATAGCTAGGGTTTGTGTTAGGATAAGAGTCAGGTCAGGGTTCATTTTAGGGTTAGAGATAGAGCTCGAATTTTTTTAAGGTTATTCTTAGCATTTGGTTTAAGGTGAGGGTGGTGTTTAGAGCTAGGTTGAGTGTTAGGATATGAGTCAGAGTCACTATTACTTTTAAAGTTAGTGTTAGAACTCGATTTAGGGATAGGGATAGGTCTAGTTTTAGTGTTAGGGTTTGGTTTAAGTTAATGTTTAGGTTTAGGACTATTGCTTGGTTTTGGTTCAGTCCTAGGGTTAGGTTTAGTGATAGTGTAAGTGTTAAGCTTAGGCTTAGGTTAGTGTTAGATTTGGAGTTAGGGTTAGATCTAGGTTTAGGGCTGGGACTAAGGATAGGGCAGGTTAGGGCTAGGGATAGGATTATAATAAGGGATAGGGTTAGAACTAGCGATAGGTATAGGGCAAGAGTTAGAGTGAGTCTTAGGACTATGGTTAGTGTTAGGGTTAGAGATAGGGCTAAATTAGTGCTAGGATTAGGGCTAGGTTTATTATTTGGCTTAAGCCTAGATTTAGGGTTAGGGCTAGGGTTAAGTTTAGGGTCAGAGATGGCATTATAGCTAGGTATAGAGGTAGAGTGAGGGTTACAATTTGGGTTAGGGGTAGAGTTAGGTTAAGGTTATGATTAAAGCTAGGATTAGGGCTAGGATAAGGGCTAAGGTTTGTTTTAGGTTTAGGACTAGGACTAGGGTTAGGGCTAATTTCAGGTCCAGAATTATGGTTAATATATAGTTTTAGGGTTAGGATTATGGCTACGTCTAGGGTAAGCATTAGGTGTAGGGTTCTGTTCATGTTTAGAGCTAAGGGTTTTTATTAGGGTCAAGGTCAGGGTTAGGGTTTGGAATAGGTTAAGGTTTAAAGTTAGGGCTTTAATTAGTGTTACTGTTAGTGTTAGGGTAATGATAGGTTTAGGTTTAGGTTAGGTTCAGGGTAATAGATTGGGTTAAGATTTGGGTTCATGCCTAGGGTTAGCATTAGGGTTATGGTTTTGGTTATGCTAATGGATAGAGTTAGAGATTGGTTTAGGGCTAGGTTTATGGTTATGAATAGGGCTAGAGTTAAAGCTAGGATAAGGGCTAGGTTTTGGGTTAAGTTAGAGATAGGGTTAGGGTTAGGGCTTATTGTAAGTAGTAAGGTGATGTTTAGGGCCAGTTTTAGGGTTTAATGGCTACAGTTAGTGTTAGGGTGAGGTTTAGGGTTAGGGTGATGTTTAGGGCTAGTAGTGTTAGGGTCAGTGTCACATTCAGGGTTATTTTAAGTGTTTGGCTTACAACTCATATTAGGGCTAGGGTTAGGGGTAGGTTTAAGGTTAGGGTTTGTTTTAGTTAAGGGTTAGGGTTTTAGCTATAGCTCAGTTTTGTTTTAGGGCTAGGGCAAGGTTTAGTGTAGTTTTAGGATTAGTGTTATGGTTTGGGCTAGGGTTAGGGTTCACCTTAGTCTTTGGGTTATGGCTCAATTTAGAGTTAGGTTTTATCTAAGGTAGTGCTAGGACAAAGGATAGGGCAAGGGTTAGGGCTAGGATTAGGATTAGAGTTGCTGGTAGCAGGCCCTCCCTGGCCCCTGGGGACTCAACCCCCAGTTCTTTGTTATGCATGTCAATGTGGCCAGCTCACAAGGCTGTGATGCGGGCTTGCAGTCCCTGTTTATCTGCCTAGAGCATATGTGTCTCTCAGGAACATCTTGACCTGTTCGAGCCTCCTGATAGGGGACGGTGACGTGACGGTAACCCAAGGACGCAGTTATTACTCTTCCCTCCTCACTTTTGAGTGATTTCCTGCAGCTGTTAAAAAGATATATAAGGGGAACAAATTTGCCAATAAAGCACGCACACGCTCCCTCCTGGATGAAGAACCTTGGTGTCCTGTGTATTTTTTAACCCCGCAGTCCCTCACCAGACTCAGCTCCATTAGCCGGACGCGGCAAGAGTAAAGGATAGAGTTAGAAGGAGTGAAAGGTCTAATGTGAGAGTTAAATTTTGTCTTAGGACTAGTGTTAGGGATAAGGCTAAATTAGGGCTAAGATTAGGGCTAGGGTTAGTGTTAGGGTCAGGCCTAGTGTTTGGGTTAGGATTGTAATTAAGGCTGTTTTTAGGGCTAGGATAAGGGCTAGGGTTTGTGTTAGGGTTCGGGTTAGAATTATGGCTAGGGCTAATGTCAGGTCTAGGGTTACAGTTAGGGATAGTTTTAGGGAAAGGTTTATGGGTAGGTCTATTGTAAGGGTTAGGTATAGGGTAAGAGTCAGGTTTAGAGCTAGCGGAATTATTAAGGCCAGGGTAAGTGTTACAGCTTGGTTTAGGTTTGAGTTTAGGGTTATGGCTCAAGTTAGAGTTAGGGTTAAGTTTAAGGTAAAGATAGGTTAGATTTATGGTTCAGGTTAGGTTTAGAGTAATTGATAGTGATAGGGTTAGGGTTAGTCTTAGAGTTAGCATTAGGATAAGGGTTATGTTTTGGGTAATGGATACAGTTAGAGTTAAGGTTATGGGTAGGTTATGGTTAGGATTAGGTCGTGGGTGTGGGTTAGGATTAAAGATAGGTTAACTGCTTGGATGAGGGTTTGTGTTAGGGCTAGGGCTAGGATTAAGTCTAGGGCTAATGTCAGGTCTAGCATTAGAGTTAAGGGTAGTTGTAGGGTTTGGTTTTAAATAGGTCTACTGTAAGGGTTAGGTTTAGGGTAATGTATTATTATTTAGAGTGTATTATTACGGTCAGGGTCAGGATTAGGGATTGGTTTTGGTTAAGGTTTACGGTAAAGGCTCTAACTAGCATTAGGTTTAGAGTAATGGATATGGTTAGGTTTACGGTTTAGGTTAGATTTAGGGTTTTGAATAGTCTTAATGATAACTATACTGTTAGGTTTAGTCCTATTGTTAACATTTGGGTTAGGCTTAAGTTTAGGGTAAAAGATAGAATTACAGCTAGGTTTAGGGCTACATTTACGGTTAGGATTAGGGCTAGTGTTAGGGTTAGGGTTAGGGTTATGTTTAGGCTTAGAGTTAGGGTTAGGTTTAGGGTAAGTATCATGGTTGGAGCTAGATTTAGGGCTAGGGCGAGGGTTAGGGTTTGAGCAGGTCTGGGGTAAATGTTAGGGTTAGGGCTACGTTTAGCATTAGGGCTAGGGTTAGAGTTATGGTAATGGATAGAGTTAGAGCTAGGTTTTGGGCAATGGTTATAGTTAAAAATAGGGTTAAAGTTAGGGTTAGGGATAGGGCTATGTTAATGTTTAGGGTTAAGATTAGGGATCAGTTTATAGGTAGTGTTTGGGTTAGAGTTACTTTATTCAAATTTCTTTAATACAATCCTGGATTCATTTTTAACTAACCTTACTCTGTTGTCCAGGTTTAGGACTTTTGGTTCAATATTTTTGTGTCCACAACAGTTAGTATTTTCACTTTACTTCATTTTGACCTATACGAGTAAATGTAAATGGACCTGGAAATCAAACAGGGTTTATGCTAGCTGCTTGAAATTGCATACATACCCTCAATTCTTTGTGGGGACACTCTTGTATGTTTCTTGTGAGTGTAGGCCTAAGCTGAAGCATGCAAAAACAACTTTATCCGAGAGCCCTTTAGGAGAAAGCAGGTAATATGCATGCACTGAAATTCCTCCCATAATTATTTTGTCATATTTGTTTGATTGGTGAAGGCCATCCCCCACTCACTGTCTTGACAGGGTCACAGTGAGAAAAAGTGTTGGCAAAGCCACTCTCCCACTGTCTTGACAGGGTCACAGTGAGGATGAATGCTGGCAAAGCCACGCTGGTTGGTGGGAAACCAAAACCATGAGACCCTTTTTTATGTAATTGAGACTTTTCATTTTCATGCTTATGTTTCTGACAGGAGGCATGAGTATGTTAAATGCCAAACAAATTAAATTTCAGATGGCTAGAACATAACAGGTACTTCATGCCTTGAAGGCTGTTCTACTGCCCTTCAGCATATCAAGGACAAAGTAGAAGGCTGTTCTTCTATCTCAGTACATTATGGACAAACCTGATAACGGACAACAATCATCCTTTGAAAGGTCATGAGAATTTTAGGCACCACATTGATTATATCAACTAGAACCCAAGCCCATATTTCTGGTCTCTTAGAAAACCTAATCAGTATGCTTATTTCACAAAGTTCACCACATGCAGTTTCATTTTTGATTAAGGAAAGTTATATTATACACTTAGAAAAGTTAAAACATATAAAGATATATTTTCCTCTTTTTATAAACCCTTTCTTACTTTACATAGGGATATATGATGAGCATAGTTAATATTGGTGGAAAGTGGATTGATTTTTAGAACTTACTTTCTATTGAGAAAGATTATAAAGATATGAGAACTAGTGCACCTTGACTGAGAAACAAAGAAACTCTTTGAGAAAGCAGCTCAACCAGTTTTATGAGAATAAATTTAGGAATTAATTAAAATAGTTTATAAGACACAGTTTTAGAATAATGTTAGAAATATAATTTTATTTAGATTCTTAAGTTTAGATATTCTTATGTTTTTAGTTGTATAGGTTTCTGATATGTTTTAAGAATGATTCATAAACTTTAGGATATTTTAAATATAAGATTTAAAGGGACTTTTTTAGATGGGAATTTTAGATTAGAAATAAAGTACAAGTGTACTTTAGGTTAATGATTGGTTAGGAGACTTAGAGTCTTGTTATGTAGTTTGGCATTAGTTAATAAGAAAATAGCATATCTTGGGAAAAATAGTAAATCTTGGAAAAATCTGAAAAATGTAAATTAGTGATGTATTTTATTAATGATTCTGTACTTTTAATAATTATATAACTGAAGGACATGTCCTGGAAATATGTAAATTAATGTTACATTTTTTGCACCCCCAATCATGGTTAAGGAAATGTCATGTCTTGGCAAAGTTTTAAATTATATAATCAATGACATATTCTGAATCTATAATGATGAGAAAAATTGTAATAAAAGATGACCCAGAGAAAGCTGCATTAGCTCTCTCTCTGGAGATTGCTCGAATGGAACGACTCCTGTCTCATCTTTTTGCCGACGCCACTCATCCTTCAGGACTCCCTGGACCCTGCTAGGGCAGGACCCCGGCATTTGATACTGAGTAGGATTCATTATTTAGCTTGCCTCACAAAGCTCTCCAAGTGTGGGACTTCTAGGATCAATGGTTCTCTAATCAGGTTAGAGTTAGTGTTAGGTTTGGGGTTAGGGCTAAGGTTAGATGTAGTGTTAGGGTGAGAGTAACTTTTGTACAAATTACTTTGATACTTGGAAGGAGTCATCTTTTACCTAGCCTTAATATGCTCCTCAGGTGTGGGCCTTCTCATTTCAATGGTTCCCTAACAGGGACACTCTCTATTTTAAGGTTTCACTTCATATTGACCTATATAGGTAAATGAAAATGGAGGTTGAAATCAAACCGGGTTGGTGCTAGCTGCTTGAAACTTCAAACACTGAATCAGTTCTCTGTGGGAACTCTCTGGTTTGTTCCTTGTGAAAGTAGCCCTAAGATGAAGATGGCAAAAACAAGTTTATCCAGGAGCCCTTTAGCAGAAAAAAGAGAAAGATACATGAACTTAAATACTACCTCAATTATTTGGTCATATTTCCTTGATACTTCATAGGATTCATCTGATAGCTTAGTTTTGTAGGCTCCCCCCCACCACTTGTAGGATCAACAGTTTTTCAAACAGGTTAGGGTTTGTGTTAAGGATAGTGTCAGGGCTAGTGTTAGAAGCTAGTATTAGGATTAGAGTTAGTTTTGTTCAAATTTCTTTGATACTGGTCAGGATTCATTTTTCTCCTATCCTTACTATACTCCACATGTTTGGGCCTCCTAGGTTCAATGGTTCACTGTAAGGAACAGTTTGTATTTTAAAGTTTCAGTTCATTTTTTGCTATACAGGTAAATGGAAATGGAGCTGGAAATCAAAGCATTGGCCCTTGCTGATTGAAACTTCACACTCCATCAATTCTCTGTGAGCAATCTCTGGTTTATTCTTGAGACAGTAGGCCTAAGCTAAAGCATATAAAAACATCTTTATCCAAGAGTCCTTTAGACGATAACAGAGAAAAATACATGGACTGATGTACTCTATCAAATTTTGGACAGATTTCTTTGATGCTGTGCAGAATTCATCCCTTAGCTTTCCCCACTAGGCTGCCCAAGTTTGGATATTCTACAATCAATGATTTCATAAAAAAAGTTAGGGTTAGGGGAAGAGCTAGGGTTAGAGCTAGTATTAGGATTAGAGTCAGTTTTATTCAAAATTCTTTGATACTTGGCAGGATTTATCTTTTAGCTAGATTTACTCTGTTCCCCAGTTTTAGGCCTTCTCTGTTCACAGGTTCACTGTGAGGAACATTTTGTATTTTAAGATTTCACTTCATTTTGCCCTATACAGGAAAGTTAATGGAGTTGAAAATCAAACAGGGTTTGGGCTAGCTGCTTGAAACTTCACACACTCCATCAGTTCTCTGTAGGGACTCTATTATGTTCCTTGTAAAAGTAGACATATGCTTAAGCATGCAAAAACAACTTAATCTGAGAGCCTTTTAGGAGAAACAGGAAAATAGGGATGTACTGAAATACCTCCCATAATTATTTGGTCAGATTTGTTTGATGTTGCTTAGGATTCATCACTTAGCTTGCTCCACAAGGCTCCCCAAGGGCGAGAATTCTAGGATCATTGGTTCACTAATCAGGTTAGGGTTAATATTAGGTTTAGAGTTAAGGCTAGGGCTAGCATTAGAGGTAATGTTAGGATGAGAGTTAGTTTTGTTCAAATTTCTTTGATACTGGGCAGGAGTCATCTTTTATCTAGCCTTAGTATGCTCCCAAGATATGTTCTTCTCAATTCAATTGTTCACTATGATGAACATTTTGTATTTTAAGGTTTTTCACTTCATTTCGACACCTATGGGTAAATGGAAATGGAGGTGGAAATCAAACAGGCAGCCCTTCCCCTAAACCTAAGCCTAAATCTAACCATAAAAATAGCCCAAATCCTAGGCCTAAGCCTAACACTAATCCTAGACTTATTCCTAGCCCTAATTCATCCTTAACCCTAATCCATACTCTGGCCCTAAGACTAAATCTAACTCTTGCCATAGCCCTATTCCTAGTTCTAACCCTATCCTTTACCATAACCCAAACACTAGCCCTCAACTTAGCTCTAACACTAGCCATAGCCCTAACCCTAGAATTAACCATAACTCTAAGTCTACTCCTAAGCCTAAACTCACCCTATCTACAATAACACTAATGTTAATCATAAAACTACCCTTAACTTTAGCTTTAGTCCTAAACAAAATCGAGTCATAGGACTAACCCTAACCCTTTACCTAAACCAAATCCTAACCCTACATGTTGCCCTAAGCCTACTTCTAATTCGAGTCCTATTCCTAACCATAAAATGAACTGTGACCCTGACTCTGACCCTAACACTAACCCTAGTGAAAAACATCATCCTAAACCTAAACATAATCCGAAAACTAGACTCAGTCCTAAATGAACCATAAAACTAGCCCTAATTGTAATCTTAGTTCTTACATTAGCCGTATCCCTAAGAAGAGCCCCAAAGTAACCAAAAACCTAGCCCTAATGCAAGACCCGACCCTAGCTAACTGTAACCAACTAACCCTAACCCAAACCTAACCCTAACATTAACCCTAACACTAACCTGAAGACAAACACTAACACTAACACCAACACCAACACTAACACTAACGATAATCTTAATCCTACCCATAAACCTAACCTAACACTAAACCTAATTTTAAACATAACACAAAACCTAACAATAACCCTAACACTAACCCTAACCCTAAGCCTAACCAAATCCTAATTGCAATGCTAAACCTAAATCTAACCCTAAAACTAACACAAATCCTAATTCTCCCCCTAATGCTAAGCCTAACACAAACACTAACCCTAAAGGTAAAACTATTCATAACTCTAACCCTAACCCTAACACTAACCCTAAACCTAACCTTAACCATAACACTAACCCTAACACTAAACCCAACAGTAACAATAACCCTAAAACTAAACCTAAATCTAACCCTAATGTTAACCCTAACACTAACCCTAACCCCAATCCTAAATCTAATCTTAACCATAATCCCAAACCTAATCCTAACCACAACTCTGACACAAACCTTAACACTAACGAAACCACTAAAATGAAACCTAACCGTAAACCTAATATTAACACTAACCCAAACACTCACCTTAAGCCTAACCCTAACATGAATCCTAACCATAATTTTAACACTAACCCTAACTCTATTTCTAACCCTAAAATTAGCCGTAAACCTAACCCTTAACATAACTCTAACCATAACCCCAACACTAACAAAATCCCTAAATCTAACCCTAACCCTAACACTAACCCTAACCCTAAACCTAAACCTAACCCTAATCCGAACTGTAACCCTAACCCTAATACTAACCCTACCCTAAAACAAACCCTAACACTAAGACTAAAACTTACCATAACCTAACCCTAACCCTAAGTCTAACCCAAATGTTAACACTAAATGCAAACTTAAACCTAAACCTAATCCTAACACTAAACATTAACCTAACCCTATCCCTAACTCAAGACCTAAGCCTAACCCTATCACTAACCCTAACACTAATCCTAACACTCACCCTAACACTAACACTAAACCCAAAACTTACCCTAACCCTAACACTAACCCTAATGCTAAACCTAACACTAAATCTAAACCTAACCCTACCACTAACCCTAAAACTAACAGTAACCCTAAATCTAACCCTACACCTAAACATAACCCTAACCCTAACTTTAAGCCTAATACAAACCCTAACACAAACCATAACCCTAAACCTAACCCAAACCTAACCCTAACATTACCGAATTCTAACCCTAACCCTAACACTAACCATAAAACTAAAGCTAAAACTAACCCTAACCCTAGGGAACACAAACCCTATCCCCAACCCTAATCCTAACCGTAACTCTAACACTAACCCTAAACCTATCCCTAAACCTAACATTATACCTAACACTAACCATAACCCTAACACTAACACTAACCCTAACACTAAACCTAACCCCATCCATACCACTAAAAATAACACTAGCAGGAACCTTAACCCTAATTTTAACACTAACCCTAACCATAACACTATTATTAACACTAATCCTAACCCTAATCCTAACCCTAACACTAACCCTAAACCTAAACCTAACCTTAACCCTAACATTAACCCTAACCATAAAACTAACACGAAACCTAATCAGAACCCTAACCCTAACCGTATCAATTACCTAACCCTAAGCCTAAACCTACACTAACCCTAATCCTATGACTTATCATAAACCTAAACCTAAACCTAAACCTAACTCTAACACTAATCCTATCCCTAACACTAACCCTGTCTCTAACACAAATCCTAACCCTAAACCTAACACAAACAGTAAACCTAAATCTAACCATAATGCTAAACCTAAGCCTAACCCTAACTCTAACAACAACCCTAACCCTAACCCTAACCCTAACACTAACCCTAACTCGAACATGAACCCTAACCCTAACCCTAACAGTAACTCTAATCCTAACTTTAACCCTAACCACAACCATAACCCTTACCCTAAAATAATCCTTAACCTAACCTAACCCTTACACTAACTCTAACACTAGCCCTAATCCTAACCATTACTCAATCACTAACCCTAAGCATAACCCTAAACCTAAATGTAACACTAATGCTAATCCTAATCCTAACCCTAACCCTAACCCTAACCCTATATGAAAAACTAAGCCTAACCTGAACCGTAACACTAACCCAACCCTAACACTAACACTAAACTAACCCTAATCTGAACTGAAATCCTAACCCTAAACCTTAACCCTAACCCTAACACAAACCCTAACCCTAACCCTACCCTAACTAACCCTAAACCTAAACCTAACCCTGACACTAACCCTAACCATAACACTAACACTAACCATAATGCGAACACCTAATCTTATCCTGAACCCTAACACAAAACCTAACCCTAACCCTAACCCTAACTCTAACACAAACATTTACCCTAACCCACACCCTAACCCTTATTCTAACCCTAACCCTAAACTTCACACTATCCATAACACTAACCCTAACCCTAACACAAACCCTCACACTAACCATAACCCTAACCCTAACCTAACCCCAACCCTAAACCTAACCTAAACCTTACCCTAATCCTAACCCTAACCCTAACCCTAATACTAAACCTAAAACTAACCTTAACCTAAATCTATCAATAATACTAAAAGTAAACTAAACCCTAAACCTAACCCTAAATCTAACCCTAACACGAAACTTAACACTAACACTAACCAAAACATAACCATACACCAGCAATAACCCTAATATGAATCCTAACTGTAACAGTAATCCTAACCCTCATCCTAACACAAACTCCAACACTAACCCTAACACTATCCCTAACCCTTACCCTAACCTTAAACATAACCCTAACACTAACCCTAACCCTAACACTAACAATAACTCTATCCGTAACTTTAATCCTAACCCTAATACTTACCCTAACACTAAACTTAACCCTATCCCTAAAACTAACACTAACGCTAACACTAATCCTAACCCTAACCCAAACACTAACCCTAACCGCAACGCTAACCCTATCACTAACACTAATCCTAAACATAAGCCTAACACTAACCCTAAACCTATCCCTAACCTTAACACTCTCCAAAACCCTAAACCTAACACTAATGGAAACACTAAAACATACCTAACCCTAAACCTAACCCTAACCCTAAACCTAACACTCACCCTAACCCGAACCCTAACACTAACCCTAACACTAACTCTAATTCTATCCCTAACCCCAACACTAACCCTAAACCTAAACCTTACCATAACTCTCATTCTAACCCTAACCCTAAAACTAACCCTAACCCTAACACTAACACTAACTCTAACCCTAAACCTAATCCTAATCCTAACTGTAACCCTTACCCTAACAGAAACCCTAACACTAAGCCTAAATATAACCCTAACCTAACTCTAACACTAACCCAAACACTAACCCTAACCCAAACCCTAACACTAAACCTAACCTTAAACCCAAACCTTACCCTAACCCTAACACTAAACCGAGCACTAACCCTAATCCTAACCCTAACCCTAACCATAAAAACCTAAAACTAACCCTAATCCTAACACTAACCACAACACTAAACCTATCCCTAACCTTAACACTATCCCTATCCCTAATCCTAACCCTAAAAGTAACCTAACACAAAACCTAAACCTCATCCTCCCACTCACCATAACCCTAACCCAAATTCTAACCCTAACCCTAAGTTTAATTTTAACCCTAACCATTATCCTAATAGTAACTCTAACTACAACCCTAAACCTAATGCTTACCATAACCCTAACCCTTACACAAAGCTAAACCTAATCTTAATCCTAACACTAAACCTATCCTTAACCCTAACTTTAACCCTAAACCTAACACTAACCCGAACCCTAACCCTCACCCTAACCCTAAAACTAACCCTAACCCGAATGCTAATACTAACCCTAAAACTCACCCTATCTGTAACCTAATCCTAACAATATATCTAAACCTAACACTAACCCTAAGAAAAACATTAATCCTAACCCTAAACCTAACCCTAAATTTAAACTAAATGTAACACTAACCCTAAACATATCCCTAACACAAACCATAACCCTGACCTTAAATGTAACTTTAACATGAACCCTAACCCTAACCCTAAACTTAACACTAACCTGAATCCTAGCCATAACCATAACCATAATCCTAATCCTAACCCTCACCCTAACACAAACCCTAACACTAACCATAACAATAACCCTATCCCTAACAATACCTCTATTTGTAACCCTAACCCTAACCCTAACACTTACCTTAACCCTAACCCTCACCCTAACCTTAACCCTTACCATGAACCTAACCCTAACCCTGACATTAACCCTAACTTTAACACTAATACTAACCCTAACACTAAATCTAACCCTAATCCAAACATTGACCCTAACCTGAACCCTAACCCTATCACTAAAACTAACTTTAAACATAACCCTAAATCTATCACTAACCCTAACCCTAACCCTAATACTAACACTAACCTAAAAGTAACACTAACCCTAACCCTAAAACTAAATGTAAACTTAACACTAACCTTAAAACTAATCCTTATCCTAACACTAACCATATCCCTAAAACTAACCTTAACACTAACTCTAAAACTAACAATAACTCTAACCATAACATTAACCCTGAAACTCAGGCTAACACTAACCCTAAATCTATCCCTAACCCTAACACTATCCATAACCCTAACCCTAACTTTAATTCAAACACTTAAATTAACCCTAACACTAAACCTAACCCTAACACTAAACCTAACCCTAACCCTAACCCTAATATTCACCCTAACTCTAAACCTAACACGAACCCTAACCTTAACACTAACACTAACACTATCCCTAATCATAACACTAGCACTAAACCTATCCCTTACCATAACTCTAATCCTAACCCTAACACTAACACTAACCCTAACCCTAACACTTACCCTAATACTAAATCTAACCATAATCCGAACTGTAACCCTAACCCTAATACTAACACTAAACCTAACACAAACCCTAACACTAAGCCAAATCTAACCCCAACCTAACCTCAACACTAAACTTCACCCTAACCCTAATCCAAAACCTATCACTAAACCTAACCTTAAACCTAAATCTAACCCTAACTTTCAACCTCTCCCTAACCCTAACCCTAACAGAGCACTAACACTAATCCTAATCCTAACCCTAATAATAACCCTAACACTAACCCGAACCCTAACAGCAACCCTATAACTTACCCTAACCCTAACCCGGATGCTAACCCTAACATAACCCTAACACTAATTCTAAACCTTACCCTAACCTTAACTCTAAAACTAACCCTAACACTAATTCTAAACATAAACTTAACTTTAAAACTAACCGTAACCCTAATCCTAACCCAAACCCTAACCCAAACCATAACCCTAAACCCAACCAATCCCTATCCCTAACCATAACCCTAATACTAATCCTGAACCTATCCCTAAACCTAACACTATACACTAAACCTAACCATAACACTAAAACTAACACTAACCCTAACACTAAACCAAAATCTAACACTAAAGCTAACCCCAACACTAACACAAACCCTAACAATAATCCTAACACTAACCCTAACCCTAACACTAACCATAAACCTAATTCTAACCATAACCCTTACACTAACCCTAAACGAAACCCTAACACGAAACCTAAATTGAACAATAACCCTAATCCTATCACTAACCGAACCCTAAACCTAAACCTAAACTAACCTTAACTGTAACCCTAACACTAAACCTAAACCTAACCATAAACCTAACACTAACCCTTTCACTAACCCTTAACCTAACACTAACCCTAACACTAACCCTAACACTAACCCTAAACCTAACCATAACACTAACCTGAACACGAACCCTAACCCTACCCTAACCCTAACAAAGAACCCTAACCAAAACCATAATGCTAACTGTAAACTACCCTAAACCTAATCCTTACATAACCCTAAACTTAACACTAACCAGAATCCCAACACTAACTCTATCACTAACCCTAAGCCTAACCCTAACCCTAAACCTAACACTAATGCTAATCTTAACCCTATACCTAACTCTAACACTAACATTAACTGTAACCCTAACCCTAACCGTAGCACTAAACCAAACCCTAACCCTAACCTAACACTAACCGAAACCCTAACCCTAACCCTGATCTTAACCAAAACTCTAACCTCATCCTCACCTAACAGAAACCCTAAACCTAACCCTAACACTAACCCTAACAGCAATCTAAAAATAAACATAAACCTAACCAAAACCCTTACCCTAACACTAACACTAACACTAACCCTATCACTAACCCTAAATCTAACCCTAACCCTAACAGTAACATTAAACTTAAACCAAACCCTAACCCAAACAATAACCCTAAACCTAAACCTATATCTAAACTTAGCACTATTCCTAAACCTAACCCTAACACTAACCCTAACACTAGCCCTAACACTAAATCTTAACCTAACCCTAACACAAACCCTAAAACTAACCCTACCACTATCCCTAAACCTAAACCAAATTCTAACCCTTACTAAAACACTAAACCTAAGTCTAACCCTAACCATTACCCTAATACTATCCCAAACACCAATCCTAACCCAAATTCAAAAGGTAACTCTTGTCCTAAAACTAACCCTTTCACAAACCCTAATGCTCATTTTCACCCTAATACTAACCCAAACTCTAACCCTAATTTTAACGCTAACACTAACCCTAAACCTAACACTAACCCTAACCCTAACCCTAATGCTAACCCGAAAGCTAATACTAACCCTAAAACTTATCCTAACCCTAGCCCTAACCTTAACACTAACACTAAACCTAACCCAAATATTTATCCTAACCCTAACCCTAAACCTAAACATAACACTTATCCTAAACATATCCCTAACACAAAACATAAACCTAACCCTAAACGTAACTTTAACACAAACTCTAACCCTTATACTAACCCTAAAACTAAACTTATCCCTAACCCTAACCCTAACACTAACATCAAACCTAATGCCAACCCTAACACTAAACCTAACCCTAACCCTAACAGTAGCCCTAAACCTAAACCTATTCCTAACATTAACACTATACTTAACCCTAAACCCTAAACCTAACCCTAACACTAACCCTAACCCTAATCCTAACCGTAACCCAAAACCTATCCCCAACCAAAACACAAAACCTAACTCTAATCCTAACACTAACCCTAAAATACCCTAACCTGAACCCGAACCCTAACCTTAACACTAACCCTAATTGTAACCCTAAACCTAACACTAACCCTACACTGACACAAACCCTAACACTCACCATAACCCTAACCCTAACCTAACCCTAACCCTAAACCAAAACTAAACCTTACAGTAACCCTAACACTAACACTAACCCTAAAACTAACCTTAACCTAAATCTAACGATAACCATAAGAAAAAAACTTCACCCTAAATATAACACTCAATCTAACCTAACACAAACGCTAACCCTTACCCTAACCCAAACTGAAACCTAACCCTATACCTAACCATAACCTGAATCCTAACCATATGCATAACCTTAACCCTAACCCTAACACTTACCCTAACACAAACCCTCACATTAACCCTAAAACTAACCCTTACCCTATCCTTATCCCTAACCCTAATACTAACCATAACACTAAACTTAACCCTATCCCTAACACTAACACTAACCCTAACACTAATCCTAAGCCTATCCCGAACACTAACCCTAAGCCTAACTTTAATGCTATCACTAACACTAACCCTAAACATAACCCTAAACGTATCACCAACCCTAACTCTAACCCTATCAGTTAAACTGACCCTACCATTAACCATAACCTACCAGTACACTAAATCCTAACTCTAAACCTAAATGTAAACTTAACACTAACCCTAACCCTAACATTTACCCTGACACTAACCCTGTTTTTTCCCTAACCCTAACACTAACCCTAAACCTAGACCTAACCCTAACCGTAACACTAACCCTAACTGTAAACCTAACACTAGTGTTGGAGTTAAAGTTAGGTTTAGGGTTAGTGTTCCGGTTAGGGATAGGGTTAGGTTTAGGTTTAGTGTTAGGGTTAAGTTTAGGGTTACATTTAGTGTAATTGAGAGTTAGGGTTAGTGTTAGGTTTCTGGTTAGGGTTAGAGTTAGTTTTAGAGTTAGGTTTAGGGTTAGGGTTAGGGTAGTATTAGGTTTAGGGTTATGGTTTGTGTTAGGGTTAGGGTAAGGGTTAGGGTTTTCTTAGGGTTAGGGTAAAGGTTACAGTTAGTGTTAGGGTTAGGGTTAGGAGTAGTGTTAGGGTTAGGATTAGATTTGTGTTAGGTTTAAGGGTAGGGTTATGGTTAGAGTTATGGTTAAGGTTAGTGTTAGTGTTTTGGTTATCGTTCAGGTTAGGTTTAGATGAGGGTTAAGGTGAGGGTTAGGTTTATGTTTAGGGTTAGTTAAGTGTTTGAGTTAGATTTAGGGTTCATGTTATGGTTAGGTTTAGGGTTAGTGTAAGGTTTAGGTTTAGGGTTAGTTTAGGGTTAGATTTAGGTTTAGGGTTTGGGTTAGTGTTAGGTTTAGGGTTAGGGTTAGGGTGAGGGTTAGTGTTAAAGTTAGGGTAAAGAGTGTTTGGATTAGGGTTAGTGTTAGGTTTAGGGTTAGTGTTAAGGTTAGGGTTGGGGTTATGGTGAGGTTAGGGTTAGGGTTAGTGTTAGGCTTAGGTTAGGTTTATGTTAGTGTTAGGGTTAGTAAAAAGTTTAGTGTTAGGGTTAGATTGAGGGTTAGTGTTAAGGTTTGCATTAGGGTTAGGGTTAGTGTTTGGGTTAGGATTAGGGTAAGGGTTAGGTAAGGGTGAGGGTTAGTTTTAGGGTTAGGGTTAGGTTAAGGTTTAGGATTAGGTTTTTGGTTAGGTTAAATCTTAGTGTTAGGGTTAGTGTTAGTGTTAGGATTAGGGTTAGGGTTAGTGTTAGTGTTAGGGTTAGGTTTAGAGATAGTGTTTGGATTAGGGTTAGTCTTAGGTTTAGGGTTAGTGTTAGGGTCAGTGTTGGGGTTATGGTGAGGTTAAGGTTATGGTTAGTGTTAGGCTTAGGTCTGTGTCAGGGTTACTTTTAAGGTGAGAGATAAAATTAGGGATAGGGCTAGGATTAGGGTTCAGGTTAGGATCAAGACTAGGTTTGGGGCTAAAATGAGGGGTAGCATTAATATTAGGGTTATGGCAAGAATTAGGGCTAGGGCTAATATCAGGTCTAGGGTTATGGTTAGGGATAGTTTTAGGGTAAGGTTTATGGATAGGTCTATATTCAGAGTTAGGTTTAGCATAAGGCTCATGTTTAGACATAGGGGTATTATAATGGTTAGGTCAGGTTTTGGGTTTGGATTAGGTTGAGGTTTAGAGTTAGTGCTCAAATTAACATTAGTTTTAGAGTTAGGGTTAGTGTAAGGGATAGGGTTAGGTTTAGGCTACAGGTTAGGTTTACGGTTCATGTTAGGTTTACGTTAATGGATAGGGTTAGGGTTAGGCCTAGAGTTAGCATTAGGTTTATGGTTATTGTTAGCATAATGGATTGATTTAGAGCTATGGTTAGGGCTAGGATTATGTTTAGGATTAGGGCTAGAGTTAGGGTTAGAGATATGGTTAAGGCTAGGGTTAGGGTTAGGGTTAAGATAAAGATACGGGTTAGGGTTGAAGCTAGGTTTAGTGCTAAGGCTAGGGTGAGGTTTAGGGTTAGATAAAAGGTTGGATTAGTATTAGGATTAGGGCTAGCTTTAGGGTTAGTGTTAGGCCTATGGTTTTCTTAGCGTTAGGTTAAGGGTAAAGCTCATGGATTTAGTAAGTATTAGGGCTAGATTGAGGTTTCAGGTTAGAATCAGAGCTAGGGATAAAGGTAGATTTAGGGTTATTAGAGTTAGGGTTAGCATTAGGTTTAGGGTTATGGTTAGGTTAATGGATAGAGTTAGAACTAGTGTTTGCGCTATGGTTAATGTTAGAATTAGGGCTAGGATTAGGGTTAGTGTTTGGGCTACGATTTTTTTATGGTAAGGATTAGGGCTTGAGCTACAGTTAGGGTGAGGGCTAAGTTTTGGGTTAGGTTCAGCGTTAGGTCTAAGGATAGTATTATGGTAGGTTTAGTGTTAATGTTAGGGTTAGGGCTGCATTTATCATTAGGGTGAGGATAAGGGTTAGGGTAATGGATATGGTTAGATGTAAGTTTAGGTTTAGGTTTAGGGTTAGATTTAGTTTTAGGGTTAAAATTAAGGCATGGTTAGGTTTAGGTTTCTGGTACAGGTTAGGGTTAGAGCTAGAGTTAGGGCTATGGAAAATTTTAGGTTTAGGGTTAGGTCTAGGGTTAGTTTTCCTGTTAGGGTTAGGGTTAGGGTTAGGGTTATGGCTAGGGTTATCAATAGGGTTAGTGTAATGTGTATGTTCAGAGCTAGGTTTAGGGTTAGGGTTAAGTTTAGGGTTAGGGATAGGGTTAGAGTTAGAGTTAGGGATAAGTCTAAGTTTATATTAAGGGCAAGTGTTAGGCATTGAGTAAATTTAGGACTAAAGCTACAGTTAGGGTTAGGATTAGGGCTAGGGTTAGGGTTAGGGTTACACCTAGGGCTAGGTTTAGGCCTAGGATTCACTCTAGGTTTTGTGTTAGGTTAAGGTGTAGGGTTAGGGCCATGGGTAATGTAAGAGCTAGGATTATGATTAGGGCTAGTTGTAGGGTTAGGGTTATGGCTAGGTCTAGTGTTAGGTTTAGATTTTCAGTTAGGGTCAGTTTTAGAGATAGCTAACCATGTTCAGGTTAGTGTTAGGGTTAAGGTTAAAGCCAGAATTAGGACTAGGTTTATGTGTAGGGGTAGGGTTAGACTTTGCATTAGATTAAGGGTTATTGTTAGGGCTAGGGCTAGGTTTTTGTTTACGTCTAGGGCTAGAGTTAAGGCTACATTTAGGGTTAGGTTTAAGTGTAGGTTTAGTGGTAGAGTCAGGTTTAGTATAAGGTTACTGGTAGGGCTAGTGTTAGGGTTTGTTCTAGGGTTAGGGTCAGGTTTAGACCTAGGGTTAGTGTTATGGTCAGAATAAGGGTCAGGGTTAGGGTTAGGGTTTGGGATAGGTTAGAGCTAGAATGAGGGCTAGATTTAGGACTATTAATAGGATTAGGGTTTTGATTAGCCTAAGGATTAGGGATATGTCTAGGGTTACCATAAGGGTTAGGGTTTTTCTTAGGTTTAGGAATAGAGTTAGAGCTAGTGTTAGGGGTAGTGTTAGAGTTAGGTTTAGTGTTAAAGCTAGGTTTAGGTCTCTGATTAGGTATAGATTTTGTGTTAGTGTTAGGATAGGAATGGGGCAAAAAGTAATGTAAGAATCAGGGTTACAATTAAGGTTAGCTTTAGGGTTAGTGTTAGGGGTACTTCTAGTGTTACGGTTAGGTTTAAGGTTAGGATGAATTTAGAGCTAGGGTTATTGTTAGAATAGGATTCATGGACAGGGGTAGTTTCAGTGTTAGGGCTCAAATTAGGGCTAGGTTTACTGTTAGGGTTTGTTTTAATGTTAGAGTTGTGTTTTAGAGCTAGGGTGAGTGTTAGGGTATAAGTCAGGGTCAAGGTTAGTTTTAAGGTTAGGGTTAGGACTCAAATTAGGGCTAGGATTAGTTCTATGTGTAATTGTGGGTTTGGTTTAAATTAAGGTTTAGGGTTAGTCTATTGTTCAGGTTTGTTTTATCACAGGGTTAGGGTTAGCACCAGTTTTATGATTAGCATTAGGGTTAGGTCTAGTGTTAGTGTTAGGCTTAGGCTTATGGTTAGGGTTACATTTAGAGTTAGGCTTAGATCTAGGGTTAGGCTAGGACTAAGGATAGGGCAAGAGTTAGGGCTAGGGTTAGGTTATGGTCAGAGATTGTGTTAGAACTAGGAATAGGACTAGTGTGAGAGTTAGAGTTTGGCTTAGGGCTAGGGTTAGGGTTAGTGTTTCAGCTAGGGTTTGTTTAGTGTAAGGGTTAGGGTTTGAGCAACAGTTAGTGCTAGGGCTAAGTTGAGGGTTAGGTTCAGCATTAGGTCTAGGGATAGGATTATGGAAGTTTAGGATTTGGGTTAGGGTTAGGGCTAGGTTTATTATTAGGCTTAGGATAAGGGTTAGGGTAATGGATAAGATTAGATGTAAGTTTAGGATTAGGTTTAGGGTTAGATTTAGTTTTAGGGTTAAGATTAAGGCATGGTTAGGTTTAGGTTTCTTGTACAGGCTAGGGTTTGAGCTATTGTTATGGTTATGGCAAGTGTTAGGTTTAGGGTTAGGTCTAGGGTTACTTTTCCAGTTAGGGTTTGGGTAAGTGTTAGGGTAATGGGTATGTTCAGACCTAGATTTAGTTTATGGTTAGGGATAGGGTTAGGGTTAGAGTTAGGGATAAGTCCAAGTTTGTATTTAGGGTAAGGGTTAGGCATTGACTAAGGTTTAGAAATAAGGCTAGAGTTATTGTTAAAATTAGGGCTAGGGTTAGGTTTAGGGTTATGCTTAGGGCTAGGTTTAGGCCTAGGATTAACTCTAGGTTTTGTTTTAGGTTAAGGTGTAGGGTTAGGGCTATGGGTAATGTAAGAGATAGGATTATGATTAGGGCTAGTTGTAGGGTTAGGTTATGGCTAGGTCTAGTGTTAAGTTTAGGTTTTTAGTTAGTGTCAGGTTTAGAGTTAACTTAGTGTTAAATGCAGGGTCCGTGTTCAGGTTAGTTTTAGGGTTAAAGTTAAAGCCAGAATTAGGACTAGGTTTATGTGTAGGGGTAGGGTTAGACTTTGCATTAGGTTAAGGGTTATTGTTAGGGCCTAGGGCTTAGGTTAGAACTAGGGTTACGGTTAGGAATACGTCTTGAGTTATGTTTAGGTTTAGGTTTAGAACTTGGGTTAGGTTTAGGGTTATGGTTAGTGTAAGGGTTTGGTTTCGAGCTAGGGTTAGGGCTAGGCTTAGGGTTAGTGTTACGCTTAGGGCTTGGTTTAGTCTTCAAATTAGCTCTATTTTTAGTGTTAGGTTTTGGCCTAGGGTAAGGGCTATGTGTAATGTAAGAGCCAGAGTTATGATTAGGGCTTGTTTTAGTGTTAGAGTTATGGATGTGTCTAGAATTAGGTTTAGGTTTTGATTAGGGTCAGGTTTAGAGGTACGTTTAGTGTTAAAGGCAGAGACAGTTTTCGGGTTACAGTTAAAGTTCAGGTTAAAGCCAGAATTAGGACTAGGTTTTGGTCTAGGGGTGGGGTTAGTGTTCAGTTTAGTTTAAGGGTTATTGTTAGGACTATGGCTAGGTTTTTCTTTTAAGTCTAGAGCTAGAGTTAAGGCTAGATTTAAAATTAGGTTTAGGTCCAGGGCTAATGGTAGGGTTTGGTTTAGGTATAAGTTTACCAGTAGGGCTAGTGTTAGGGTTTTGTTTAGGGTTAGGGTCAGGGTCAGGTTTAGATCTCGGGTTTGTGTTATGGTCAGGATGAGGGTCAGGGTTAGGCTTAGGTCTATTAATAGGGTTATTATTTGGTTAGCCTAAGGATTAGGGATTGGTCAAGTGTTACCATTAGGGTTAGGGTTTTGCTTAGGGTAAGGGATACTGTTAGAAATAGGTTTAGGGCTAGGGTTAGGGTTATGTGTAGGGTTAAAACTAGGTTTAGCACTCAGATTAGGGCCAGATTTTTGTGAGGTTTAAAGGTAGGGTTAGAGTAATGACTAATGTAAGAACTAGGGTTACAATTAGTGTTAGTTTTAGGGTTAGGGTTAGGGGTAGGTCAAGTGGTAGGGTTAAGTTTAAGGTTAGAATGATATTTATAACTAGAGTTAGTGTTAGAATATGAGTCAGGTCAGGGTTAGTTTTAGGGTTAGGGTTAGGGTTAGGACTCGAATTAGGGGTAGGGTTACTGTTGGGGTTTGGTTTAAATTTAGGGTGCTGTTTAGAGCTAGGGTTAGTGGTAGGATATGAGTCAGGGTCAGGGTTATATTTAAGGTTAGGATTACATCTTGAATTAGGGCTAGGGTTAGTTCTAGGTGTAGCGCTAGTGTTTGGTTCAAGTTAAGGTTTAGTGTTAGGCCTGTTGCTCCGTTTTGTTTTAGTGCTATGGTTAGGGTTAGGGCTAGTTTTATGATTAGCTTTACAGTTAGGGCTAGGGTTATGGTTTGGGTTAGGATTAAGGCTGAAGTTAACACTAGGATTAGGGCTAGGTTTTGTGTTAGGTTTTGGGCAAGAATTAGGGTTAGGGCTAATGTCAGGTCTAGGTTTACAGTTAGGGATAGTCTTGGGGTTAGGTTTATGGCTATGTCAAATTTAAGTGTTACGTTTAGGGAATGGGACAGGTTTAGGGCTAGCCGTATTATTGGTGTCATGGTCAGGCTTCAGGTTTGGGTAAGGATAAGGTTTAGGTTTAGGGCTCAAATTAGCATTAAGGTTAGATTTAGGATTAGGGTAATGGATAGGGTTAGGATTAGGGTTCAGGTTATGTTGAGAGTAGTGGATATTGTTTTGCTTTCTGATAAGTTTAGGGTTAGGCCTAGGGTTACCATTAGCATTATTGTTATTTTTAAGGTAATTTATAGGGTTAAACCTAGGGTTAGGGCTAGGGTTATGGTTTGGATTAGGGCTAGAGTTAGTGTTAGGGTAAAGTTTAGGTCGAGGGTTAGAGTTAGGATTAGGTTTCTGGAATGGTTTAGTGTTTGAGCTAGGGTTAGTGCTAGGGTAAGGTTAGTGCTAGGGTTATGGTTATGGTTAATGTTAGGGTTAGTTTTAGGGTTAGGGCTAGGGTTATCATTAGGGTTAGGGTAATAGGTTTTGATGTGAGGTTAGAGTTAGGGTTAAGTTAATAATAGGTTTTGATGTGAGGTTAGAGTTAGGGTTAGGTTTAGGGTTAGGTTTAGGATTTGATCTAGTTTAGGGTTAGGATTAGGGTTAGGTTCACTGTTAGTTCTGGGGTTAGGTTTATGTTTAGGTTTAGGGAATGTTTAGCTTTAGGTCTACTGTTATCATTAGGGTTAAGTTTACGGTTAGAGTAATGGGTAGGGTTCGAGCTAGGGTTATGGCTAGGCTTCAGGTTAGGATTAGGGCTAGGGTTAGGTTTAGGCCTTTGGTTAGAGTTAGAGTTAGCTTTAGTTTAAGGGTTAGGGATTGAGGTAGGGTTAAGGCTGGAGTGAGGTTTAGGGTTACTGTCAGGGCTAGGGTAGAGTTAAGATTAGGGTTAGGTCTAGGGTTAGCATTAGGTTTAGTGTTATAGTTGTAATGGATAGAGTTAGAGCTAGGGTTTGTGCTATGGTTAAGGTTAGGATTAGGGTTAAGGGTTAGGGCGAGGTTTTGGGTTTGGGCTAGGGTTATGTTTATGGTAAGGTTAATGGTTTGAACCTGGTTTAGAGCTAGGACGAGGGTTAGGGTTAGGTTTAGGGCTAGGTTTGTGGTTAGAATTATGCTTAGGGTTAGGTTTAGGGCTACAATTAGGGCTAGGTTTTGTGTGAGGTGTAGGGCTAGTGTTAGGTGTATTAGTAATTTAAGAGCTAAAGTTATGGTCATGCCTATATTTAGGGTTCATCTAGTGCTAGGGTTAGTTTCTGGGTTAGGATAAGGTTTAGAGATAGGGTTTTTGTTAGGTTAAGTGTCAGGGTTCAGGTTAGAATTAGGTTTAGGGTTACGTCCAGAGTGAGGACTAGGGTTAGGTCTAGGGGTAAGGTTAGTGTTTGGTTCAGGTTAAGGGTTTATGTTAGGGCTAGGGCTAGGGTTATGGCTATATTTAGAATTAGGTTTAGGTCTAGGGCTAGTGTTAGTGTTAAGTTTAGGTATAGGGTTACTGGTAGGGCTAGTGTTAAGATTCGGATATGGGTTAGGGTCAGGTTTAAACCTAGCTTTAATGTTAAAGTCAGAATAAGGGTCAGGGTTAAGATTAGGGTTTGGGTTAAGTTTAGATCTAGAATGAGGGCTAGGGTTAGGACTAGTAATAAAGTTAGGGTTTAGGGTAGGTTTAAGATTAGAGTTAGGATTAGGGTAGCAATAGGGTGAGGGTTTGGCTTTGGGTAAGGGATAGGGTTAGAGCTTAGGGTTAGGACTAGGGATAGGGTTAGGTTTAGGGCCAGGGTTAGGGCCAGGGTTAGGCCTTGGATTAGGGCTAGGTTTTGTGTTAGGTTTAGGGCTATGGCTAATGTAAGAACTGATATTAAAATTAGGTCTACTTTTAGGGTTAGGTTTAGGGTGAGGTGTAGTGTTAGGATTAGTTTTAGGGATAGGGTGATGTGTAAAGCTATAGTCAGTGTTATGGTCAGAGTCAGGGTTAGTATTAGTTCTAGGGTTAGGGTTAGGACTTGAATTAGGGCTAGGGTTAAGGCTAGGTGTAGGTTTAGGCTATGGTTTAGGTTAAGTGTTAGCGTTGGTGCTATGGCTCAGTTTTGTTTGAGGACTAGGGCTAGGGTTAGGGCTGGTTTTCAAATTAGCATTAGGTTAGAGCTAGTGTTAGAGTATGGTTTAGGCTTATGATTAGGGTTAGATTTAGACTTAGGGTTAAATCTAGGTTATGGCTAGGGTTTGGGCTAGGGTTTGGGTTATCATTAGGGATAGGATTAGATCTAGGGATAGGACAAGGGCAAGAGTTAGAGTTAATCTTGGGGTTAGGGTTTGGTAGGGTTAGGGTTAGGGCTTTATGAGGGCTAGATATAGAGCTAGGGTTAGTATTAAGGCTAAGCCTAGGTTTAGGGCTAGAGTTAGGGTTATGGTTATGGCTAGGCATGATGTTATCACTAGATTTAGACTTAGGGCGAGGGTTAAAATTAGGGTTAGGTATAGTTTTGGGGTTAGGGTTAGGATTAAAGCTAAGTTTAGGGCTAGGATTAGGGCTAGGGTTTGTGTTAGGGTTAGGGCTTCATTAATGCTAGGGCTAATGTCAGGTCTAGGATTATCTTTAGAGATAGTTTTAGGGTTAGGATTATGGCTAGGTATAGTGTGAGATTGAGGTTAAGGTTTAGGGTAAATTTAGAGCTGGGGCATTATTAGGTAAAGTACAGTGTTCCAGGTTAAATTAGGTTAATGTTTAATGTTAGGCCTCAAATTAGCGTTAGGGTTAGGGTTAGGATTAAGTTTATGGATATGGTTAGGTTTAGAGTTCAGGTTATTTTTAGTGTAATGGATAGGTTTAGGGTTAGGAATAGGGTTAGGGTTATCCTAGGGTTAGCATTAGGATTAGGGTTAGGGTTAATTTAATGATAGGATTAGAGCTGGGTTTAGGGCTAGGGTTATTGTTAGGATTAGAGCTAGGGTTAGTGTTAGGTTTTGGGTTATTGCAAGGGTTAGAGTTAGCATTAGATTTAGGGTAAGTGTTAGAGCTAGGGTTACGGTTATTGTTAGTGTTTAAAGCTAATTGTTGGGCTCTTATTAGGTTAGGTTTTGGGTTAGGTTACTGCTAAGGTTAGGGCTACAGCTAATGTAAGAACTACTGTTACAATTAGGGCTAGTTTTAGGGTAAGGGTTAGGACTAGGTCTAGTGTTTGGGTTTGGTTAAGGTTTTGGTTGAAGTTTAGAGCTAGAGTTTGTGTAGGGTCAGAGTAAGGGTCAGGGCTAGTTTTAGGGTTAGGGATAGGACTCAAATTAGAGCTAGGTTTAGGGCTAGGAGTAGGCTTAGGGTTTGGTTTAGGTTAAATGTTAGGGTTAAGGCTATGGCTCTGTTTTGTTGTAGGGCTTGGGCTAGGTTAGGGCTAGTTTTAGGATTGGTGTTAGTGTAACAGCTTGTGTTAGTGAGAGATTTAGGCTTAGGTTTAGGGTTACATTTAGAGTTAGGATTAGATGTAGGATTAGGGCTAGGGCTTGGGTTAGGGCTAAGGTTAGGGCAAGTTTTAGGGTTATAAAAAGGGTTGTGGTTAGAATAAGAAATAGGACTAGGGCGAGAGTTAGAGTTAGTCTTAGGGCTAGGGTTAGGTTAGGTTAGGTTTAGGGCTAAATTAGGGCTAGGATTAGGTCTAGTGTTTGTGCTAGGGTTAGGCCTAGTTTTAGGCTTAGATTTAGGTTTAGGAATAGGGTTAGGTTTAGGGGAAGGGATGGGGTTATAGCTAGTGTTAGGGCTAGGTTGAAGGTTAGAATTATGGTTAGGGCTAAGATTATGTTTTGGGTTAGTAATAAGGCTAGTTTTAGGGCTAGAATGAGGTCTAGGGTTTGTTTTAGGGTTATGGCAAGAATTAGGGCTAGGGCTAGTGTCAGGTCTAGGGTTACGGTTAGGGATAGATTGAGGGTTAGATTTATGGCTAGGTCTAGGGTAAGGGTTAGGTTTAGAGCTGGGGGTATTATTAGGGTTAGAATCAGGTTTCGGGTTTGGTTTAGGTTAGGGTTTAGGATTAGGGCTCAAATTAGCAATAAGGATAGGGATATGGTATGATAGGGTTAGGTTTAGGGTTCAGGTTAGGTGTAGGGTAATTGATAGGGTTAGAGTAGTGAAAGGGTTAGGTTTAGGCCTAGGGTTAGCAATAGGTTTAAGGTTAGGGTGATATTTAGAGCTAGGGTTAGTGTTACAATATGAGTGAGGGTCAGGGTTAGGGTTAGGACTCAAATAAGGGCTAGGGTTACTGTTAGGTTTTGGTTTAAAGTTAGGATGGTGTTTAGAGCTAGGGTGAGTTTAGGATATGAGTCAGGGTCAGGGTTAATATTGAGGTTAATGTTAGGACTCGAATTAAGGCTAGGATTAGGTATAGGTGAAGTGTTAGTGTTTGATTTAAGTTAAAGTTTAGGGATAGGGATATTGCTCGGTTTTGTTTTACTGCTAGGGTTAGTGTTAGTGCTATTTTTTCGAGATTAGCATTAGGGTTAGGGTTAATGTTAGTGTTAGGGTTAGGCTTATGCTTAGGGTTAGGGTTAGATTTAGATTTAGGGTTATTTATAGGGTTAGGGCTAGGACTAAAAATAGGGCAAGAATTAGGGCTAGGGTTAGGGTTATGGTAAGAAATAGGTTTAGAACTAGCAATAGGGCTAGTTTGAGAATTAGAGTTCATCTTCAGGCTAAGGTTAGGGTTAGGGTTAGGGATAGGGCTAAATTAGTGCTAGGATTAGAGTTAAGGTTAGTGTTCAGTTTAAGCATAGAGTTAGGGTTAGATTTGGGATTAAGTTTCGGGTAAGGGATGGTGTTATAGCTAGGTTTAGAGGTAGAATTGTGTTTAGAATTAGGGTTAGTTCTATGGTTAGAGTTAGGATATTGATTGAGCCTAGGTTTAGGGCTAGGATAAGGGCTAGGTTTTGTTTTAGGGTTAGGGCTAGGATTAAAAGCTTGGATAATTGCAGATCTAGAATTATGTATAAAGATAGTTTTAGGGTTAGGATTATGGCTACGTCTAGTGAAAGGTTTAGGTTTAAGGTTAGGGTCAGGATTAGGGCTAGGCTTATTATTAAGGACAAGGTCTTGGTTAGGTTTTGGGATAGGTTAAATCTTAAAGGTAGGGGTAGAATTAGCGCTAGGGTTAGGGTGAGGGTAATGATAGGCTTAGTATTAGGGTTCATGTTAGATTTAGTGAAATGGATAGGATAGGATTAGAGATAGCATTAGGTATAGGCCTAGGGTTAGCATTAGGGTTAGGGTTATGGTTATGATAGTGGATAGGGTTAGAGCTAGGTTTAGGGCTAGGGTCATGGTTATGATTATGGCTAGGGTTAGGGTTAAGGTTAGGGTTAGGGTTAAAGCTCGGATTAGGGCTAGGTTTTGGGTTAAGTTAGTGCTAGGGTTAGGATTACGGCTAATGTAATTACAAGGGTTCCAACTAGGGCTAATTTAGGGTTAAGATTAGGGCTAAGTTTAGTGTTAGGGTTAGGATTATGTTTAGAGTTAGGGTTAGTTTTAGTGTCAGAGTCAGAGTCAGGGTTAGTTTTAGGGTTCGGCTTCAATCTTGAATTAGGGCTAAGGTTAGGTGTAGATATATGGTTAGGGTTTGGTTAGTTTAAGGGTTAAGGTTAGAGCTATGGCTTGGTTTTGTTTTAGCACTAGGGCTAAGGTTAGGGCTAGTTTTAGCATTAGTGTTAGGGTTAGGGCAAGTGTTAGGGTTAGGCTTAGGCTTCTGGTTAGGGTTAGATTTAGAGTTAGATTTTGATTTAAAGTATGTGCTAGGGCTATGAATAGGGCAAGGGTTTGAACCAGGTTTAGGACTAGGGTTATGGTTATGGTAAGGGATAGGTTTAGATCTAGTGATAGGATAGTGTGAGATTTAGAGTTATTGTTAGGTCTAGGGTTAGGGTTAGGGATAGGGCAACATTATGGCTAAGATTAGGGATAGGGTTAGTATTATGGTTAGGGCTAGGGTTAGGGTTAGGGTTAGGATTAAGTCTAGGTTTAGGGCTTGGATTGGACTTGGGTTTTTGTTAGGGTTAGGGCTAGGATCAGTGCTAGAGCTAATGTCAGCTCTAGGGTTACGTTTGAGGATAGTTTTAGGATTAGATTTATGGCTATGTCTAGTGTAAGGGTTAGGTTTAGGGTAAGGTTCAAGTTCAGAGCTAGGGAAATTATTAGGGTCTGGATCAGGGTTAGAGTTTAGTTGAGGTTAGGGTTTAGGTTTAGGTTTATGTAATTGAAAGGGTTAGGGTTAGTGATAGGGTTAGTGTTAGGCCAGGGTTACCATTAGGATAAGGGTAATTGTTAGAATAATTTATAGGGTTAGAACTAAGGTTAGGGCTAGGGTTATGGTTAGGAATAGGTCTTCAGTTATGGTTAGGGTTATGGTTAGGTTTAGGTTTGTGGTAATTGTTAGGGTTTGGGTTAGGGTTATCAATAGGTTTAGTGTTAGGCCTAGAGTTAGCATTAGGGTAAGGGTAATGGTTAGGATAATGGATAGTGTTAGAGCTAAGGTTAGGGCTAGTGTTGTGGTTAGGAATAGGTCTTGAGTTAGGGTATGGGTAAGGGTTAGAACTAGGGTTAGGTTTATGGTTATGTTTAGCATAAGGGTTAGGTTTTGATCTAGGGTTAGGTCTAGGGTGAGGGCTAGGTTTAGAATTAGGTCTAGGGATAAGATTACATTAAAGTTAGAGTTAGAGTTAGAATTAGGGCTAGCATCATCCTTAGGGGTAGGGTTAGTTTTAGATTAATGGATATGTTTAGATATAGGTATAGGGTTACGGTTAGTGTTAGATTGAGGTTTAGGCTTAGGTTTAGGACTAGGGTTATATTTAGGCTTATGGTATGGGTTAGGGCTACAGCTAGGGTTAGGTCTATGGTGAGTGTGAAGTTTAGGGTTGGGTATAGGGTTAGGTTTCTGCTTAGGTTTAGGGTTAGGTTTAGGCCTAGGGTTATCAATAGAGTTAGGGTTAGGTTTTGGGTAATGGGTAGATTTAGAGCTAGGTTTAGGGCTAGAGTTAAGGTTAGGATTATGACTAGGGTTAGGGTTAGATTTAGGGATAGGCATAGTTTTATGTTTAGGGTAAGGGTTAGGCTTTTAGCTATGGTTAAGTGTAATCGATGGTTAGGTTAGGATTATGGCTAGAGTTAGGGTTAGGATTACGCTTAGGGCTACGTTTAGGCCTAGGATTACTGCTAGGTTTTGTGTTAGGTTTAGGCCTAGGGTTAGGGCTATGGGTAATATAAGAGCTAGGGTAATGATTTTGGCTAGTTTTAGAGTTAGGGTAATGGCTAAGTTTAGTGTTAGGTTTAGATATTTGGTTAAGGTCAGGTTTTTTTTTTTTTTTTTTTGCTCATGGAATTCATATTTATTTTACGATACATAGGAAGAAAAAGGAATATCACTGAAAGTGACACAATTCCAATTCAACAATTCTGATAAAATTGACAATTGAATTTTGTGACTGTGAAATAGATGAGTGATGAGCCTGGACAAAAGCAATTACAAAAGCAAAACCTCCTTAAAGGGACTTTACTCTTTCCCTAACTAATAGTTCCAAAAATTCTTTTTTTTTTAAATTTTTTTTATTGGTTGTTCAAAACATTATAAAGCTCTTGACATATCATATTTCATACATTAGATTCAAGTTGGTTATGAACTCCCAATTTTTCCCAAATACAGATTGCAGAATCACATCGGTTACACATCCACATTTTTACATAATGGCCTATTAGTAACTGTTGTATTCTGCTACCTTTCCTATCCTCTACCATCCCCCCTCCCTCCCCTCCCATCTTCTCTCTCTACCCCATCCACTGTAATTCATATCTCTCCTTGTTTATTTTCCCATTCCCCTCACAACCTCTTATATGTAATTTTGTATAACAATGAGGGTCTCCCTCCATTACCATGCAATTTCCCTTTTCTCTCCCTTTCCATCCCACGTCATGTATCTGTTTAATGTTAATCTTTTCTTCCTGCTCTTCCTCCCTGCTCTGTTCTTAGTTGCTCTCATTATATCAAAGAAGGCATTTGGTATTTGTTTTTTAGGGATTGGCTAGCTTCACTAAGCATAATCTGCTCTAATGCCATCCATTTCCCTGCAAATTCCATGATTTTGTCATTTTTTAGTGCTGCGTAATACTCCATGGTGTATAAATGCCACATTTTTTTTATCCATTCATCTATTGAAGGGCATCTGGGTTGGTTCCACAGTCTAGCTATTGTGAATTCTGCTGCTATGAACATCGATGTAGCAGTATCCCTGTAGTACGCTCTTTTAAGGTCTTCAGGGAAAAGTCCAAGAAGGGCAATAGCTGGGTCAAATGGTGGTTCCATTCCCAGCTTTCCCAGGAGTCTCCATACTGTTTTCCAGATTGGCTGCACCAGTTTGCAGTCCCACCAGCAATGTACAAGAGTACCTTTTTCCCCACATCCTCTCCAGCACTTGTTGTTGTTTGACTTCATAATGGCTGCCAATCTTACTGGAGTGAGATGGTATCTTAGGGTGGTTTTGATTTGCATTTCTCTGACTGCTAGAGATGGTGAGCATTTTTTCATGTACTTGTTGATTGATTGTATGTCCTCCCCTGAGAAGTGTCTGTTCAGGTCTTTGGCCCATTTGTTGATTGTGTTATTTGTTTTCTTATTGTTTAATTTTTTGAGTTCTTTGTATACTCTGGATATTAGGGCTCTATCTGAAGTGTGAGGAGTAAAAATTTGTTCCCATGATGTAGGCTCCCTATTTACCTCTTTTATTGTTTCTCTTGCTGAGAGAAAACTTTTCAGTTTAAGTAAGTCCCATTTGTTGATTTTTGTTATCAACTTTTGTGCTATGGGTGTCCTATTAAGGAATTTGGAGCCCGACCCTACAATATGTAGATCAGAGCCAACTTTTTCTTCTATCAGACGCAGAGTCTCTGATTTGATATCTAGCTCCTTGATCCACTTTGAGTTAACTTTTGTGCATGGCGAGAGGAGGGGATTCAGTTTCATTTTGTTGCATATGGATTTCCAGTTTTCCCAGCACCATTTGTTGAAGATGCTATCCTCCCTCCATTGCATGCTTTTAGCTCCTTTATCAAATATAAGATAGTTGTAGCTTTGTGGATTAGTCTCTGTGTCCTCTATTCTGTACCATTGGTCCACCCTCCTGTTTTGGTACCAGTACCATGCTGTTTTTGTTACTATTGCTCTGTAATATAGTTTTAAGTCTGGTATCGCTATACCGCCTGATTCGCACTTCCTGCTTAGAATTGCTTTTGCTATTCTGGGTCTTTTATTTTTCCATATGAATTTCATGATTGCTTTCTCTATTTCTACAAGAAATGCCGTTGGGATTTTGATTGGCATTGCATTAAACCTATAGAGAACTTTTGGTAATATCGCCATTTTGATGATGTTAGTTCTGCCTATCCATGAACAGGGTATATTTTTCCATCTTCTAAGATCTTCTTCTACTTCTCTTTTTAGGGTTTTGTAGTTTTCATTATATAAATCTTTCACCTCTTTTGTTAGGTTGATTCCCAAGTATTTTATTTTTTTTGAGGATATTGTGAATGGAGTGTTTTTCCTCATTTCCGTTTCAGAAGTTTTGTCGCTGATATAAAGAAATGCCTTTGATTTATGCGTGTTGATTTTATATCCTGCCACTTTGCTGAATTCATTTATTAGTTCTAGTAGTTTTTTTGTAGACCCTTTTGGGTCTTCTAGGTATAGAATCATGTCATCTGCAAATAGTGATAATTTAAGTTCTTCCTTTCCTATTTTTATGCCTTTAATTTCTTTCGTCTGTCTAATTGCTCTGGCCAGTGTTTCGAGAACTATATTGAATAGAAGTGGTGATAGAGGGCATCCCTGTCTTGTTCCAGATTTTAGAGGGAATGCCTTCAATTTTTCTCCATTGAGAATAATGCTAGCCTGAGGCTTAGCATAGATTGCTTTTACAGTGTTGAGGTAAGTTCCTGTTATCCCTAGTTTTTCTAATGTTTTGAATATAAAGGGATGCTGTACTTTGTCGAATGCTTTTTCTGCATCTATTGAGATGATCATATGGTTCTTATTTTTAAGTCTATTGATGTGGTGAATAACATTTATTGATTTCCGTATATTGAACCATCCTTGCATCCCAGGGATGAATCCTACTTGATCCTGGTGCACAATTTTTTTGATGTGCCTTTGTATCCGATTTGCCAGAATTTTATTGAGGATTTTTGCATCTATGTTCATCAGAGATATTGGTCTGTAGTTTTCTTTCTTTGAGGTGTCTTTGTCTGGTTTCGGAATCAGGGTGATGTTGGCCTCATAGAATGAATTTGGCAGAGCTCCTTCTTTTTCTATTTCCTGAAATAACTTGAAAAGTATTGGTATTATTTCTTCCTTAAAGGTTTTGTAAAACTCCGCTGTATACCCATCCGGTCCTGGGCTTTTCTTGGTTGGAAGTCTTTTGATTTCTTCTTCTATTTCATCTATTGTTATTGGTCTGTTTAAGTTGTGAGTATCCTCCTGACTCAGTCTGGGCAAATCATATGACTTAAGGAATTTATCAATGTCTTCACTATCTTCTATTTTATTGGAATATAGGTTTTCAAAATAATTTCTAATTGTCTTCTGTATTTCTGTAGTGTCTGTTGTGATATTGCCTTTTTCATCCCATATGTTAGTGATTTGAGTTCTCTCTCTTCTTCTCTTCGTTAGCATGGCTAAGGGTCTGTCGATCTTATTTATTTTTTCAAAGAACCAACTTTTAGTTTTGTTAATTTTTTCAATAGTTTCTTTTGTTTCAATTTCATTGATTTCCGCTCTGATTTTAATTATTTCTTGCCTTCTGCTACATTTGCTGTTGTTTTGCTCTTCCTTTTCTAGGGCTTTGAGATGAAGTGTGAGCTCATTTATTTGTTGGTTTTTCCTTTTTTTGAGGAATGACCTCCAAGCGATGAATTTCCCTCTTAAAACTGCTTTCATTGTGTCCCATAGATTCCGATATGTTGTGTCTGTATTTTCATTTATCTCTAAGAATTTTTTGATTTCTTCCTTTATGTCTTCTGTAACCCATTGATCATTCAGTAACATATTGTTCATTTTCCATGTGATGTAGGATTTTTCCTTCCATCTTTTATCATTGATTTCCAGTTTCATTCCATTATGATCAGATAAAATGCATGGTATTATCTCCACCCCTGTATATTTACTGAGGGTTGCCCTATGGCATAATATATGGTCTATTTTTGAGGAGGATCCATGTGCTGCTGAGAAAAAAGTATATCCACTTGATGATGGTTGATATATTCTATATATGTCAGTTAAGTCTAGGTTGTTGATTGTGATATTGAGTTCTATAGTTTCTTTATTCAGCTTTTGTTTGGAGGATCTGTCCAATTGTGAGAGAGGTGTGTTGAAGTCACCCATAATTATTGTGTTGTGGTCTATTTGATTCTTGAACTTGAGGAGAATTTGTTTTATGAACGTCGCAGCACCATTATTTGGTGCATAAATATTGATAATTGTTATGTCTTGCTGGTGAATGGTTCCTTTTAACAGTATATAATGTCCTTCCTTATCCCTTTTGATTAATTTAGTCTTGAAGTCAATTTTATTCGATATGAGGATGGCCACCCCTGCTTGCTTACAAGGACCGTGTGCATGGTATATTTTTTCCCAACCTTTCACCTTCAGCCTGTGTATGTCTTTTCCAATCAGATGTGTCTCCTGGAGGCAGCATATTGTTGGATTTGTTTTTTTAATCCATGTTACCAGCCTATGTCGCTTTATTGGAGAGTTTAAACCATTAATGTTTAGAGTTACTATTGATATATGGTTTGTACTTCCAGCCATGTTTGATTATTTATCTTCTTTTTTTTTTTTTTAATTTAGTTTGTTTCTCCATGGTTAGCTTTCCCCCCACCCTCTGTGTTTATAGAGGCACTTCCCACTGATGGTTTTGGTTATTGTTTTTCATTTCTTCCTCGTGTAGTGTTTTGCTCAAGATGCTTTGCAATGCTGGTTTTCTGGCTGCAAATTCTTTTAGCTTTTGTTTATCATGAAAGATTTTTATTTCGTTATCGTACCTGAAGCTTAATTTTGCTGGATATAGAATTCTTGGTTGGCATCCATTGTCTTTCAGTGTTTGAAATACGTTGTTCCAGGATCTTCTCGCTTTCAGCGTCTGTGATGAAAAATCCGTTGTTAACCTTATTGGTTTACCCCTGAATGTAATCTGTCTCCTTTCTCTTGTAGCTTTTAGTATTTTCTCTTTTTTCTGTATATTGGATATCTTCATAACAATGTGTCTTGGCGTTGGTCTACTGTGATTTTGTGTGCTCGGTGTCCTGTATGCATCTACAATTTGTATATCTGTTTCCTTTTTTATTTCTGGAAAGTTTTCTGTAATTATTTCTTTCAGCAGGTTACTCATTCCCTTGGTTTGAATCTCTGTACCTTCTTCTATCCCGATGACTCGTAGGTTTGGTTTCTTTATGTTATCCCATATTTCTTGGATGTTTTTCTCGTGGTTTTTAACCAGCCTTTCTGAGTTGGCTAGGCTCTTTTCAAGATGATATATTTTGTCTTCATTATCTGATGTTCTGGCTTCTACTTGCTCCACTCTGTTAATGATACTCTCAATTGAGTTTTTAATTTGGTTTATCATTTCCTTCATTTCTAGAATTATTGTTTGTTTTTTTTTTATAATCTCAATCTCCTGATAAAGATGCTAAACTTCTTCTTTTATCTGTCTATGTAATTCATTTTCAAAGTGTTCTTTCACTGTTTGGATTTGCTGTCTCGTATCTTCTTTAAGGTTCCATTCCATCTGTCTAAGGTATTCCTTGAGTTCTTTATATGACCATTTTTCTGCTGACTCTAGGTCCTCCTGAATATTTAGGCTGTCCTTCATTGTTTGTACTCCTTTTCTTCCTTGCTTTTTTATGCTGCTCATGTTACTTCTTGTTCTGTTTGACTGCTGAGTTACTGTTTACTCTTATAGATTTATTTGATGCTTGAGAGGAAAGATATTAGAAGGGAAGGGAAGAAGTCACTAAAGAGAATGAGAGTAGGCAGGTAGAATTCAAGGAAGGGGGAATAAGAAGATTGAAAAGAAATGAAAAGACAAAAGAAACAAGAATAACAAAGATTAGATAATAAAGAAAGAAAGAAAAGACGAAAAAAAATTTTAACAAAAATAATAGTGATAATAAAAAATGAAAATTAAAATTAAAAAAATTAATAATAATAAAATAAAAAAAATTAAAAAAAATAGAAACATTGAAAAAAAAATTAAAGAACAACAACAAATAAAAATTGAAAATGAAAGAAAAAGAAAAAAAGAAAAAAAAAGAAAAAGAAAAGAAAAAAAATGATAATAATAATAATAATAAATGCAGTCCTAGAGTTCTATTAACTTCTCTTCCAGTAGGTGGAGCTGTGCCCACTGGGCCAAGCTTCTCCTCTCAATAGGTGGGAACCATTCACTGTGCAGCAGCTCTTTCTCCTAGACTGGGCGGGTGTCCAATCCTGAGTGTCTAGGGCCTTGTCTTGTGTTTCCTCAAGCCAGGCCGTGCTCACCTGTGGCGCTCACCACAATACTGGCTACACGCCAGGTCTGCTGCTCCTGGGAGCCCTGTTTTCATGAACACCTGGGCTCACTCTCCCTGTTTGCCTCCCTCAGACCCTAAGTTTGTAGAGCTTGGGGCTGAGATCCCCCAGCGAATTTGCTTGCCCTCCTGTAGCCATGCCCCCGGTAGCTGGTGCAAGAGACCTCAGTTGTCAGCACTGGTGGGAGTGGTAGCCGGGAGTTCCGCGCCGCGAGTCCCGCACCACTCCTGATTCCCTCGGTCTGGTTATTGCGTTCACAGGAGAGCTGGGAGTGGCCCTTAAGATTTCCCCGCTGTGTGGAGAGAGATGGCTAGGGGATTACACACCTGTCGCGCTGGTTTCAATGCAGTTATCTCCTCCGCCCGTGACGCCATTTCTCTGCCATGGTGATATCCCATGCAAATGGTGACCGTTTGTTCCCTTTGCCGGATGACCAATGCAACGGGTGGGTCCTGACTGTCTCTCCCAATCCCCGTTTCAGTCCTGTGGCCACTGCCTATGAAGGCTCGGTTGGCTTTTACCTCTGTAAGTTCCTAAGGGCCGGCCAATTATTTCAGCGGGATCGTTAGTGCTGAGTCACACGAAGCATGCGAACCGGAGCTTAATTGCCTCCGATTCGGGCTCTGTGTGTGTGTTCTGAGGGGCCCAGCCTGTACACCCCAGATCCACGTCAGCTCAGCATTGCCTAGTGATCCTGAGCAAACAGCATTTAGACAGTTTACGGCTCCCTATGCCCGCGCAGTTGAAGATGTCAGAGACTTGATCTCTCTGCGCCTGCCACCATGTTACATCTCCTCAGTGATATTCATGTTGCCCTTACAGCTTCCTGGTATAAGCAAGTTCTTGGGATTATACAAACTGCTGCTTCTGTTTCCAGTCCAGATTTCTAGAAATGAAACTCTGGGCTGCGCTGACGAGCGTCGCGCTTGTCTGCGACCGTAGCAGAGCCGCCCTGGCCTCCGCAGCTCTTCAGCCCGGTGCCAGGCCCCAGGGGCCCAAGCGGCTGCCGCCGCGGCTCTCCGTCCCCCTCCTCCGGAGCACGGGTCCCCTGGCAGGGGGGTGCAGAACTACCCCAGAGCAGGCTCTGCCCAAAGGTGCAGCGGCGAACAGGCCACAGAGACGCTCGAGGCTGCAGTCCAGCCTTCGGAGGACAGGGCTCGGCACGCAGCCCAGCTCCAACCTCTAGGTGCGGCTGCCAGACAGTGTATACAGAGCCATCAAGACAGCAAGCAGAAAGCAAATGGCAGCTCCCGCGGAGTGGATTTTCGGCACAGAAACCACAGCCCCGCCAGCAATCCCAATCCACAAACTCTCCCTGTATAAAAAATATTCAAAAAAAAAAAAAGAAAAAAAAGGCGGGGCACACTGAGCTTTCTTTGCCTCGGGTACTTACAATCCACTGCTGATTACACATTCAGCTTCTCCGCCCGGAGCGAAGCGAAAGAGGAAGCAGATGGGAGCAAAGCGCCCACGGCTCTGAGCAGCCAAGCGTCTCTTTTTCGATTTCTTTGTTCTTCCTGCTCCTTGGCAAAGTGGTCCACTACAGATTAACGGTGAAAGGAGCTTTAACAGACTGTGCGAAATCTCTATTAAAGCCGCTGCTTTGAGCACCACGCTCAGCACTTCAGCAACCCCCGTACGCAGCGGCCATCTAAGGTCAGGTTTTAAGATAGGTTTATGTTAAAGGCAGGGTCAGTGTTCGAGTTTGTGTTAGAGTTACGGTTACAGCCAGAATTAAGACTCGGTTGAGGTCTAGGGGTAGGGTTAGTGTTTATATTAGCACTATAGTTAGGGTTAGGGTTTGGATTAGGGCTAGAAATCCTAGCTTAGGGTAGGATTAGGGTTAGGCTTAGGGTAAAGTTTAGGTTTTGAGCTAGGGTTACTCCTAGGGTGAGGGTTAGGTTTAGTGTTTTTCTAGGGTTAGGGTTAGATAAAAGGTTACTGGTAGGGCTAGTTTCATGGTTCAGTTTATGGTAAGGGTCAGGTTTAGATCTATAATTAGTGTTAGGGTCAGAATAAGAGTGAAAGTTAGGGTTAGGTTTTGGGTTACTGTTAGAGCTACAATGAGGGCTTTGGTTAGGACTAGTACTAGGTTTAGAGTTTGGTTTAGGCTATGGATTAGGATTACAACTTTGGTTAGCATTATGGATAGGATTTGGTATGGGTAAGGGATAGGGTTAGAGCTAGGCTTAGGGATAGGATTAGGGTTAGGGTTAGGCCTAGGGTTAGGGTTAGAATTAATCTAGTGTTAGCGCTCAGATTAGAGCTATTTTTGTGTTAGGGTTAGGGCCACAGTTAGGTCTATGGCTAATGTAAGAAATAGGATTATGATTAGGGTTAGTTTTAGGGTTAGAGTTGGGCTAGGTCTAGTGTTAACATTAGCTTTAGGTTTAGGGTGATATTTAGAGCTAGAGTTAGTGTTTGGATAAGAGTCTGGGTCAGGGTTAGTTTTAAGCCTAGTACTCGAATTAGAGCTAGTGTTATGGCTAGTTGTAGGGATAGAGATTGGTTTAGGTTAAGGGATAGGTTTAAGGCAATGGCTCAGTTTTGTTTTAGGGCTAGGACTAGTGTTAGGGTTAGTTTTATGTTTAGCGATAGTGTTCAGGCAGTGGTAGGGTGAGGTTAAGGCTTAAGGTTAGGGTTAAATTTAGAGTTATGGTTAGATGTAGCGTTAGGGCTATGGCTAGGGTTAGGGCTAAGGTTAGGGCTAATGTTAAGGTTATGGTAATGGATAGGGTTAGAAATAGAAATAGATCTAGGATGAGAGTTAGATTTAATCTTAGTGCTAGGCTTAGGGGTTTGGTTAGGGTTAGCACTAAATTAGGGCTGGGATTAGTGTTAGTGTTAGTATTAGGGTTAGGCCTATGGTTAGAGCTAGAGTTAGGATTAGTGTTAGTGTTATGGTTAGTTTTAGGGGAATGGATGGGGTTATAGCTAGGTTAACTGCTAGATAAAGGGTTAAAATTAGGGATAGGGCTAGGGTGAGGTTTCAGGTTAGGGTAAGACTCAGTGTAGGACTAGGATGAGGGATAGAATTTGTTAGGGTTAGGTCTAGAATTTATGTTAGGCCTAGGACTAATATCAGTTCTAGGGTTATGGTTAGGGATAGTGTTAGGTTAGGTTTATGTCTAGGCCTAGTGTAAGGGTTAGGTTTAGGGTAAGGGTCAGGTTTAGAGCTAGGTGTATTATTAGGGTCAGAGTCTGTTTTAGGGTTTGGTTAGGTTAAGATTTAGGGTTAAGGCTCAAATTAGTGTTATGGTTAGGGTTAGGGTTAGAGTAAATGGATAGGGTTAGGATTAGGGTTCAGGTTAGGTTTAGTGTAATGTATAGGGTTACTGTTAGCAATAGGGTTAGTGTTAGGCCTGGGGTTAGCATTTGGGTTAGGCTTATGTTTAGAGTAATGATAGGCCCAGAGTTAGTGTTAGGGTTAGTTTTAGGGTAAGTGTTAGGGTTTGAGCTAGTGTTAGGGCTAGGTTGAGGGTTATGGTTAGAATCAGGGCTACAGTTAGGTTTAGGTTTAGAGTTAAGGCTTGGGTTAGCATTAGGATCAGAGTTATGTTTAAGGTAATGGATAGAATTTGAGCTGGGATTTGGGCTATGGTTACAGTTAGGATTAGGTCTAGGTTTAGGGTTAAGGTTAGGGTTAGGGCTAGGGTTATGTTTAGAGTAAGGGTTAGAGTTTGAACTAGGGTTAGGGCTAGGGAAAGCGTTGGGATTAGGGTTAGTGCTAGGGCTAGTGTTAGGGTTACACTTAGGGCTAGGTTTAGGGCTAGGTTTAGTGCTAGGTTTTGTTTGAGGTTTATGGCTAGCATTAGGGCTATGGGTAATTTAAGAGCTAGGGTTCTGTTTATGACTAGTTTTAGGGTTAGGGTTATGGATAAGTCTAGTGTTATGGTTAGGTTTTGGGTTAGGATAAGGTTTAGAGCTAGGGTTTGTGTTAGAGTAAGGGTCAGTGTTTGGGTTAGTATTTGATTTAGGGTTAGAGCCAGAATTAGCACTAGGGTTAAGTCTAGGGGTAGGGTTAGTCTTTGTGTTAGATTAATGGTTATTGTTAGGCCTAGGGTTAGGTTTTTGTTTAGGGCTAGGGCTAGAGTTATGGCTATATTTAGGATTAAGTTTAGGTCTAGTGCTACTGTTATGGTTAGGTTTATGTATAAGTTTAATGGTAGGGCTTTTGTTAGGGTTAAGTTTAGGGTTAGGGTCAGGCTTAGACCTAGGGTTAGTGTTATGGTCAGAATAAGGGTCAGGGATAGGCTTATGGTTTGTGTTAAGAATAGAGATAGATTGAGGGCCTAGGGTTAAAACTAGTAATATAGTTAGGATTTCGGGTAGGCTAAGGATTAGGGTTAGGACTAAAGTAGCATTAGGGTGTGGGTTTGGCTTAGGGTAAGTTATAGGTTTACAGCTAGGGTTACGGCTATGTTTAGGGATAGGGTTAGGATTAGGGTTAGGGTTAAAGCCAGGTTAGGGCTCATATTAGGGCTAGGTTTTTGTTAGTATTAGGGCTATGACTAATCTAAGAACTTGCATTACAATTAGGGCTTGTTTTAGGGTTAAGTTTAGGGCTAGGTCTATTTTCGGGTTAGGTTTAAGGTTAGGGTGATGTTTAGAACTAGGGTTAGCTTTATGGTCACAGTCATGGTCAGTATTAATTGTAGGGTTAGGGTTAGGACTCGAAATAGTGCTAGGGTTAGGGCTAGCTTTATCGTTAGAATTTGGTTTAGGTTATGGTTTAAGATTAGGGCTATAGCTCAGTTTAGTTTGAGGGCTATGGCTAAGGTTAGCTATTTTTCAAATTACCATTAGGGTAAGGGCTAGTGTTATGGTGAGGTTTAGGTTTAGGGTTAGGGTTAGATTTAGAGTTAGGGTTAGATCTACGTTTAGGGCTCTGTCTAAGTTTAGGGCTATGTTTGGGCTAGGGTTAGGGCTAGGCTTTGGGTTATGGTGAGAGATAGGTTTAGAACTAAGGAAAAGGCTATGGCGAGAGTTAGAGTTAGTCTTAGGGCTAGGGATATGGTTAGGTTTAGGGTTAGGGCTAAATTAGGGCTAGGATTAGAGCTAGGGTTAGTATTAGGGCTAGGCCTTGGTTTGGGGCTAGAATTAGGATTAGGATGAGGGTATGATATGATGTTATATTTAGGCTTAGGGCTTGGGCACCAGTTAAATTTAGGGTTATGGCTAGTGATCGGGTTAGGGTTAGGATTAAGGCTAGGTTTAGGGACAATATTAGGGCTATGGATTTTGTTAGAGTTAGAGCTAGCATTATGGCTAGGGCTAATATCAGGACTAGGGTTATTATGGTTAGGGATAGTTTCAGGGTTAGGTTTATGGCTAGGTATAGCATAAGGGTTAGGTTGAGGGATAAAGTCAGTTTTAGAGGTAGGGTATTATTAGGGTCATGGTCAAGGTTACAGTTTGTTTAGGTTAAGGTTAAGGTTAGGCCTAAATTAGGGCTAGGATCAGGTCTCTGATTAGTGTAAATTTTAAGTCTAGGGTTAGAGTTAAGGTTAGATTTAGGGAAAGGGATGGGGTTATAGCTAGGTTAAGAACTAGGCCAAGGGATAAAATTAGGGATATGACTAAAGTTAGGGTTCCAGTTAGGATCAAAACTAGGTTTAAGGCTAGGATGAGAGCTAGTGTTTGTGTTAGGGTTATGGCAAGATTTAGGGCTAGGGCTAATATCAGGTCTAGGATTATGGTTAAAAATAGTTTTAGGGTAAGGTTTATGGCTAGGTCTAGTGTCAGAATTTGGTTTAGGGTAAGATTCACGTTTAGAGCTAGGGGTAATATAATAGTCAGTGTCAGGTATTTGGTTTTTATTAGGTTAAGGGTTAGGAAGAGGGATCAAATTAGCAATAGAATTAGAGATAGAATTAGGGTAATGAATAGGGTTAGGTTTAGGCTTCAGGTTAGGTTTAGGGTAATGGATAGGGTTAGGGTTAGGCCCAGGGTTAGCATTAGGTTTATGTTTATCATTAGGGTAATGGATAGGGTTAGAGTTAAGGTTAGGGCTAGAGTTACGTTTATGGTTAGGGCTAGAGTTAAGGTTAGGTTTAGGTTTAGGCTTAAGGCTAAGGTTACATTTAGGGTATGGTTTATGGTTTGAGCTAGGGTTAGTGCTAAGGCTAGGATTATGTTTAGGGTTAGGTCTAGTGTTAGGGTTAGTATTAGGGTTAGGGCTAGGGTTATCATTAGGGTTAGCATAATTGACAGGATTAGATATCAGAATTTAGGGTTAGGATTAGCTTTATGTTTAGGACTTGGGTTGGTGTTAGGTTTAGTGTAAATGTAAGGGTTTGAGCTAAGTTAGGACTAAAGCAAGGGTTAGGTTTACAGTTAAGTCTAGAGTTAGGTTTATGGGTAGTGTTAGAGTATGTTTAGGGTTAAGGCTAGGGTTATCATAAAGTTTGTGTTTAGGGTTAGGGTAATGGATGGGGTTAGAGCTAGGATTAAGGCTAGGGTTAAGTTTAAAATTAGGGCTAGGTTTAGTGTTAGTGTTAGGCTTAGGATTTTCTTATGGTTAGGTTAAGGGTAAAGGTCAGGGATTGAGTAAGTGCTAGGGTTATGATAAGTAAGTGCTAGGGTTCAGGTTAGAATCAGAGCTAGGGATAGAGTTAGTGTTAGGGTTAGTGCTAGGGTCAACATTAGGTTTAGAGTTATGATTAGGGTAATGGATAGAATTAGAGGTAGGATTTGGGCTATGGTTATGGTTCGGATTAGTGCTAGGATTAGGGTTAGGGGTTGTGCTAGAGTTTGTTTGGGGTAAGGTTAAGGTTTGAGCTAGAGTGAGGGCTAGAGCTAGGTGGAGGTTTATGTTCAGTGTTATGTCTAGGCACAGGATTACGGTAGGTCTAGTGTTAGGGTTAGTGTTAGGGCTAGGATTACCATTAGGGTTAGGATAAGAGTTAGGGTAATGGATATGGTTAGATATAGGTTTAGGTTTAGGGTTAGGATTTCATTTAGCTTTAGGGTTAAGGTTAAGGCATGGTTAGGTTTAGGTTTCTGGTACGGGTTCGGGATTGAGCTTGGGTTAGGGCTATGACTAGTGTTAGGATTAGGGTTAGGTCTAAGATTAGTTTTCTGGTTATGGTTAGGGTTAGGGTTATGGCTAGGGTTATCAATAGGGTTAGGGTTAGGGTTAGGACAATTGGTAGGTTTAGAGCTAGGTTTAGGGATATGTTTAGTTTAGTGTTAGGGCTAGGGTTATGGTTAGATTTAGGGATAGGTTTAAGTTTATATTTAAGGTAAGATTTAATCTTTGAGTAAGGTTTAGGACTAAGGCTAGGGTTATTTTAAGGGTTAGTGCTAGGGTTAGGGTTAGGATTATGCTTAGGGCTAGGTTTAGGCTTAGGATTTCCTCTAGGTTTTTTGTTAGCTTAAGGTGTAGGGTTAGGGCTATAGGTAATGCAAGAGCTAGGTTTATGATTAGGGTTAGTTGTAGGATTAGGGTTGTGGCTAGGTCTAGTGTTAGGTTTATTTATTTATTATTTTTGGATAGAGTCAGGTTTAGAGATAGCTTAGTGTTAAATGCAGGGTCAGTGTTCAGGTTAGAGTTAGAGTTAAGGTTAAAGCCAGAATTAGGACTAGGTTTATGTCTAGGGGTAGGTTTATTCTTTGTGTTAGGTTAAGGGTTATTATTGTTAGGGCTAGGGCTAGGTTTTTGTTTAGGTCTAGGGCTAGAGTTAAGGCTAGATTTAGGATTAGGTTTAGGTCTAGGGCTAGTGGTAGGGTTAGGTTTAGGTATAATGTTACTGGTAGAGATAGTGTTAGGTTTAGGTCTAGGGTTAGGGTCAGGTTTAGACATAGGGTCAGTGTTATGGTGAGAATAAGGGTCAGAGTTAGGGCTAGGGTTTGGGTTAGATTTAGAGCTAGAATGAGGGGTAGGTTTAGGACTTTGAATAGGGTTAGGGTTTTTATTAGCTTAAGGATTAGGGATAGGTATAGGGTTACCATTAGGGTTAAGGTTTTGCTTAGGTTTAGGTATAGTTTAGAGCTAGTGTTAGGGGTAGGGGTAGGGTTAGGGTTATGGTTAAAGCTAGGTTTAGGGCTAGGATTAGGGCTAGTTTTTGTGTTAGCATTAGGGCCAGGGTTAGGGCAATGGGTAATGTAAAAACTGGGGTTACAATTAGCGTTACCTTTAGGGTTAGGGTTAAGAGTAATTCTAGTGTTAAGGTTAGGTTTAAGCTTAGAATAAATTTAGAGCTAGGGTTATTGTTAGGATAGGAGCAGGGATAGGATTAGTTTTAGGGTTAGGGTTAGGCCTCAAATTAGGGCTAGGTTTACTGTTAGGTTTTGGTTTAATGTTAGAGTTGTGTTTAGAGCTAGGGTGATTGTTAGGATATGAGTCAGAGTCCTTGTTAGTTTTAAGGTTAGGGTTAGGACTCAAATTAGGGCTAGGATTAGTTCTAGGTGTAGCGTAGGTTTGGATTTATGTGAAGGTTTAGCATTAGGTCTATTGCTCGGTTTTGTTTTAGTCCTAGAGTTAGGGTTAGGGTTAGTTTTATGATTAGTATTAGGGTTAGGGCTATTGTTAGTGTTAGGCTTAGGCTTATGGTTAGGGTTACATTTAGAGTTAGGTTTAGATCTAGGGTTAGACTAGGATAAATGATAGGGCAAGGGTTAGGGCTAGGGTTAGAGTCATTGTAAGGGATAGGGTTAGAACTATGAAAGGACTAGTGTGAGATTTAGAATTTTTCTGAGGGCTAGGATTAGGGTTATGGTTAGGAATAGGATTAAATTAGGTCTAGGATTATGGCTAGGGTTAGTGTTCATCTTAGGCCTAGTGATAGGGCTATGGTTAGGGTTATGTTTAGGATAAGGGATGGTGTTATAGCTAGGTTTAGAAGTAGGGTGAGGGTTAAAGTAGGGTTAGGACTAGGGTTAGGTTTAGGATTGCGATTAAGGCTAGCTGTAGGGCTAGGATGAGGGCTAGTGTTTGTTTTAGGGTTAGGGCTAGGATTATGACTTGAGCTAATATCAGGTCTAGTATTATGGTTAAAGACAGTTTTAGGTTTAAGTTTATGGCTATATCTAGTGTAAGGGTTAGGTTCATGGTAAGGTTCAGGTTTTGAGCTAGCAAGATTTTTAGAGTTAGGGTCAATGTTAGAGTTTGGTATAGGTTAGGATTTAGGTTTAGTGCTATGAATTAGCATTAGTGTTTGGGTTAGGACAATGATAGGTTTTGGTTTAGCATTCAGGTTAGGTTTAAGTTAATTGATAGGGTGAGCATTATCAATAAGTTTAGGTTTAGGCTTAGGGTTAGCATTAGGTTATAGGTTATCATTAGGGTCATGGATAGGATTAGAGCTTAGTTTAGAACTAGGGTTATGGTTAGGAATAGGTCTTGAGTTATGGTTTGGCTTATGTTTAGAAGTATGTTTAGGATTATAGTTATGTTTAGTGTAAGGGTTAGGTTTTGAGCTAGATTAGGGCTAGGGTGAGGGTTAGATTTAGGGTTATGTCTACGATAGGATTATGGTAGTGTTAGTGGTATGTTTAGGGTTAAGGCTACGGTTATCATTAAGGGGTTTAGGGTTAGGGTAATGATAGGGTTAGATATAGCGTTAGGGTTAGGGTTAGATTTTGGTTTAGGGTTGGGATTAGGGCTATGTTTATGTTTAGGGATGGTTAGGTTTAGCATTTCAGCTAGGATTATGGCTATGCTGAGTGTTAGACTTAGGTTTATGTCTAGGGTCAGTTTTCCAGTTAGGGCTAGGTTTATAGTTAGGGTTTGGGCTAGGATTATCAATAATATTAGGATTAGGGTTAGGGTAATGTGTAGGTTTTGAGCTAGGTTTAGGGCTAGGAGTAAGTTTAAGATTAGGACTAGGGTTAGGGTTAGAGTTAGGAATATGTCTAGGTTTATGTTTAGGGTAAGGGTTAAGTTTTGAGCTAGGTTTAAGAGTAAGGCTAGGGCTAGGGTTAGGTTAGGTCTAGGGTTAGGATTATTGTTATGCTTAGGGCTAGGTTTAGGCCTTGGATTAGCTCTATGTTTACTGTTAGCTTCAGGCCTAGGGTTAGGGCTATGGGTAATTTAAGAGCTAGGGCTATAATTAGGGCTTGTCTTAGTGTTAGAGTTATGGCTGGGTCTAAAACTTATCCTAACCCAAATAACTCTAAAACTAGATGAACCCTAAATCTAGCCATAACCCTAACCCTATCTCTTACATTACCCATACACCTAACACTAGCCCTAAACCTCACACAAAACCTAGCCCTAATCCTAGCCCTAAACCTAAACCTAAGCATAACTATAACCCTATACCTAGCCCTAACCCTAACCCTCTTCCTAGCCCTATCCCTAGCTCAAACCCTTAACCTTAACCAAAACATAACCCTAAACAAAACCCAAAACCTCACCCTAAACCTAGTCGGAATCCTAACCATAACCATAGCCCAAACCCTAGCTCTAACTCTATCAATTACCCTAACCATAACCCTAAACTAATGCTAACCCTAGCACTAATTCTAACACTAACCCTACCCTAGCCCTGACTGTAAACCTAACCCTAACCCTAGCGCTAATCCTATCCTTAACCCTAGCCCTAACCCTAGCTTGAACCCTACACATTACCTAACCCTAAACTTAACCCTAATGATAACACTAGACCTAAAGATGAACTTACCCTAACACTAAACATAAACCTATCCCTAGAAATAACAGTGAACCTAAACCTAATCCTAAACATAAGCTAGCTCAAACCCTAACCCTTCCCCTAAACCTAACCATAATGCTAACCTAAACCTAACCCTAACTCTAACCTAACATCTAAACCTATTATTCTATCTAAAGATAACCCTAGCCCTAACCCTAACACTAACCTTAGCTCTAACCATAACCATAACCCTAGAGCAAACCCTAAATTAACCTTAGCCCTAGCACTAACCCTAGCTCAAAGCCTTAACCATACCCGAAACCTAATAATAACTCTCACTCTCACACTAACCCTGACCCAAACCCTAACTCTAGCCTTAATCCTAACCTCACTCTAGTCCTAGCCCTAGGTCTCACCCTATAAATTACCCTAAAAATAGCCATAATGTTAATTCTAACCCGAGGCCTAACCCTAAAACTATCACAAACCAACATCATATCCATTTCCCTAAACCTAACCTGAAACCTAAACCTAACCAAATCCATTACCTTTACCTTAATTCTAGCCTTAATGATAATTTGAGCCCTGAACCTAAACCTTAACCTAACCCAAACCCAAAGCCTGACCCTTACCCTAATAATACACCTAACTCTAAACCTGACCCTTTTGCTAAACGTAACACTTAAATTTGACCTAGCCATAAACCTAAAACTAAGACTATCCCTAACTGTAAATGTAGACCTGACATTAGCCCTAGCCCTAATTTTTTGCCCTAACCCTAACACAAAACCCAGCCCTAATCTTAGTGTTAAACCTACCATTAATCCTAACCCAATACTTCACCCTAGCCCTAACCATGAAGCTAATAATAAAACTAGCCCTAACCCTAACCATAGCACTAAAACAAAACGAAGCAACAGGCCTAACACTAAACCTTAACTTAAACCAAACACTAGCACTACACCCAGAACTAACCCTAGCCCTAATTCAAGACCTAATCCTATCCTTAATTATAAACCTGACCCTGACTCATATACTAACACTCATCCAACTCTAAACAGCACCCTAACTCAAACCAATCCCTAACAGTTACCCTAGCCCTAATTCGAGTCCTAACCCTAACCCTAACCCTAAAACTAACCCTGACCTGACTCATATTCTAACACTAACTCTAGCTATTAATATCAATCTAACCTTAAACCTAACCCGAACACTTGACCTACCCCTAACCCTAACCCTAAAACTAACACTAATTGTAACCCTGATTCTTACATTAGTCATTGCCCTAACCCTAGCCTTAAACCTCACAAAAAACTAGCCCCAATCTGAGCCCTAAACCTAGCTTTAATCCTAAACCCTAACCCTAGCCCTAAACCTATCTCTAACAGTATCCCATACTTTAAGCAAAACTCTAACTCTAATGGTAACCCCAGACCTATCCCTAATCCTTAGGCTAACCAAATAATAACCCTAACCCTAACCCTGACCATCATCCTGACCATAACACAAACCCGAGGTCTAAACCTGACCCTGACTTTACCCCTAAACCAAACTATAACTCTAGACCTACTGGTAAACTTATACCTAAACCAAACCCTACCATTAGCCCTAGACCAAAACCTACTTTTAAATCTAGCTTTAACTCCAGCTCTAGACCTAAAGAAAAAACTAGCCATAGCCCTAACAATAACCCTTAACCTAACCCAAACACCAACCCCACACCTAGACCAAAACCTAATCCTAATTCTGGCTTTAACCTGAACTTTAACTGTAACCTGAACAATGACCCTGCCTTTAACATTAAACGTCTCACTAAACCTGAACCTAATCAAAACCTAAACCTAATTCTAGACACATCCATAACTCTAACACTAAAACAAGCCCTAATCAAACTCTGGATCTTCCATTACCCATAGCCCTAACTCTAGGCCTAAATCTAACACTAAATATAGAGCTAATCTGAGGCCTAAACAAAGTCCTAAGGGTAACACTAACCCTAACCCTAGAATTAACCTAACCCTAGCCCTAAAATAAACCTAGTCCTCACCTTAGTCCTAACCTTAGCTCAAAGCTTATACCTTACCCTAAACATAAACCTCGACTTATCACAAACTTTAACCCTAAATCTAGCCCTAAACCTAAACTCAACCATAGCCCTAAACATAGCTCTAAACCTACCTATTACCCTAAACCTAAACTTATTAATAATCCTAGCCCAAACCATAACTCTAAACCTAACCCTAACAGGAAAACTGTCCCTAGACATAATCCTAAATTAAACACTCGGCATAGCCCTAACCCTAACTCAAACCCTAAAACTAACCATAAACCTAAACATAACCATAGCCCTAATCCTAATTCTAAACCAATCTAACCCTAACCATAACCATATATCTAACCCTATTTATTACCCTAAACTTAAACTTAGCCTTGATGATAACCGTAGCCCTAACCCTAACCCTACACTATACCATAACCCTATCCCTAGACCTAACCCTAAAACTAACTGTTTCCCTAGCCATAACCCTAGCTCAAAACTGAATCCTTATATTAACCATAACCCTAGACCTAATCCTAGTTCTAAACCTAACTCTAAACATAACTCAAGACCTATTCATAACCACAAATCTAGTTCTTTTTTTTTAATTTATTTTTTTATTGGTTGTTCAAAACATTATAAAGCTCTTGACATATCATATTTCATACATTAGATTCGAGTTGGTTATGAACTCCCAATTTTTCCCCAAATACAGATTGCAGAATCACATCGGTTACACATCCACATTTTTACATAATGCCCTATTAGTAACTGTTGTATTCTGCTACCTTTCCTATCCTCTACTATCCCCCCTCCCTCCCCTCCCATCTTCTCTCTCTACCCCATCCACTGTAATTCATTTCTCTCCTTATTTATTTTCCCATTCCCCTCACAACCTCTTATATGTAATTTTGTATAACAATGAGGGTCTCCCTCCATTACCATGCAATTTCCCTTTTCTCTCCCTTTCCCTCCCACCTCATGTATCTGTTTAATGTTAATCTTTTCTTCCTGCTCTTCCTCCCTGCTCTGTTCTTAGTTGCTTATATCAAAGAAGGCATTTGGTATTTGTTTTTTAGGGATTGGCTAGCTTCACTAATCTGCTCTAGTGCCATCCATTTCCCTGCAAATTCCATGATTTTGTCATTTTTTAGTGCTGCGTAATACTCCATGGTGTATAAATGCCACATTTTTTTAATCCATTCATCTATTGAAGGGCATCTGGGTTGGTTCCACAGTCTAGCAATTGTGAATTGTGCTTCTATGAACATCGATGTAGCAGTATCCCTGTAGTACGCTCTTTTAAGGTCTTCAGGGAAAAGTCCAAGAAGGGCAATAGCTGGGTCAAATGGTGGTTCAATTCCCAGCTTTCCCAGGAATCTCCATACTGCTTTCCAGATTGGCCACACCAGTTTGCAGTCCCACCAGCAATGTACAAGGGTTCTAACCTAAGCTCTAATCTGACCCACTACCATAAACCAAACCCTTACCCTAATGATAACCCTAAGTCTAACCCTAATATATCTAACCATATCCATTACCCTAACCCTTATACTAACCCTAATAATAAACCTAGCCCTAACCCTAACCCATATCCTAAACTAACCGTAATCCTATCCCTGGATCTAATGCTGAACCTAACCCTCAACTTAGCCCTAGCACTAACTCTAGCTCAAACCCTAACCCTTACACTAAACAAACCCTAGCCAAAACACTAACGCTAACCCTAGCCCTAAGACAAACTCTAATCTCACATTAGCCCTATTCCTAGTTCTAACCCAATCTCTGACCATAACCTAACCCTAGCCCTAACCCTTGCCCTACCCTTAGTCCTAGCCTAACCCTAGATCTAAGCCTAACTCTAAATGTAACCCTAACCATAAGCCTAAGCCTAAAACGAACACTAGACCTAACTCTAATGCTAATCATAAAACTAGTGCTAACCCTAACCCTGTGATAAAACAAAACCAAACAATAGACTAACCCTAAACCTTAACTAAAACCAAACCTGCAATTACACCTAGAACTAACTCTAGCCCTAACTTGATTCCTAACCCTAACCTTAAATCTAACCCTGATCCTGACATATACCCTAACACTCGCCCTATCTCTAAAACAAACCCTAACAGTAAACCGAGACCTAATTTGAGTTCTAACCCTAACCCTAAAACTAACCTTGTCCATGAATCCTATTCTAACAATAACCCTAGCTCTAAATTCATCCTAACCTTAAACATAAACCTAAAACTAGAAGTACCCCTAACACTAACTCTAAAGGTAACCTTAATTGTAACCCTGATTCTTACATTACTTTTTGCTCTATTCCTACCCTAATACTAACACAAATTTCTAGCCCTAATTGGAGCCCTAAACCTAGCTTTAACACTAACCGTAACTCTAACTTTACCCCTAACACTAGCTCTAAATCTATTCCTAAACCTAAGCAAAACCCTAAACCTAATGGTAACCCTAGACATATCCCTAATCCTTAGGTTAATCAAAACCCTAACCCTATTAATAGTCCTAAATCTAGTCCTCATTCTAGCTCTAACCTATCCCAAACCCTAACTCTAACCCTGACCCTTATTCTGACCATAATACTAACTCTAAGTCTAAACCTGACCCTAACCCTAGACCAAACCCGAACACTAGCCCTACCAGTAACCTTATACTAAACCTGACTCTACCACTAGCCCTAGACTTAAACCTAACCCTAAATGTAGTCTTAACACAATCCCTAAACCTAAGCAAAAACCTGGCCCTAGCCCTAGCCCGAACAGTAACCCTTAACCTAATGCAAAGTCTAACAGTACCTCTACACATAAACCTAGTCCTAATTCTGGCTTTAACCTTAACCCTAACACTAACCTGAACACAGACACTGTATTTAACACTAAGCTATCTCTAAACCTGACCCTAACCGAAAATCTAAACCTAACACTAGACCTAGCCATAACCCTAACCCTACAACTAGCCCTAATCATAATCCAGCTCTTACATTACCCATAGCCCTAACCCTACACCTTAACCTAACACAAAATCTAGAGTGAGTCCTAGGCCTAAACCTAGCCCTAGGTGTAAACCTAACCCTAACCCTAGCCATAATCTTAACCCTAATTGTAGCCTTAGTCCTAAATTTACCCAATGCCTAACTCTTGCCCTAAATATAAACTTAGACTTATCCCTAACTCTAACCCTAACCCTATCCCTAACCCTAAACTTAACCCTATCCCTAAACTTAGCTCTGAACATACATATTACCCTAACTTAACCCTATTGATAACCCTAGCCATAACCCTAACCCTAACCCTAAATGGAAAACTAACCATAGACCTAACCCTAAACATAACTCTTTCAATAGCCCTAACTAGCTCTAACCCTAACCTGTACCAGAAACCTAAACCTAATCATGCCTTAACCTTAACCCTAAAACTAAATCTAACCCTAAACCTAAACCTAAACTTACATCTAACCATACCCATTACCTAATCCTTATCCTCACCCTAATGATAAACGTAGCTCTAACCCTAACATTAACACTAAACCTACCATAATTCTATCCCTAGCCCTAACACTGAACTGAACCCAAAACTTAGTCCTTACCCTAACTCTAGCTCAAACCCTAATCCTTACCATAAACAAACCCTAGCCCAAACACTAACCCTAATCCTAGGCCTAATCCTAACCGTAACCATAGCCCAAACACTTGCTCTAACTCTATTCATTATCCTAACCATAACCCTAAATCTAATGCTAACCCTAGCTCTAAAAACACTAAATCTACCTTTATCCCTACCTCTGATTCTAACCTGAACCCTCAATCTAGCCCTAACACTTACTAAATCCATGAGCCTTTCCCTTAACCTAACGGTAAGAAAACCCTAAGCCTAACACTAACCCTAACCATAGCCCTAAACCTAACACTAACCATAACCCTTGACCTAACCCTAAACCTCGCCCTAGCCTTAGCACTAACCCTAGCTTAAACCCTAACACATATCCTAATCTTAACCCTAACTCTAACCCTAGCCTTAAACATAACCCTAACCCTAACTCTAGCCCTAATCCTAAACATAATCCTAGTCCTAACTATAGCTTCAAATCAATCCATCACCCTAACAATAACCATTAACCTAATGCTCACTCTGGGCCTAACCCTAACCCTATCCATTAACCTAAACCTAACATGAACCCTAAACCTCACCTGAAGCCTAAATCTAACTCTATCCCTTTCACTAACCCTAACTCTAACCCTAATGCTAATTTGAGTGCTAAACCTAAACCTCAACCTAATCCAAACCCAAAACCTGATCTGACCATTATAATACCCCTAGGTCTAAACCTAAACCTTACCTTAAACTTAACTATGAATATAGACCCATCCGTAAACCTTACCCTAAAACTATCCCTAACCATAACTCTAGACCTTATATTAGCCCTAGCCCTAATTTTTTCCATAACCCTAACACAAATGCTAGCCCTCATTCTAGCCCTAAACCTAGCCTTGATCTTAACCCAAACTCTAACACTAGCCCTATCCCTAATTTTATCCCTCACCCTATATCGGAACATAGATATAACCCCAACCCTTCCTCTAAATCTAACCCTAACTCTAACCCTATATTTAACCCTTACACAATCCTAGACCTCATCCTAGCCCTTATTTACCCCTAACCTGAATCCTAACACTAGCACTAATACTAACTCTAACTATCGCCCTAGCCCTATTCCTAGTTCTAACCCTATCCCTTACCATAACCCTAACACTTGCTCTAACCTTAGCCCTAAACCTAGCCCTACCACTAACCCTAGATCTAACCATAATGCTAAATCTAACCCCAACCCTAAGCCTAAACCTCACACTAAATCTAGCCCTAACACTAATGCTAATCCTAAAACAAGCCCTAACCTAGTCCTAGCCATAAAAATAAACAAAAAAAAATCAAAAACAAACAAACAAACAAACAAAAAACCGAGCCATAGCCCTAACTCAAACACTTAATGTAAACCAAAACCTAACCCACACATAGCCCTAACCCTAGCCCTAATTCAAGTCCTACCCTAACCCTAAAACTAACCTTGACCCTGACTCTGACCCTAACACAAACTCTAGCTCTAAAATAACCCTAAAAGTATACCTAACACTAAAACTAAACCTACTCCTAACCCTAACACTAAAAGTAGCCCTAATCATAACCCTAGTTCTTAAATTATTCTTAGCTCTAATTCTAACTTTAACCTAACCAAAAATCTAGCACTAATCTGAGCCCTACACCTGTTTAACCCTAACCCTAACCAGAGCCCTAACCATTACCCTAAACCTAACCCTAATACTAAAATTGCCCTAACCCTAAACCTAAACCGAGCCTTAATCCTAACCATAATCCTAGCCCTAACCCTAGCTCTAACCCTATCCATTACCCTAAACATAACCATAACCCTATTGCTAACCTTAGAATGACCCTAACCCTATCTCTAATCCTAACTTTATCCATTACCCTAAACCTAACCTGAAACCTAAACCTAACCATAAACATTACCCTAACCTTAACCCTAGCCCTAACGCTAATGAGAGCCCTGATTCTAAACCTTAACCTAACTCAAACCTTACTCATGACAGTGACCCTAATAATAACCCTATCTCTAAACCTGATCCTAACCCTCAACCTAAACCTTACACTAGAACTAGCCATAAACCTAACCCTAAACTAAACCTAACCATAAACCTAGACCTAATATTAGCCCTAGCACTAATTCTAACCCTAACCCTAACCCTAGCCCTAACCCTATTTTGACCCTCACCCTAAACCTATCTATAACATCATACCTTACACTAGTCCTAACACTAACACTAGCCCTAAACATAGGCCTAGCCCTAACACTAACCCTAGCGCTAATCCTAGCAAAATTTAGTCCTAAACCTAATCCTAACTGTAACCCTAACCCTAACTCTCACCTGAGCACTAACCCTAGTTCTAAATCTATCCCTTACCATAACACAAACCCTACACCTAAGCCTAGCTCCCAACCCCATTCCTAATTTTTCCCTAGCCCTAAACCTAGACCTAAACCTAACCCTAAATCAAACTCTAATACTAAGCCTAAACCTCACCCTAACACTAGCCCTAACCCTAATGCTAATTGGAAAACTAGCCCAAACCCTAGCCCTAGAACTCAAACAAAACTGTGTCATAGGCTTAACGCTAATTAATGCTAATTCTTAACCTAAACTAAAACCTAAGCTTATACCTACCCCTAACCCTAGCCCTAATTTGAGTCCTAACCCTAACTCTAGAACTTACCCTGACACTGATTCAGACAATAACAATAATCGTAGCTCTAAACATCACACTAACACTAAACTTAACCTGAACACTAGACCTAGCCCTAAGCCTAACCCTAAAACTAGCCCTAATCGTAACACAAGTTCTTACATTAGCCATAGCCCTGTGCTAACAAAAAAGTTAGCTCTAATTCGAGACCTAAACCTAGCTTTTAACCTAACCCTAACCTAAACCTAGACCTATACCTCACCCTAACTCTAGCCATTACCCTAGTTCTAACCCTATCCCTTACCCTAAGCCAAACCCTCACCCTAATGCTACCCTAGTCCTAAAACTAAACCTTAGCCTACCCCAAACCATAACACTATTACTATTCCTAACTCTAGCCCCCATTCTAGCTCTAACCCTAACCCAAATCCTAACCCTAACCCTGACCCTTATTCTGACCCTAACACTAAACCTAGGAATAAACCTGACCCTAACCCTAAACTGAACCCTAACACTAGCCCTATGGGTAACCCTATACCTAAACCTAACCCTTACACTCGACCTAGACAAAAACCTAATCCTAAATCTAGCCATAACTCTAGCATTGGCCCTAAACAAAAACCTAGCCTTAGACCTCACGATAACCCTTAAACTAACCCAAACACTACCTCTACCTCTGGACCTAAACCTAGTCTTAATTCTGGCCATAACCCTAACCCAAACACTATCCCTTCCTGTAACACAAATCCTAGCTCTAAACTTTATGCTAACCCCAAATTTAGCCATAACCCTAACACTAGATCTAGCCATAACCCTAACTCAAAGTCTTGCATTACATATAGCCCTAATGTTAGCCCTAAGCCTCACAAAAAACCTAGCTCTAATCATAACACTAACACTAACCCTAACCTAACCCTAACCCTAACCCTTGCCCTAACCCTAACCCTAACCCTAGCTCAAACACTAACCCTTACACAAATATAACTCTAGACCTAAACCTAACCCTAACCCTAGTCCTAATCCTAACCATAAACAAGGCCAAACCTTAGTTCTAACTTTATCCATTACCCTAAACATAACCCTAAACCTAATGCTAAACCTAGCTCTAAACTTAACCCTAACCCCAAATCTAAATGTCACACTAACCCTAACCATTGCCCTAGCCCTAACCATAGCTCAAACCCTAACACTTACCCTAAACCTAACCCTAACACTAACCCTATGCTTAACCCTAACCCTAACCCTAACCCCAGCCCTAATCCTAACCATAACCCTAGCCCTAATCCTTACCATAACCTTAGCCCTAAACCTATCCATTACCCTAAACATAAGCCTAATCCAAATGCTTACCCTAGGCCTAACTCTAAACCTATCTCTAACACTAACCCTATCCATTTCCCAAAACTAACTTGAACACTAAACATAACCTTGTTAATTCCTCTGACCCGATCCCTAACACTAATGCTAAATCAAGCCCTAAACTTAAACCATAACCTAAACCAAACCCTAAATAAGACACTTACCTTAACAATACAACTTACTTTAAACCAAACCCTTTCCCGAAACCTAACCCTTAAAATAGACCTAGCCACAAACCTAACCTTAACACTATCCCTAAGCGTAACCCTAACTGACGTTAGCCATAGACCTAATTCTCACCCTAAACCTAACATAAACCCAAGCCATAAACTTAGCCTTAATCTTAACCTGAACCCTAACCCTAGACCAATCCCTAATTTCAACCCTTGCCCTAGTTCTGAACCTAGGTATAACCACATCCCTTCCCCTAACCCTAACTCTAACCCTAATCCTAACATTAACACTAATGATAACAACAACCTTAAACCTAACACTAACCCTAGCTCTAATCCTAGCCCCAATTTAGTGCTAATCATAACCTTAACTCTAACCCTACCCCTAAGACTAACTCTAACTCTTGCCCTAGACCTATTTCTAGAACTAACTCTATCTGTTACCATAACCCTAACACTAGCCCTAACCTAACCCCTCAACCTAGCACAAGTCCTAACCCTAGATCTAACCATAACTCTAAATATAACCCTAACCCTATGCCTGAACCTCACCCTACAACCAGCCCTAACACTATCGCTAATCCTAACACCAGTTCTAAACCTAGCTGTAGCTCTAAAACAAAACTGAGCCCTAGCCCTAACCCTAACTCTAACCTAACTGTAACCTCAGACCTGAAATTAGACCGAGCCCTAATTCTTGCCTGAACCCTAACACAAAACTTAACCCTACACCTATCCATAACTCTAGCCTTATTTCGAGGGTTATCCCTAACCCTAAAACTAATACTAACCTTGACTCTGACCGTAACACTAACCCTATTTCAAATCATCACTCTAATCATAACCTAACCCTAACACTAGACCTAGCCCTTACCCTAACCCTAAAATTAGCCCTAATCATAACCCTAGTTCTTATATTAGCCATAGCCCTGCCCTAGTCCTAACCTAATCTAAAACCTAGCCCTAATCCTAACCCTAATGCTAGCTTTAACCCTAACCCTAACTCTAAACCTAATCCTAACTCTAGCCTTAATCCTAACCATAACCCTAGCCCTAACTCTAGCTCTAATTCTATCTATTACCTTAACCCGAACACTAACCCTAATACTAATCCTAGGATAACCCTAACTCTATCCATAACCCTAACCCTATTCATTACCCTAAACGGAACCTGAATCCTAAACCTAACTATATCCATTATCCTTACCCTAAACATAATCTAACCTAATTTGAGCCCTAACCCTAAACCTTAACCTAAACAAACCCTAACCATAACCTTGACCCTAATAATACCCCTGTCTCTAAAAGTGACCCTAACCCTCAACCTAACCCTTACACTATACATAGCCATAAACCTAACCCTGAAACTATCCCTAACCATAACCCTAGACCTGACATTAGTCCTAGCCCTAATGTTAGACCTTATGCTAAAAAAAAAATAGCCCTAATCCTTGCCCTATACCTAGCCTTAATCCGAACCCTAACCCTAATGCTAGGCCTAACCATAAAGTGAACCCTCACCCTAGCCATTAACCTAGCTATAATATCATACCGTACCCTAACCCTAATTCTAACCCCAGCCCTAAACCAAGGTCTAGCCCTAATACTAACCCTAGCTCTAATCCTAGACATAATTTATCCCTAACCATTAACCTAATCATATCCCTAGCCCTAAGACTAACTCTAACTCTTGCTCTAGCCCTATCCCTAGTCCTAACATTATCCCTTAACATGACCCACAGCCTAGCCCTAACCCTAGCCCCAAACTTAACCCTAGCCCTAAACCTAGATCTAAACCTAACTCTAAATCTAACCCTAAACTTAAACCTAAACCTCACCCTAACATTATTCCTAATCCTAATGCTAATTTGAAAACTATTCCTAACCATAGCCATAGCATTCAAGCAAATCTGAGCTACAGCTATAATCCTAAACCTTAACCTTAACCAAACCTTAACGCTATGCCTAGCCCTTACCCTAGCTCTAATTCGAGTCTTAAACCTAACCGTACAACTAATAATGACCCTGACTCTGATCCTAAAACTAACCCTAGCTCTAAACATCACCCTAACCCTAAACCTAACCCGAACTCTAAACCTAACACCTAACCCTAATCCTAAAACTAGCCCTAATCGTAATGCCAGGTCTTACGTTAGCAATAGCCCTAACCCTAACACAAAACCTAGCCTTAATCTGAACCCTAACCCTAGCTTTAACCCTAACACTAACCCTAACCCTAACCCTAACCCTAGCTCTAACCCTATCCCTTACCCTATGCTAACCCTCACCCTAATACTACCCTAGTCCTAACCCTAATCCTTAGCCTACCCCAAACCCTAACTCTATTACTAGTCCTAACCCTAGGCCTAATTCTATCTCTAATCCTAATTCAAACCCTAAGCCTGTCCCTTACCCTTATTCTGACCCTAACACTAACCCTAGGTCTAAGCCTGACTCTAACCCTAAACCAAACACTAACAGTAGCCCTATCGGTAAACCTATACCTAAACCTAACCATAACATTAACATTAGACCTAAACTTAATCCGAAATATAGCCATAACTCTATACCTAGCCCTAAACAAAAACCTAGTTCTAGCACTAACAATAACAATTAGTTTAACGCAATGACTAATTGCCCCTAGAACTAATCCTAGTAAAATTGTGCTCCTAACAATAAATCTTATGCTAACCTGAACACTGATCTTACCCTAACACAAACCCTAGCTCTACACCTTATCCTAACCCAAAACACACTCCTAACACTAGACTTATCCATAACCCTAACCTTAAAACTAGCCATAACCATAATCCTAGTTCTTACATTACCCATAGTCCTAACACTAGCCATAAACCTCCCCCCAAAACCTAGCCATAAATGTAGCACTAAAACTAGCTGTAAGCCTAACCCTAACCCTAGCCCTAACCTAAACCTCACACTTGCCTAGCCCTAACCTTAGCTGAAACTCTAACTCTTACCCTAAATATAACCCTAACCCTAACCCTAAACCTAACCCTAACCCTTGCCCCAATCCTAACTGTAACCATAGCATAAATCCTACCTCAAATTCTATCCATTACCTTAAATATAACCCTAACACTAATGCTAACCCTAGCCCTAACTCTAACCCTAATTCTAACCATAGCCCTGACTCTAACCCTAAACCTCACCCTAGCCCTAACAATAAACACTTAACCTAAACCTAACCCTAAAACTAACCCTAGGCCTAACCCTAACCCTAGTCCTAATCCTAACTTTAACCCAATCCCTAACACTAGCACTAATTCTATTCATTACCCTACATATAAGCCTATTCCAAATGCTAACCCTAGGCCTAAACCTAACACTATCTCTAAAACTAACGCTATACATAACTCTATACTTAACCTGAACCCTAAAACTAATCCTATTCATTACTCTAACCCTAACCCTAATGCTAATTTGAGCACTTACACCTAAACCTTAACCTAAATAAACCCTAGCCTGGACTTTGACCCTAATAATACACCCATCTAAACCTGACCCTTACCTTAAATCTAACCCTTACACTAGACCTAGCCATAAACCTAACCCTAACCATAACCATAGACCTGGCATTAGTCCTAGCCCTAATTCTAGCCCTTACCCTAACACAAAACCTAGCCCTCATCCTAGCCCTAAACCTAGCCTTAATCCTAATCCACACCCTCACCCTGGCTCTATCCCTAATTTTAACCCTCGACCTAGCCCTGAACCTAACTATAACCCCATCACATCCCCTAAAACTAACACTAACCCTAACAATAACACAAACCATAACCCTGACCTTAACCATAGGCCTAACACTAACACTAACCCTAGCACTAATCCTAACTCTAATTTAGCCCTAACACTAACCCTACTGCTAACCCTAGTCCTAAGACTAACTCACTCTCACCCTAGCCCTATTTCTATTTCTAATCCTATCTGTTACCTAAGCCCTAACGTTAGCCCTCATCATAGCCATAGCCCTAACCCTAGATCTAATTATAACTCTAAATCTAACCCTAATCTTAAGACAAAACCTCACCCTGCCACTAGCCCTAATACCATTGCTAATCCTAAAATTAGCCCTTACCCTAGCCCTAGCCATAAAAACAAAACTAACAATAACCATTAGTCTAACGCAATGACTAACAATACCCCTACAATAACCCTAAACCTTAACCTAAACCAAACCCTAATTCTACAACTTGCTATAACCCTAGCTCTAATTCAAGTCCTAGGCCTAAAACTAACCATAGTTCTAAATATTACCATAACCCTAAAGCTAATGCTAACACTACACCGGCCCAAATCCCATCCCTAAAACTGATCCTAATCATAAACCTAGTTCTTACATTGGCCTTAGGCCTAACTCTAGCCTTAACCCTAACACAAAAATAGCCCTAATCCGAGCCCTAAAATTAGATTTAACCAGAACCCCAACCCTAGTCCTAAACCTAACCCTAAGTATAGCCCTAACCATATCCCTTACCCTTTCCCTAAACCTAGCTCAAAACCCAACTCTTACACTAAACATAACCCTAACCCTAACCCTAACCCTAACTCAAGACCTATTTCTAACCATCACCCTAGCCCTAACCTTAGCTCTAACCCTATCTATTATCCTAACCATAACCCTTACCCTAATGCTAACTCTAGACCTAACCCTAACTCTATCACTAACCCTAACCTTATCAATTACCATAAACCTAAACTGAACCCTAAACAAAAACCTATCATTACCCTAATCCTGACCCTGAGGCTAATTAGAGCCCTAACCCTAAACCCTAACCTCAAACAAACTCTAACCCTGAACCTTATCCTAATAATTCCTCTATCTCTAAACCTGACCCTTATCCTAAACCTAAACCTTACACTAGACCTAGCCATAAAACATTCTAAATATTTCCCCAACCATAATCCTAGACCTTACATTAGCACTAGCCCTAATCCTAGCCCTAACCCTAACACAAATCCCAGCCCTTATCCTAGCCCTAAACCAAGCCTTAATCCTAACCCTAACCCTAACCTTAGACCAAACACTAACACTAACCCTAGCCTTAATCTTAGCCCTAACCCTAGCCATAATCTTAGCCTTAATTTATGCCTATCCCTAATCTTAGCCCAAATCCTAGCCCTAAGACTAACTCTAACTCTCACCCTTGCCCCATCCCTAGTTCTAACCCTATCCCTTACTGGAACAATAATCCTAGCCCTAACCTTAGCCCTATACTTAGCTCTAGCCCTATCCTAGATCTAACTCTAACTCTAACTTTAACCCTAAGCTTAAACCTAAATCTAACACTAACCTTAACCCTAATGCTAATCCTAAAACTAGCCCTAATCTAGCCCTAGCCCTAAAACAAAACCCAGACATAGCCCTAAACCTAAACCTTAACCTAAACCAAACCCTAAGCCTAACATTAAACTCAGCACTAATTCGAGTTTTAAGCTGAACCAAAAACTAACACTGACCCTGAATCTGACCAGAACACTAACACTCCCTCTAAAGATCACCCTAACCCTAAACCTAAACCTAAGAGTAGACTTAGCCCCAACCCTAAACCTAAATTTAGCCCTAAATGTAACCCTGGTACTTACATTAGCCATAACCCTAACCCTAGCACTAACTTAACACAAAACCTAGCCCTAATTCAAGCCCTAACCCAACCTTTAACCCTAACATTAACCCTAAGCCTAGCCCTAATCATAACCATAACCTTAGCCCTAAACCTAGCTCTAACCCTCTCTATCGCCATAACTATAACCCTAACACTAATGCTAACCCTTGGCCTAAACCTAAACCTATCCCTAATCCTAAACCTATTCATTACCCTAAACCAAACCTAAACACTAAACCTCACCCTATCATTACCCTAACCCTAACATTAATGCTAATTCAAGCCCTAAATTTAAACCATAGCCTAACCCAAACCCTAACCAAGGCCCTGATTCTAAAAATACCCCTAGCTCTAAACTGACCTAAAACTAAACATAACCCTTACACTACCTGTATCCTTAAACCTAACGCTAAAACTATCTTTAACCATAACCCTAGACCTGATATTAGTCCTTGCCCTAATGGTAGCTGTACCCTAAAACAAACCCTAGACCTCATCCTAGCCCTAAAACCAGCTTTAATCATAACCCTAACCCTAACCATAAGCCTAAACCTAATTCTAACCCTCACTCTACCTCTAAACTTAGGTATAATGCCAATCCTTACCCTAAACTTAACCCTAACCCTAAACCTAATGCTAGGCATAAGCTGAACAATAACCCTATCCCTAATTCTAGCCCTAATTTAACACTATCCCTAACCCTAATCCTATCCCTAAGACTAACTCTAACTTTCACACTAGCCATATCCCTAGTTCTAACCCTATCCCTTACCGTAATTCTAACCCTAGCTCTAACCCTAGCCATAAACCTTGCCCTGTCCTTATTCCTAACAATAACTCTAAATCTATACCTAACTCTAAATCTAACACTAACCCTAAGCCGAAGCCTAACATAAACACTAGCCCTAACCCTAATGCTACTCGTAAAACTAGCCCTAACCCTGACCCTAGCAGTAAACAAAACCAAGAAATAGCCCTAATACTAAACCTTAACTTAAACCAAATCCTAATACTACACCTAGACCTAACCCTAGCCCTAATTCGAGTCCTAATCTTAATACTAACCCTGACTCTGACTCATATCCTAACACTCACCCTAGCTCTAAACACCACCCTAAACTTAAACCAAACACTTACAGTAACCCTAGCCATAATTTGAGTCCTAACCCTAACCTTAAAACTAACCCTGACCCTGACTACTTACCTAACACTAACACTAGCACTAAATATCACCCTAACCTTAAACATAATCCTAACACTAGAGGTCTAACCCGTAATTAAAACTAACCCTAATTTTAACCCTAGTTCTTACATTAGCTGTTACTCTAACCCTAGCCCTAATCCTTAAACAAAAACTAGCCCTAATCTGAGCTCTAAACATAGCTTTAACCCTAACCCTAGCCCTAACCCTAGCTCTAACTCTATCACTTACCCTAAGCCAAACCCTAACACTAATTATAATCCTAATTCTAGCCCTAATCCTTAACCTAACCAAAACCCTAATCCTATTACTAGTCCTAACTCTAGCTCTCTTTCTAGCTGTAACCATAACCCAAACCCTAACCCTAACCCTGAACTTTATTCTGACCCTAACACTAATCGCAGGTCTAAACCTGAACCTAACCCTAAACCAAGCTCTAACACTAGTCCTAGACCTAAACCTAATCCTAAATCTAGCCATAAATCTAGCCCTAGACCTAAAGAAAAACCTGGACCTAGCCCTAATTATAACCATTAGCCTAAGCCAAACATTAACTCTTCCCCTAGACCTAACCCTATTCCTAATTCTAGCTTTAATTCTAACCATAATCCTAATCTTAACACTAACCCTGACACTAACACTAACCCTAGCTCAGAACCTCACCCTAACCGTGAAACTATACCTAGCCCTAACATTAACCCTAAAACTAGCCCTAATCATAACAAGTTCTTAATTTAGCAATAGCCCTAACCTATTGCAAAACCTAGCCCTAATCCAAGTCCTACCCTATCTTTAACCTAAAGCTAACCCTAATGCTAACCATAGTCCTAACCCTAAGCCTAAGCATAATAGTAGATTGAATCCTAAGCATAACCCTAGTCCTAACCCTAGGTCCAACCCTATCCATTACCCTAATGATAACCCTAAACCTTATGCTAACCCTAGTCCAAACCCTAATCCTATGCCCATCCCTAACCTTATCCATTACCCTACACCTAACTTGAACCCTAAACATAAAACTATCATTAACCTATCACTAAACCTAATGCTAATTTGAGCCCTAACCATAAATCATAACCTAACCTAAACACTAACCCTTACCCTAATAATACCCCTAGCTCTAAACCTGACCATAACCATAAACCTAACCCTTACAATAGACCTAGATATAAACCTAATCCTAAAACTATCCTTAATTCTAACCCTAGACCTGACATTAGCCTTAGCTCTAATCCTAGTCCTATCCCTAACACAAACCTTAACCAACATCCTAGGCATAATCCTCGCCTTAATCATAACCCTAACCTTAACCCTAACCCTAATTCTAACCCTCAGCCTATCCCTCAAATTAGGTATAATCTCATCCCTTACCCTAAACCTAACCCTAATCCAAACCCTAACACTAAACATAGCACTAACCCTAGGCCTATCTCTAACATTAACACTTGCCCTAATCCCAGAACTAACTTATCCCTAACCCTAAAACTAAACATAACCCTAGCCCTAAGACTAACTATAAATCTTGTCTTAGACCTATAGGGTATTTCTAACCTTTTCCCTTACTATCACCCTAAACCTAGACCTAATCTTAGCCCTAACCCTAGCCCTATCCCTAAAACAAAACCGAGTCATAGCCCTAATTTTAACCCTTAACCTAAACCAAACCCTAACCTTACATCTAGCCCTAACCTATCCCTAACCCTATCCCTAATTCTAGTCCTAACCCTAACCTGAAAACTAACCCTGACCCTGACTCTGACCCTAACACTAAACCTAGCTCTAAAATCATTGTAACCATAAATCTAAGCCTAACACTAGACCTAGGCTTAACCCTAACCTTTTAACTAGCGCTAATCACAAACTTATTTTGTACATTAGCCATAGACTTAACCCTAGCCCTAACCTAACCCAAAACCTAGCCTTAATCAGAGTCATTATCCTAGCTTTAAACCTTAACTTAAACCTAACACTAACCCAAACAAAAGCCCTAATCCTATACATAGCCCTAGCCCTAAACTATGTCTAACTCTATCCAATACCCTAATAATAACCCTAACCCTTATGCTAAACCTAGGCATAACCCTAACCCTATCCATTACACTAACATACCACTAAACCCTAAACCCAACCCTGTCATTACCCTAACCCTAAATATAATGCTAATTTGAGCCCTAAACTTAAACCCTAACCTAACCTAAACCCTAACCTTGATTCTGACCCTAATAATAACCCTAGCTCTAAAACTGACCCTTATGCTAAATCTAACCCTTATACTGGACCAAGCCAAAAACCTAACACTAAATATATCCCTAATTGTAACCCTAGACCTGACATTAGTCCTAGACCTAATACTAGCCCTAAAACTAATACAAACACTACCCCTCATCCTAGCCCTAAACCTTAGCGTTAATCATAACCCTAACCCTAACCCTGGCCCTAACCCTAATACTAACCCTTGCCAAGCTCTCAATCTTGCTATAACCCATTCCTTTAAACTAAATGTAACCCTATCTCTAACCTTGAACCTAGGCATAAGCCCAACAGTAACCCGAGCCCTAATTTAGCCCTATCCCTAAACATAACTCTATACCTAGTCATAAGACAAACTCTAACTCTCACACTAGCCCTATCACTAGTTCTAACCCTATTCCTTACCATAACCCTAACCCCAGCCCTAACCATTGTCCTAACCCTTGCCCTATACTTAGCCCTAGCACTAACCTTAGATCAACACCTATCTCTAAATCTAACCCTAAACCGAAGCCTAAGCCTAACCCAAACACTATCCCTAAGCCTAACACTAATCCTAAAAGTAGCCCTAACCCTAGCCCTAGCCTAAAACAAAACTGAGCCATAGCTCTAATACTAATCCTTAAACTAAACGAAACCTTAACCAAACACCTACCTCTAACCCTAGACTTAATTTGAGTTTTAAGCCAAACCCTAAAACTAACTCTGACCCTGACTCTGACACTAACATTAACCCTAGCTCTAAATATCACCCTGACCTTAAACCTAACCCTAACACCCAACCTAGCCCTAACCTTAAACCTAAAATTAGCCCTAAATGTAACTCTAGTACTTACATTAGACATAACCCTAACACTAACACTAACTTATCCTGAAACCTGGTCATAATCTGAGCCCTATCCTGTGCTTTAAACCTAACCCAAGCCCTAACCATAGCCCTAGCCCTAATCATAACAATAACCCTAGCCCTAACCCTAGTCTAATCCTATCCATTACCATAAAAATTGTAATATTAACCGTAGGTCTAAACCTAATGCTATCTCTAATCCTATTTCTATCCATAACCCTAAACCTAACCTGGACCCTAATGCTAACCCTATCATTATTCTAACCCTAACCTTAATGCTAATTCAATCCCTAAGTTTAGACCTTAACCTATCCCAAACCTTAACCAAGACCTTGTCCATTATAATACCCCTAGCCCTAAACCTGACCCTACCCCTAAACCTAACCCTTACACTAGACGTAGCCATAATCCTAAACATAAAATTATCTTTAAACATAATTCTAGACCTGAAATTAGCCATACCCCAAATCCTAGCCCTAATGCTAAAACAAACACTAGCCCTCATCCAAGCACTAAACCTAGCCTTAATCATAACCCTAACCGTAACCAAAGTTCTAACCCTAATTCTAAATATCACCCTACCTCTAAACCTAGCTATAACATTATCTCTTACCTAAACTTAATACTAACTTAAACCTTACTCTATATTTAAGCTGAACACTAACCGTAGCCCTAATCCTAGCCCTAATTTATCCATTTCCCTAACCAAAGCCCTAAGACTAACTCTAACTTACATTAGGCTTATCCCTAGTTCTAACCCTATTACATACCATAATCTAACTCCAGCCCTAACCCTTGCCCTAACCTCAGTCCTAACCATAAACATAGATCTAACCCTAAATCTAAATCTAACCGTAACCCTAAGCTTAAGCTTAACACAAACACTAGCCCTAACCCTAATGATAATCATAAAATTAGCACTAACCCTAACCCTAGCAGTAAAACAAAACCAAGCAATAGCCCTAACCCTAAACCTTAACTTAAACCAACCTAACACTACATTTAGACCTAACCCTAGCCCTAAATTCAACTCCTAATCTTAACCTTAAAAGTAACCCTGACACAGACTCGTATCCTAACGCTCACTCTAGCTCTAGACAGTATCCTAACTTTAAACCAAAACCTACCAGTAACCCTATTCCTAATTCGAGTCTTCACCCTAACTGTGACCCTCATTCATATCCTAACACGAACCCTAGCTCTAAATATCACTTTAACCTTAAGCCTAACCCTAACACTAGACCTACCCTTAACCCTAATTCTAAAACTCACCCTAACAGTAACCCTAGTTCTTACATTAGTCATTGTCCTAACCCTAGCCCTAACCCTACAACAAAAACTTGCCTTAATTCAAGCTCTAAACCTAGCTTTAACCCTAACTCTAACCCTATCCCTTACTCTAAGCAAAACTCTAACACTAATGGTAACACTAGAACTATTCCTAATTATTAGGCTAACCAAAATTTTAACCCTTTTAGCAGTCCTGACTCTAGCCCTCATTCTAGCTCTAAACTTATTCCAAACTCTAACACTAACCCTGAACCTTATTCTGACACAAACAATAACCCTAGGTCTAAACTTGAACCTAAGCATAGAGCAAACCCTAACACTGGCCCTACTGGTAACCTTATAATTAAATATAACCCTAATCCTAGCAATAAGAATAACTCTAACTCTTACAGTATCCCTATTCCTAGTTCCAATCCTATTCCTTACCATAACCCAAAACCTAGCCCTAAACCTAGCACAAATGATTGCCCTATCCTTAGTCCTTGCCCTAATCCTATTTCTAACTCTAACTCTAATCTAACCCTAAACCTAAACCCAAGACTAACACTAACAGTAGCCCTAACTCTAATATTAATCGCAAAACTAGCCCTAACCCTAACCCTAACCCTCACCTTAGAGGTAAAACAAAAGTGAGCAATGGCCCTAACCCTAAACCTTAACTTAAACCACTCTAAAACTACATCTAGAATTAACCCTAGCCCTAAATTCGACTCCTAAACATAGCCGTAAATGTAACCCTGAAACAGATTTATATCCTAACTCAAACCCTAGCTCTAGACACCATCCTAACCTTAAACAAAACCTAACAGTAACCCTTTCGCTAATTCGAGTCCTAACCCTAACTCTGACCCTGACTCATATCCTAACACTCACCCTAGCTCTAAATATCACCCTAAACTTAAACATAACCCTGACACTAGCCTACCCCTAACCCTAACCCTAAAACTAACCCTAATTGTAACCCTAGTTCTAATATTAGCCAATACCCTAACAATAACCTAACCCTAACACAAAAACAAGCCCTAATCCAAGCTCTAAACCTAGCTTTAACCCTGCCCTAACTGTAACCCTAACCCTAGCTGTAACCTTATCCCTTACCCTAAGCAAAACCCTAAGCCTAATGGTAACCCTAGACCTATCCCTAATCCTTAGGCTAACCAAAATCCTAACCCCATTAATAGTTCTGACCCTAGCCCTCATCCTAGCTCTAATCCTATCCCCAAATCTAATGCTAACCCTGACCCTTATTCTGACCCAAACACTAAACTTAGGTCTAAACCTGACCCTAACCCTAGACCAAACTCTAACACTCTAACACTGGCACTACCGATGAATTTATTCCTAAACCTAACTGCACCACTAGCCTTAGACCTAAATATAATCCTAAATCTAGCCTTAACTCTAGTCCAAGACCTAAACAAAAACCTAGTCCTAGCCCTAACAATAACCCTTACCCTAACCCAAACACTACCCCTACCCCTAGACCTAAACCTAGTCCTATTTCTGGCTATAACCCTAACTCTAACTCTAACCTGAACACTTACCAGCATTTAACAGTATACCTACCTCTAAACCTGACCCTAATCAAAAATATAAACCTAACACTAGAACTAGCCATAACCCTAACCCTAAATCTAGCCCTACTCATAACTCTAGTTCTAACATTACTCACAGCCCTAACCCTAGCCCTAAACCTAACACAAAACCTAGAGCTTATCCTAAGCCTTAACCTAGCCCTAAGCATAACCCTAACCCTAACCCTACCCCTAATCCTACCTTAACCCTAGCCTTATTCCCAACCCTAGCTCAAAGCCTAACACCATAAACATAAACCTAGAACTATTAGTAAATCTAACTTTCACCCTAGCCCTAATCCTAACCTTAATCCTAGCCCCAACCCTAGCTCTAAACCTACAAAATACACTAAACCTAAACATAAACCTATTGGTAACCCTAGCCTTTACCCTAACCATAACCCTAACATAACCAGAAAAGGAAACCTAGACCTAACCCTAAACCTAACACTCGCTATAACCCTAAGCCTAGCTCAAAACCTAACCTTTACCATAAACCTAAACATAACCATAGCCCTAACTTGACCCTAGACTTAAATCTAACCCTAACCCTAAACCTAAACCTAAATGTAACCATATCCACTACACTAAACCTAACCCTAACCCTAATGATAATCCTAGCCCTAACCCTAACTCTAACCCTAAAACTACCATAATTCTATTGCTAGACCTAACCTTTAACCTAACCCTCGCTACCCATAGCTCATAACCTAGCCCTATGCTAAACATAACCCTATACATAACCCTAGTTCTAACCCTCACCCTAACCCAAACTCAAGACTTAATCCTAACTGTAACCCTAGCCCTAAACTAAACTCTAACTGTATCCATTACCCTAAACATAAACCTTACCCCAATGCTAACCCTATGTCTAATACTAACCCTATCACTAACCCCAACCCTATCAATTATACTAAACCTAACCTGAAACCTAAACCTAACCCTATTATTACAATAACACTAACCCTAATGCCAATTTAAGCACTAACCCTAAACTCAAACCTAAACCAAACCCTAACTCTGAACATGACCCTAATAATTCCCCTTGCTCTAAACCTGACCCTTACCCTAAACCTAACCCTTATACTAGACCTAGCCAAAAACCTAAGCTTGAAAATATCCCTAACGGTAACCCTAGACCTGACATTAGACCTAGCCATAATCTTAGCCTTAACCCTAAACCCTAAAACAAATCCTAGCCCTTATCTTATCCCTAAACATAGCCTTAATCATAACCCTAACCCTAAACCTGGGCCTAACCCAAACACTAACCCTAGCCCTAATCTTAGCCCTAATTTAGCCATATCCCTAACCCTAATCCTAACCTAGCCCTAAGACTAAGTCTAACTCTCACACTTGCCATAAAACTAGTTCTAACCCTGTCCCTTACTGGAACCCTAATCCTAGATATAACCTTAGGCCTAACCCTAGACCTTTTCTTAGCCCTAGCACTAACCCTAGATCTAACCTTAAATCTAAATCTAACCCTAACCATAAACCTAAACCTAAAACTAACACTAACCCTAACCCTAACCCCAATGCTAATCCTAAAACCAGTCCTAACTCTAGCCCTAGCCCTAATACAAAACCAAGCCATAGCCCTAACCCTGACCCTTAACCGAAACCAAAACTTAACCCTACACCTAGTCCTAACCTTAGCCCTAATTTGAGTTTTAAGCCAAAACCTACACTGAACCCGACCTCACCCTAAACCTAGCTCTAAACATTACTCTCACCCTAACCCTACATCTAACACTAGGCTTAGCCCTAAGCCTAACCATAAAACTAGCCTTAATTGTAACCCCAGTACTTATATTAGACGTAACCCTAATCCTAGCCTTAACCCAAAACCTAGCCCGAATCTCTGCCCTACCGTAGCTTTAACCCTAAACCTAACCTTAACCCTAACACTAGCACTAATTGTAACCACAACCCTAGCCATAAATTTAGCTCTAACCCTATCCATTACCCTAAACATAACCCTAACCCTAATGCTAACCCTAGGCTTAAACCTAAACCTCTTCCTACTCATAACCCTATTCATTACCCTAAACCTAACCTGAAACCTAAACCTAACCCTATCATTACCCTAATTTAACCCTAATGCTAATTCTCGCCCTAACTTAAAACCTTGACCTATCCCAAACACTAATAATGACCCTTACCCTAATAATGCCCTTAGCTCTAAACCTGACCCCAACCTTAAATCTACCATTACACTAGATGTATCCATACCTTACCCCAAAACTATTTTTAACCACAATGCTGGACTTGAAATTAGCCCTAGCCCTAACCGAAACCATAACCCAAGTTTTAACCCTAATTCTAACCCTTGCCCAAATCTAAACATAGCTATAACACCATCCCTTACCCTAAACCTAACCATAACCCTAAACCTAACCCTAACTCATCGCCATAACCCTAGGCCTAACAATAATATTAAGCCTAGCACTAATCCTAGCCCTAATTTAGTCCTATCCAAACCCTAATCTTAGCACTAAGACTAACTCTTGCCCTAGCCCTATCGCTAGTTCTATCCTTAGTCCTAGCCCTAATCCTAACTCTAAATATAAACCTAACTCTAAATTTAACTGTAACCATAAGCCTAAACCAAATTCTAACATAGTCCTAACAATAATGCTAATCCTAAAATTTGAACTACCCCTAGCCCTAGTCATAAAACAAAACCAACCCATTGTCCTAACATTAACCCTTATTCTAAACCAAAATCTAACCCTACAATTAGCCCTAACCCTAACTCTAAAATTAACCCTGAACCTGACATTGATCCTAACACCAATCCTAGCTCTAAATATTACCCTAACCTTAAATTAAGCCTGGCACTAGACCTAGTTTTAACCCTAAACATAAAATTAGCCCTAATCATAATCCTAGTTCATACATTAGTCATTGTCCTAACCCTACCATTAACCCTAACACAAATCCTACTCTTAATCTAAGTCTTAACCCTAAATTTAACCCAAATCTTAACCCTCACACTAGCCCTAACCTTAACCCTAGCCCTGACCCTTTCCTTTACCCAACACCAAACCCTAACCCAAATGGTAACCCTAGTACTCACCCTAATCCTTATCCCAACTTATACTCTAACCATATTTATAGTCCTAAATCTAGCCCTCATTCTAGTGCTAACCCTAACCCTGACCCTTATTCTGACCCTAACACTAACTCTGGGTCTAAACCTGACCCTATCCCTAAACCAAACCCTAAAACTAGCCCTACTGCTAACCCTATATCTATACTTAACCCTAACTCTAGCCCTAGACCTAAACAAAATCCTAGCCATAGCCCTCACAATAACCCTTAACCTAAACCAAAAACTATCCTATGCCTAGACCTAAACCTAGTCCTAATTCGGGATATAACCCTAAACCTAACCCTATCGTGAACACTGGCCTAACACTAAACCTAGCTCAAAACATGACCCTAACCCAAAACCTAAACCTATCACTAGACCTAGCCATAACCCTAACCCTAAAACTAGCCCTAAACATAACCCTACCTCTTACATTACCCATAGTTCTAACCCTAGCCCTAAAACTAACATAAAACCTAGCCCTAATCCTAGGCCTAAACTTAGTCCTAAGCATAACCCTAACCCTAATCATATCCCTAACACTAATCCTAACCCTAACCCAAGACTTAGACCTAACTCTAGCTCAAATAAAACCCTTTCACTAAACATAGCATTAGCCCAATCCTAATCCCTCATCCTAATCCTAGCTTTAATCCTAACTTTAATCCTGGCCCAAACTTTAGCTCTAACCCTATCCATTAACCTTACACTAACCCTAATTATAACCTATCCCTAACACTAAACCTAACCTTAAACACAAATGTAACCCTAGACCTAACTCAAAACCTAACCCTTGAAATAGCCCTAAACTTAGCTGAAACATTAGGCCTTACACTAAACCTAATCCTAACACTAACCCTAACCCATACCATAACCCTAACCCTAACCCTACATCTAATATTATCCATTACCCTAAACTTAACCCTAATCCAAATTAAACCCTAGCCATAACCCTAACTCTAAACCAAACCATAACCTTAAACATAACCCTAGACCTAAACTTAAACCTAACCCTCGCCCTAGCTCTAACCCTACCTCAAACACTAACCTTTATTCTAACCTAACCATAATGCTAGCCCTAAACCTAACACTTATGCTAACCCTAATACTTACCCTAAAACAAACCCTAGACCTATCAGGAAACCCAACCCTAAACCTAGACTTAATCCAAACCATAACCCAGCCCTAACCCAAGCTCTAAACCTGTCCATTACACTAAACATAACCCTAACCCTAATGGTAACCCTAACCCTATCAATAAACCTAACCCATTCTTTACCCTAAACCTTAACTGAAACCTAAACCTAACCATATGCATTACCCAAAACCTAAACCTAAACCTACCGCTAACTCAATCCTTAACCATAAACTTTAACCTAAATCAAATGCCAACCCTGACTCTAACCTAATAAAACACCTAGCTCTAAACCTGACCCTTACACTAAATGTAACTCACTAGAACTAGGAATAACCAAATCCTAAAACTATCCCTAACCATAACTCTAGACCTGACATTAGTCCTAGACCTAGTCCTAGCCCTAAACCTAACAAAAACCCTAGCCATCATTATAGCCCTAAAACTACCTTAATCCTACACTGAACACTAACCCTAACTTTAATCCTAATTCTAACCCTCATCTTAGACCTAAGGCTAGCTATAACACCAACCATTCCCCTAAACTTAACCTTGACCCCAATGCTAACCCTAAACCTAGCCCTGCTCCTAGGCCTAACCCTAACACTAACCCTAGCCCTAATCCTAGCCCTAATTTAGCTGTAACCCTAACCCTAACCTAAGCCTGGTACTAAATCTAAAACTAACTCTCTTCCTAGCCATATCCCTAGTTCTAACCCTGTCCTTTCTGGAGCACTAACCTAGCCTTATCCATAGTCCTAGATCTAACCCTAAATATAAATCTAACCCTAAACCTAATCCTAAACCTCATCCTAACACTAGCCCTAACTCTAAAACTAATCCAAAATCTAGCATTAACACTAGCCCTAGCCCTAAAACAAAATCAAGCCATAGCCCTAAACCTAAACTTAAACCAAACCCTAACCCTACACCTAGCCCTAACTTTAGCCCTAAATAGAGTCCTAACCCTAACCCTAAAACTAACCCTTACCCTGACTCTGACCCTACCACTAAACCTAGCCCTATACATTACCCTCACCCTAAACCTATGCTTTGTATGCTTCATCATAGGGCTACATTCACAAGTAACAAATCAGAGAGTGCCCACAGAGTACTGATTGAGTGTGTGAAGTTTCAAGCAGCTCACACTAACAACCCTGTTTGTGATCCAGCTCCATTTCCAATTACACATATAAGTCAAGATGAAGAGAAACATTAAAACCCAAACTGTTCCTGACAGTGAACCATGAACTGAGAAGGCCCAAACATGGGGAATAGGCTAGGTAAAAGATGAATCCTCCCTGATATCAAAAAAATTTGAAAAAAACTAACTATATAACCCCAACACTAATTCTAACCCTAGCCCTAACCCTAACCCTAAACCTAACACTAACCTGTTTAGAGAACCTTTGATCATAGAAGACCCAAACTTGGGGGTGCCTAGTAGGGCAAGGTAACAGATGAATCCTGCCCAGTATAAAACAAAAATCTGACAAAATAATTGGGGGAGGTGTTTCAGTACATGCCTATTTCCCCTGTTTTTTCCTAAAGTGCTCTTGGATAATTTTCTTTTCATTGCCATAGCTTTGGAAAACTTTCACTAGGAAGAAACCAGAGAGTGCCCACAGAGTACTGATTGAGTGTGTGAAATTTCAATCAGTTAGCACCAACCCTGTTTGATTACCAGCTCCAATTCCATTTATCCATATAGGACAACTTGAATTGCAACTTTAAAATACAAACTGTTCCTGATAGTGAACAGTTGAAATTAGAAGACCCAAAACTGGGGAACATAATAAGACTAGGTAAAAGAGAAATCCTGCCCAGTATCAAAGAAATTGGAACAAAAATAACTCTAACACTAGTTCTAACTCTTGTCCTAACTCTAACACTATCCCTAAACCTATCCTGTTTATAGAGCTTTGATCATACAAGTCCCAAACTTGGGGAACCCAGGGAAGCAAGCTAGCAGATGAATCCTGTGCAGTATCAAACAAATCTGACCAAATAACGGGGAAGGTAGTTCAGGACATGCATATTTCCCTGATTCATAAAGTGCTCTTGGATAAAGTTGTTTTTGCATGCTTGTGCTTAGAGCTACTTTCACAAGGAAGAAACCACAGAGTGCCCAAAGAGAAAAGATTGAATGTGTGAAGTTTCAAGCAGCTAGCAAAACACTGTTTGATTTCTAGCTCCATTTCCATTTATCTGTATAGGTTCAAATGAAGTGAAACCTTAAAACTCAAACTGTTCCTGACACTGAACCTTGAACCAAGAAGGCCCACAAGTGGTGAACATAGGAAGTCTAGGTAAAAGATGGCTCCTGCCCAATATCAAAGAAATTTGAACAAAATTAACTCTAACCCTAACACTCGCCTTAACACTGGACCTAACCCTAACCCTAAAACTAACCGTAACCTGTTTAGAGAACATTTGATCATAGAAGGTCCAAATTTATGGAGACTAGTGGGGAAAGCTAACAGATGAATCCTGTGCAGTATCAAATAAATCTGACCAAATGACTGGGGGACATAGTTCAGTACATGCATATTTTCTTGTTGTCTCCTAAAGTGCTCTCAGATAAAGTTATTTTTGCATGCTTCAGCTTTGGGATACTTTCACAAGGAAGAAATCAGAGAGTACCAACAGGGAATTGCTTGAGTATGTGAAGTTTCAAGCAGCTAGTACCAACACTGTTTGATTTCGAGCTCCATTTCCATTTACCCATAGAATCAAAATAAAGTGAACCCTTAAAATATACAGTTTTCCTGACAGTGAACACTTGAACTGAGAAGGTCCAAAACTGGGGAACTTAACAAGGGTAAGGAAAAGATGAATAGTGCCCAGTATCAGATTAATTTGAAGAAATCTAACTGTAACTCTAATGCAAGTTTTGACTCTATCCCCAACAGCTTAGGGTTACTAAGCTGTTTAGAGAACCTATGATCACAGAAGTCCCAAAATTGGGGATTCTAGTGGGGCAAGCTAGTAGATTAATCCTGCATATTATCAAATAAATATGACCAAATAATTGGAGAGGTATTTCAATATATGTATATTTCCCTCTTTTCTCTTAAAGTGCTCTCGGATAAACATGCTTTCCATGCTTCAGCTTAGAGCTACATTCACAAGGAACAAACCAGAGAGTGCCCACAGAGAACTGATTGAATGTGTGCAGTTTGAAGCAGCTAGCACAAACCCTGTTTGATTTCTAGCTCCAATTCCATTTAGGTCAATATGAAGTGAAACCTTAAAATAGAAACTGTTCCTGAAAGCGAAACATTGAATCTTGAAGGCCCAAACTTGGGGAGCCTAAGGCTAGGTCAAGGATGAGTCCTTTACAGTATCAAAGTAATCAGACCAAAAAAATTCAAAGCTCTTTCAGTACATGTGTATTCTGCTTGCTCCTAAAGCACTCAGAGATATAGCTGTTTCCTTCTACTTCAGCTTAGGGCTACTTCCACAGGAAATAAACCAGAGAATCCTCACTGAGAACTGATTGAGTGTGTGATGATTCAAGCAGCTAGCCCAAACCGTGTTTTATCCAGCTTCACTTCCATTCACCACTATAGGGCAAAAAGAAGAGAAACATGAAAATTGAAACTGTTCCTGAAAGCAAACCCTTTATGTAGGAGGCCCAAACATTTGGAGTATAATCAAAATAGGAAAAAAGATTAATCCTGCACAGTATCATAGAAATTTGAAAACAAAACTAACTTTAACCCTAACACTAGTTCTAATCCTAGTCCTAACACTAACCCCAGCACTAACCTTAACCTGTTTAGAGTTCCTTTGATCCTAGAAGTCCCACACTGTGGAGCCTAGTGGGCAAGGCTAACAGATGAATCTTTTACAGTATCAAAGAAATCTGACCAAATAATTGGGGGAGGTAGTTCAGCACATGAATATTTCCATTTTCTCCTAAAGTGCTCTCACATAAAGTTGCTTTGCATGCTTCTGCTTAGGGATACCTTCACAAAGAATAAACCAGAGAATGCCCATAGAGAACTGATTGAGTGTGTGAGGTTTGAAGTAGCAAGAACCAACCCTGTTTGATTTCCAGTTCCTTTTCCATTTACCCACATAGGTCAAAGTAAAGTGAAAACTTAAAATACAAACTGTTTCAGACAGCTAACCCTTGATCCAAGAGGCCCAAACCTAGGGAATATAGTAAGGATATATAAAAGCTGAATCCTGTCCAGTATCAAAGAAATTTGAACAAAACTAAATCTAATAAATCACTATCTGTAAACCTAGCCCTAAGCTAATACTAAACCTAACCTAACCTGTTTAGAGAACGATTGACCATAGTAGTCCCCAAATAAAGGAGCCTAGTGGGGAAAGCTAACAGATAAATCCTGCACAGTATCAAAGAAATCTGACCAAGTAATTGGGGGAGGTATTTCAGTACATTCATATTTCCCTGTTTTCTCCTCATGTACTCTTGTTTAAATAATTTTTTCATGCTGCAGTTTATGGTACTTTCAAAAGGAACAAACCAGAGAGTGCCCACAGAGTGCTGATTGAGTGTGTGAAGTTTCAAGCAGCTAGTACTAACTCTGTTTGATTTACAGCTTCATTTTCATTCACATCTATAGACCATAATAAAGTGAAACCTAAAAATTCAAACTGCTCCTGACAGTGAACTGGCAAACCTTGAAGGCCCAAACTTGGGGATCCTACTAAGGCTAGGAAAAGGATGAATCCTGTACTGTATCAAAGCAATCAAGCAAAAAAGGTGAAGCTTGCTCCTAAAGTGCTCACAGATAAAGCTGTTTCATTCTACTTCAGCTTTGGGCTATTTTGACAAGAAAAAAAAAATGAGAGAATGCACACTGAGAACTGATTGAGTGTGTGAAGTTTCAAGCAGCTAGCATAAACCCTGTTGGAATTCCAGCTACTTCCATTCACCCCTATAGGGCAAAATAAATGAAATATGAAAATTAAACTGCTCCTGAGAGCAACTCCTTTTACCTAGGTGGCCCCAAAATGGGGAGTATACTAAGAATAGGAAAAAGATGAATCCTGCCCAATATCAAAAAGTTGAATAAAACTAACTCTAACACTAACACTAGCTCTAACCCTTGTCCTAACTCTAACCATAACAATAACCCTAACCTGCTAAGAGAACATTTGATCATAAAAGTTTCAAACTTGGGGAGACTAGTGGGGAAAGCTTACAGATGAATTCTGCACAGTATCAAAAAAATCTGACCAAATAATTGGGGACGATATTTCACTACATGCATATTGCCCTGTTTTCTCCTAAAGTGATCTAGGATAAATTTGATTTTTATTCTTCATCTTTCAGCTACTTTCACAAGGAATAAACCAGAGAGTGCCCAAAGACAACTGATTGCGTATGTGAAGTTTCAACCAGCTAGCACCAACCCTCTGGTTTCTAGCTTCATTTGTATTTACCCATATAGGTCAAAATGACGTGTGACATTGAAAACAAACTATTCCCAACAGCGAACCATTGAACAAAGAAGGCCCCAAACTGGGGCACATAATAAGGCTAGGTAAAAGAAGAATCCTTCCCAGTATCAAATAAATTGGAACAAAACAAACTCTAACACTAACACTGTCTCTAATGATAGCCTTAACCCCTATCCTAAACCTAACCCTAATCTGTTCAGAAAATCATTGATCCTAGATATCCCAAACTTGGGGAGCTTACTGGGGCAAGCAAATAGATTAATCCTGGGCAGCATCTAAGAAATCTGACCAAAGAATTGGGGGAGATACTTCAGTACATGCCTATTTTCTTGTATTCCCCTAAAGTACTCTCAGATAAAGTTGCTTTGCATGTTTCAGCTTAGGGTTACATTCAAAAGGAACAAAACAGAGAGTGCACACAGAGAACTGATTGAGTGTGAGATATTTCAATCAGCTAGCACCAACCCACATTGATTTTGAACTCCATTTCCCTTTACTATATAGGTCAAAATGAAGTGAAACCTCAAAACACAAACTGTTACTGTCAGAGACCCATTGAACTGAGAAGGCCCAAACCTGGGGAACATAGTAAGACTAGGTAAAAGATGAATCCTGTCCAGTATCAAGAAAATTTGATCAAAACTAACTCTAAACCTAACACTAGGTCTAAACCTAGCACGAACCCTAACTGTTACCTTAACTCTAACCTTTCTAGATAAACTTTGATCATAGAAGTTGCAAAGTTGTGAAGCCATGTGGGTCAAGCTAAGAGATGAAAAATGCACAGTATCAAAGAAATCTGACCAAATAATTGAGGGAGGTAGTTCATTACATGCTTAATTCTCTGTTGTCTCCTAAAGTGCTCTAGGATAAAGTTGTTTTTGCATGCTTCTCCTTTGGCCTATATACAATAGAAAGAAGCATAGAGTGCTCGCAGAGAACCAATTGAGTGTGTGACGTATCAAGCAGCTAGTACCAACCCTGTTTGATTTCCAGCTTCATTGTCATTCACACTTATAGGCCATAATGAAGTGACATATAAATTCAAACTGTTCCTGACAGTGAACCATTGAACTTAAAGGCCCCAAATTGGGGATCCTATTAAGGCTAGGTAAAAGATAAATCCTGTACAGTATCAAAGTAATTCGACCAAAAAATATTGAAGATTGCTTCTAAAGCACTCACAGATGAAGGCATTTCTTTCTATTTCAGCATAGGGCTACTTCCGCAAGAAACAAACCATAAAATGCACACTGAGAACTGATTGAGTGTGTGAAGTTTCAAGCAAACTTTCAAACCAACTGTGTTTGATTTCAAGCGCTATTTACATTTACCCATATAGGTCAAAATGAAGTGAAAACTTAAAATACAAACTTTTCCTTACAGCAAACCACTGAACCCAGAAGACCCAAACCTGGAGAGAATAGGAAGGATAGGGAAAATATGAATCCAACCCAGTATCAAAGAAATTTGAACAGAAATAACTCTAACTCTAACACTAGCTCTAAAACTAACCCTAACCCTATCCCTAACCATAGCCCTTACCTGTATAGAAAACCATAGATCCTAGATGTCCCAAACTTGGGGAGCCTAGTGGGGAAAGTTAAAGTTGAATACTGCACAGTATTGAAGAAATCTAATCAAATCATTGGGAGACTTATTTCAAAAATACATACATATTTCTCTGTTTTCCCCTTAAGGGCTCTCAGATACAGTTGCTTTTGCATGCTTCAGCTTTGTCCCACCTTCAAAAGAAAGAAACCAGAAAGTGCCCTCTGAGAACTGATTTGTGAAGTTTCGAGCACCTCCTAACAACCCTGTTTGATTTCCAGCTCAATCTTCATTTACATCAATAAGCCATAATGAAGGAAAATCTTAAAATACAAACTGTTCCTGACAGAGAACCACTGAACCGAGAAGGCCCAAACCTGTGGAGCATAGAAAGGCTAAGTAAAAGATGAATCTTGCCCAATATCATAGAAATTTGAAGAAAAATAGGGCCACACTGGATCTCTCTGTGCAGATGGAAGGCTGAGCTGTGTTGTTGCTCTCAGCTTAGTCAGAAGTCGGAAGTCTCGGCCGTGCATGAGCTCTCTGCACAGATGGAAGTTTTGGCTGTGTATGTGCTATCAACTCAGATGGAAGTCTAAGCCACATGTGTGAGCTCTTGGTTCAGATGGAAGTCTTGGCCGCTGGTTTGCTCTTGGCTCAGATGGAATTCTCAGTCATGCAGGCACTCTCAGCACAGAGGATAGGTAGCACAGAACACAGAGGCTTTGCTTGTGGGTCACCAGATCAAGCTCTGGACAAGGCCAAAGTCACCCCAGAACCACCCACCTAACCAAACACCCTATAAAGGTAACAGATAGAATCCATCTTGGAAAAACTCACCATCTATCGGTGGCCGTAGCTACCAGATCATTTCTTCAGCTGCTCAGGTACCTGGTTTCCAACTCCCCTACCTCCAGCTGTGATAACTCAAATTTTTCTCACAAGCTTTTTTTTTTTTTGGGGGGGGTAGCTATCAATGCAGAACAGCAACTGTACAGGTACCTGGATTCCAACTCAGAGACTAAGAGTAGGGAGGCTCAAGGTAGAAGCTCAAGCCCTCTTAAACTGGCAACCTCCACAACCCTTAGCACAGAGACTCAAGCTAGGAATAGACAACTCCACCTACTGGAAGAAAACAGAGTTCTGAGAGACTTTTCTATTCTCGCTCTTATCATCTATTCTCCTCTACTCTTCCCCTTCTGGCCCTCACAACCTCAACATACGTGAAACCAAGAACTTTGCATGAAATTGGACTTTAAGAACTTAGTCACTAGAATAGTATAATATAGAGGAATTGCATACGCCCACCACACCACCCCCTTCTATTTTCTCTTATTTTCATTCTCCTTCTCTTTCTTTCTTTCTTTGTTATTTTTTCTTCTTTTTTCTTCCTCCCTCTATCCCACTTTCAACCTCCTAACTTGTATATTTATACATAGGGTAATTTTATGAATACAGATAGGAATTTGAATTTATACATTCTTCCATAAATTACCCCTGTGTATTCATTACAGTTCTCCTTCAATTTGCTAAGATAGATTAATCTCATACCTTCACTCCTTTCCCCCTGACCATCATTTCTCTATATTACACCAGAAATTGTATGCCTTTTATGAAACTAATAACTATATTCTAAATAATAATTGAAGCCAGCATCTGTAGATATAGAATCTAAATGTAAATGTATTTATAATGGTTAGGGTTAGGCTTTGGGTTAGGGTCAGATGTAGAGTTAGAATTTGATCTATGGTTAGGGCTGGGACTAAGGATAGGGCAAGGGTTAGGGATATGGTAAGGGATAGGCTAGTGTGATAGGCTAGTGTGAGAGTTAGAGTTAGTTGTAGGGCTAGGGCTAGGGTTATGTTTAGGGATAGGGCTAAATTAGGGCTAGGGTTAGTGTTAGGTTTAGACCTCAGGTTAGGGTTAGAGTTAGGGTTACATGTAGGATAAGGTATTGGGTTATAGCTAAGTTGAGGGCTAGGGTGAGGTTTAGTATTAGGGTTAGGGCTAGGGTTAGGATTAGGGTTAGGATTAAGGCTAGGCTTAGAGCTAGAATGAAGGCTAGTGTTTGTGTTAGGATTGGGGCTAGTATTAGGGCTAGGGCTAATGCCAGGTCTAGGGTTACAGTTAGGGATAGATTTAATGATAGGTTTATGGCTTGGTCCAGTGTAAGGGTTAGGTTTAGGGTAAGGGTCAGGTTTAGAGCTATGGTTATTATTAGGGTCAGATTCAAGTTTAGTTTTTGGTTTAGGTTAGAGTTAAGTTTTGGGACTTGAATTAGCATTAGGTTTATGGTTAGGGTTAATGACAGGTTTAGGTTTAGTGTTTAGATGTGGTTTAGTGTAATTGATAGGGTTAAGGTTAGGCCTAATAATTAGCATAAGTGTTAGGGTTATCATTAGGGTAATGGATAGGGTTAGACCTAAGATTATGGTGAGGGGTATGTATAGGATTAGGGCTTTTGTTTGGGTTAGGGTTAGGTTTAAGTTTAGGGTTAAAGCTAGGTTTAGGACTCGGATTAAGGCTTGGTTTTGGTTTAGGTTAGGGCTAGGGTTAAGGCTACGTGTAATGTATGAAGTAGGGTTATGATTATCAGTAGTTTTAGGGTTAGGGTTAGGTCTAGGTCTAGTGTTAGGGTTAGGTTTACAGTTATGAGAATATTTAGAGCTAGAGTTAGTTTTAGGGTCAGAGTCAGTGTACGGATTATTTTTCAGGTTAGATTTAGGGCTAGAATTAGAGATAGTTGTTAAGTGTTAGGGTTAGGTTTATGGTTCAGTTTTGTTTTAGGGCTAGGGCTAGGGTTAGGGTTAATTTTAGGATTAGCATTAGGGTAGGGTTAGTGTTAGGTTTAGGTTTAACCTTAGGGTTAAAGTTAGATTTAGAGTTAGGGTTAGGGTTAGGGTTAAGCTTAGGTTTATTATTAGATTTTGAGTTAAAGTTAAATCTAGTTAGGGCTAGGTCTAAGGATAGGGCTAGGGTTAGTTCTAGGATTAGGGTTCTGGTAAGGAATTTGGTTAGAACAAGGGATGGGGCTAGGGTGAGAGTTAGAGTTAGTCTTATGGTTAGGGTTAGGAATAGGGCTAAATTAGGACTAAGATTAGGGCTATGTTAGTGTTAGGGTTAGGGCTAGTGTTAGGAGTAGGGGTATGTTTAGTGCTATGATAAGGGCTGTGATTTGTGATAAGTTTAGGGCTAGGATTAGGGAGAGGGCTAATGTCAGGTCTAGGCTTATGATTGGGGATAGTTTTAGGATTATGGTTATGGCTAGGTCTAGTGCAATTTTTAGGTTTAAGGTAAGGGTCAGCTTTAGAGCTAGGGGATTTATTAGGGTCAAGGTCAGAGTTAGAGTTTGTTCAATGTTAGAGTTTAGGGTTAGGGCTCGAGTTAGCATTTGGATGTGAGTCATGGTAATGATAGGGTTTTGTTTAGGGTTCAGGTTAGCTTTAGATAATTTTTAGAGTTAGGGTTAGTTCTCGGGTTTGCATTAGGGTAAGGGTTAGGGTTAGTATAATGGACAGTTTAGGGCTACGTTTTGGGCTAGGTTTATGGTTAGGAATAGGCCTTGAGTTACGGTTAGTGTTAGGATTAGAACTAGGGTTAGCGTCAGGGTTATGTTTAGCAGAAGGGTTAGGTTTTGAGCTAAGGAAATGCCTAGTCCTATGGTGAGGCTTAGGGTTAAGTCTAGGGATAAGATTACAATATGGTTAGGGTTAGAATTAGGGCTAGGTCATCTTTAGGGGTAGGGTTAAGGTTAGGGTAATGGATAGGTTTAGATGTAGGTTTAGGGTTATAGTTAGGGTTAGATAGAGGTTTAAGCTTAGGGTTAGAGCTATGATTATGTTTAGGTTTATGATGAGTGTTAGGGTTTGAGCTAGAGTTAATTCTATGGTGATGTGAGGTTGAGGGTTAGGTCTAGGGTTAGTTTTCCAGTTAGTTAATGTTAAGCTTAGGCCTAGGATTATCAATAGGTTTAGGGTTAGGTTTAGAGTAAAGGGTAGGTTTAGGGATAGGGTTAAGGTTAAGATTAGGACTAGGGTTAGGGTTATTTTGAGGGATAGATGTAGGTTTATGTTTACGGTAAGGATTAGGCTTTGAGTTAGATTAGGAGTAAGGTGAGGGTTAGGTTAGGGTTAGGGTGAGGGTTAGGATTAGGGTTATGCTTAAGGCTAGGTTTAGGCCTGGGATTAGCTCTAGGTTTTGTGTTAGGTTTAGGCCTAGGCTTAGAACTATGGGTAATGTAAAAGCTAGGTTTATATTTAGGGCTAGTTTTAGGGTTAGGGTTATGGCTAGGTATAGTGTTAAGTTTAGATTTTTGGGTAGGTTCAAATTTAGAGATGGGTTTACTTTAAAGGTAAGGTCAGTGTTCGGGTTAGAGTTAGAGTTAAGGTTACAGCCAGAATTAGGACTAGGTTTAAGTCTATGGGTAGGGTTAGTGTTTGGGTTAGGTTCAGGGTTATTGTAAGGGATAACACAAGGTTTTTGTTTAGGTCTAGGGCTAGAGTTAAGTCTAGATTTAGGATTAGATTTAAGTCTAGGGCTAGTGTTTGGATTTGGTCTAGGGTTAGGATCAGGTTTAGACCTAGGTTTAGTGTTAGGATCAGAATAAGGATCAGCGATAATATTAGGATTTTGGATAGAGTTAGAGCTAGAGTGATGGCTTGGTTTAGGACTATTAATAGGGTTAAGGTTTTGGTTAGCCTAAAGATTAGGGATAGGTCTAGGTTTACCATTAGTGTTAGTGTTTGGCTTAGGGTAAGTGATAGCCTTAGACCTAGGATTAATGCTAGGGTTAGGATTAGGGTTAGCATTAAATCTATGTTTTGGACTCCAATTAGGGCTAGTTTTTGTGTTAGGGTTAAGTAAATGGCTAATGTAAATACTAGGGTTAAAATTAGGGTTAGTGTTAGGGTTAGGGTTAGGGGTAGGTGTAGTGTAAGTGTTAGGTTTCAGATTAGGGTAATATTTAGAGCTAGGGTTATTGTGAGGATCTGAATAAGAATCAGAGTTTGTTTTAGGGTTAGGGTTAGAACTCAAAAAAGGGGTAGGGTTACTGTTAGGTTTTGGTTTAAGATGAGGATTGTGTTTAGAGCTAGGGTGACTGTTAGGATATGAGTTAGGGTCAGGGTTAGTTTTAAGGTTAGGGTTATGACATGAATTAGGGCTAAGGTTACTTTTAGGGTTTTGTTTAAGTTTAGCATGGTGTTTAGAGCTAGGGTGACTTTTAGGATATGAGTCAGGGTCAGGGTAAGTTTTAAGGTTAGGGTTAGGACTCCAATTAGGCCTAGGGTTAGGTCTAGGTGTAGTGTTAGGGTTTGGTTTAAGTTAAGGTTTAGGGAAAAGGGTATTGCTCAATTTGGTTTTAGTCCTAGGTTTAGGGTTAGCACTAGTTATATGATTAGCATTAGGGTTAGGACTAATGTTAGTGTTAGGCTATGCTTAGGGATAGGGTTAGATTTGAAGTTAGCATTAGATCTAGAGTTTGGGCTAGGTCTAAGTATAGGGCAAGGGTTAGGGCTAGGGTTAGGGTTATGGTAATGGATAGGTTTAGAAATAGGGATAGGGCTAGGACAAGAGTTAGAGTTAGTCATAGAGCTAGGGTTAGGTTAGTTATAGGGAAAGGGCTAAATTAGGGCTAGGATTAGGGCTATGTTTAGTGTTCAGCTTAGACCTAGCATTAGGACTCGGGTTATGGTTATCTTTAGGGTAAGGGATGGCGTTGTAGCTAGGTTTAGAGGTAGGGTGAGGGTTAGAATAGGGTTAGAGCTAGGGATAGGCTTAGGGATATGATTAAGGCTAGGTTTAGGGCTATAATGAGTGCTAGGGTTTATTGTAGGTTTAGTTCTAGAATTAGGGCTAGGGCTAATGTCAGGTCTAGTGTTACAGTTAGGGGTAGATTTAGGGTTAGGTTTGTGTCTAGGTATAATGTAAGTGTTAGGCTTAGGGTAAGGGTCAGGTTTAGACCTAGATGTATTTTTAGTATCCGAATCATGGTTAGGGTTTGTTTTAGCTTAATGTTTAAGGATAGGGCTCAAATGAGCATTAGGGTTAGGGTTAGAGTAATGGATAGGTTTAGGTTTAAGGTTCAGGGTACATTTAGGGGAATGAAGAAGTTTCAGGTTAGCAAAACGGTTAGGGTTTGGCCTAGGGTTAGCATTAGGATTAGGATTATTATAAGGATAATACATAGGGTTGAAGCTAGGGTTAGGACTAAGGTTATTGTTAAGATTAGGTTAGTGTTAGGCTTAGGGTTTGGGTTAGGGCTAGAAACCCTAGCTTAGGGAAGGATTAGAGTTAGGGTTAGGTTTAGGATAAAGGTTAGGTTTTGAGCTAGGGTTAGTCCTAGGGTTAGGGTTAGGTTTTGTTTTAGGTCTAGGGTTAGGGTTATGATTATGGTCAGGGTTAGGGTTAGGGCTAGGGTTTTCATTAGGGTTGAGTTAGGTTTTTTTTTTTTTTTTTTTTTTTTTTTTTTTTTTAAGAGAGGGAGAGAGAGAGAGAGAGAATTGTTTTTTAATATTTATTTTTTAGTTATTGGTGGACCCAAAATCTTTATTTCTATGTGGTGCTGAGGATCCAACCCCAGTCACATACATGCCAGGTGAGCGTGCTACCACTTCATCCACATCTCCAACACCAGGGTTAGGTTTTGGGTAATATAATGGTTTAGATGTAAGGTTAGCTTTATTGTTAAGGTTAGATTTGGGGTTAAGTTTAGTTTTAGGGCTAGGTTTACTGTTTGGTTTAGTGTAAATTTTAGGGTTTGAGTTAGGGTTGGGGCTACAGCAAGGGTTAGGTTTAGAGTTAGGTATAGGGTTAGGTTTATGGTTTGTATTAGGATTTTGGTTAGGGTTAGGGCTAGGGTTATCATTAGGGTTAGGGTTAGATTTAAGGTAATGGCTAGGATTAGAGCTAGGGTTAGGGCTAGGGTTAACTTTAGGATTAGGGCTAGGGTTAGGGTTATAGTTAGGGCTAAACATAACCCTAGGAATATATTTAGGTTAAAGGTTGAACTAGGGTTAGGACTAAGGTGAGGGGTAGGGTTAGAGTTAGGGCTAGGGTTAGGGTGAGGATTATACTTAGGGTAGGTTTAGGCGTCAGATTAGGGCTAGGTTTTGTGTTAGGTTTAGGGCCTAAGGTTAGTGCTATGGTTAATGTAAGATCTAGAATTCTAATTAGGGCTAGTTTTAGGGTTAGGGCTATGGCTAGGTCTAGTGTTAAATTTACATTTTGATTTAGGGTCAGGTTTTAGTGCTAGGTTTAGTGTTAGTGTCAGGGTCAATGTTCAAGTAAGTGTTAGGGTTAGGGTGAAAGCAATAATTAGGACTAGGGTTAGGAATAGGGGTAGGGTTAGTGTTTGTTTTAGGTTAATGTTTATTGTTAGGGCTAGGACTAAGTTTTTGTTTAGGTCTAGGCCTAGAGTTATCGCTAGTGTTAGGATTAGGTTTAGGTCTAGGACTAGTGTTAGGGTTAGGTTTAGGTATAAGTTTATTGGTAAGGCTAGTTTCAGTTTTTGGTTTAGGGTTAGGGTCAGGTTTAGAGTTATAGTTAGTGTTAGGGTCAGAATAAGGGTGAAGTTTAGAGTTAGGTTTTGGATTAGGGTTAGAGCTAGAAAGAGGGCTAGGGTTAGGACTAGTAATAGGGATAGTGTTTGGTTTAGGCTAAGTATTAGGATTAGGATGAGGTTTAGCATTATGGATAGTTTTGGTTTAGCACAAGGGGTAGAGTTAGAGCTAGGGTTAGGGAAAATTTTAGGTTTAGGTTTAGGGCTAGTGTTAGGGTTAGGGTTAGGGTTAAATCTAGTTAGGGCTCGGATTAAGGCTATTTTTGTGTTAGGGATAGGGCTATTTCCAATGTAAGAACTAGGGTTACGATTAGTGTTAGTTTTAAGGTTCGGGTTTGGGCTCGGTCTTCTGTTAGTATTAGCTTTAGGGTTAGGGTGATATATAGAGCTATGGTTTGTGTTTGGATAAGAGTTTGGTCAGGGTTAATTTTAGGCCTAGTATTCAAATTAGAGCTAGAGTTATTGCTAGTTATAGTAGTAGGGTTTGGTATATATATATATATATATATATATATATATATATATATATATATATATATATATATATATTAGGGTTAGAGCAAAGGCTCGGTTTTGTTTTAGGGCTAGGGCTAGGGTTACAGCTAGTTTTAGGATTAGCAATAGTGTTAGGGCTAATGGTAGGGTGAGGTTTAGGCTTAAGGTTAGGGTTAGATTTAGCATTATGGTTAGATATAGGGTTAGGGCTATGGCAAGGGTTATGGCTAAGGTTAGGGCTAGTGTGAGGGTTACATTGACTGATAGGTTTAGAAATAGAAATAGGGCTTGGGTTGAGAGTTAGAGTTAGTCTTAGGGCTAGGGTTAGGGGTAGGGTTAATGTTAGGGCTAAATTAGGGCTAGGATTAGCACTAGGATAAGTGTTAGGGTTAGGCCTATGGTTAAGGCTTGGGTTAGGGTTAGTTTTAGGGGCAATATTGGGGTTATATATCTTGGTTCAGAGCTAGGGAAAGGTTTAAAATTAGGGCTAGGGCTAGGGTGAGGGTTCTGGTTAGGATTAAGGCTAGGTTTATGGCTAGGATGAGGGCTTGGGTTTGTGTTAGGGTTAGGGCTAAGATTAGGGCTAGGGCTAATATGAGGTCTAGGGTTAAAATTAGGGATATTTTTAGGGTTTGGTTTATGGCTAGGTCTAATGTAAGGGTTATGTTTAGGGTAAGGGATCAGGTTTAGAGCTAGGTGTATTATTAGGTTTAGAGTCTGGGTTCGGGTTGGTCTGGGTTAAGTTTTACGGTTAGGGCTAGAATTAGCTTTAGGGTTAGGGTTTGGGTTAGAGTAATGGATAGGGTTAGGTTTAGGTTTCTGTTTAGGTTTACAGTAATGTATAGGTTTAATGTTAGGCATAGGGTTAAGGTTAGGCCTAGTGTTAACATTTGGGTTAGGCTTATGTTTAGGGTAATGGATAGAGTTAGTGCTAGTGTTAGGGATTGGGTTAAGGTTAGGATTAGGGCTAGGATTAGGGTTAGTCTCAAGGTTAGTGTTAGGGTTAGTTTAGGGTAAGTGTTAGTGTTTGAGCTAGTGTTAGGGCTAGCATGAGGTTTAGGGTTAGAATCACAGCTATGGTTAGGGTTAGGGTTAGTTTTAGGGCTAGAGTTAGCATTAGGGTTAGGGTTATGTTTAAAGTAATGGATAAAGTTAGATCTGGGGTTTGGGATATGGTTACAGTTAGAATTCGGGCTAGGATTAGGGTTAGGTTTAGGGCTAGGGTTAGGCTTAGGGTATGGGTTAGAGTTTGAGCTAGGGTAAGTGCTATGGCAAGCATTAGGGTAGGGTTTAATTAGGTTAATGTTAGGGTTATGCTTAGGGCTAGATTTAGGGCTATGTGTTATGTGAAGTTTATGGCTAGCATTAGGGCTATGGGTAATGTAAGAGCTAGGGTTATGGTTATGGCTAGTTTGAGGGTTAGGGTTACGGATATATCCTGTGTTAGGTTTAGGTTTTGGGTTAGGATAAGGTTTAGAGCTAGGGTTTTTTTTTGTTAGGGTAAGGGTCAGTGTTCAGGTTAGTATTGGATTTAGTGTTAGGGCCAGAACTAGAACTAGGTTTAGGTCTAGGGGTAGGGTTAGTCTTTGTGTTATGTTAATGGTTATTGTTAAGGCTAGGGTTAGGTTTTTTGTTTAGGGCTAGGGCTAGAGTTATGGCTATATTTAGGATTAAGTTTAGGTCTAATGCTAGTGTTACAGTTAGGTTGAGAGTTAGATTTACCAGTAGGGCTAGTGTTAGTGTTTGATTTAGGATTAGGGTCAGGTTTATTCCTAGTGTTAGTGTTAGGGTCAGAATAAGGGTCAGGGTTAGGGTTAGGCTATGGGTTAGGGTTAGAGATAGAATGAGGTCTATGTTTAGAACTAGTAATAGAGGTAAAGGTTGGGGCATGCTAACGATTAGGGTTAGAATTAGGGTAGCATTAGGGTGAGGGTTAGACTTAAGATAAGGGATAAGTTTAGAGCTAGGGTTAGGGTTAGGGTTAGGGCTAGGGTTAAAGCTAGAGTTAGGGCTCAAATTAGGGCTAGGTTTTGTGTTAGGGTTAGGGCTATGCCTAATGTAAGAACTGGTTTTACAATTACGGCTAGTTTTCTGGTTAGGGTTAGGGCTAGGTCTAGTGTTTGGGTTAGGTTTAGGGTTAGGGTGATATTTAGAGCTAGGGTTAGTTTTAGGTTCAGAATCAGGGTCAATATTAATTGTAGGGTTAGGGTTAGGGCTAGGTGTAGCATTAGAATTAGGTTTAGGTTAGGGGTTAGGATTAGGGCTATAGCTCAGTTTTGTTTGAGGGCTATGGCTAGGCTTAGGGCAAGTTTTCAAATTAGCATTAGGGTTAGGGCTCCTGTTAGGGTGAGGTTTAGGTTCAGGGTTAGGGTTAGATTTAGAGTTAGGGTTAGATCTACGTTTATGGCTAGGCCTAAGTTTAGGGCTAGGTTTGGGCTAGGGTTAGGGCTCGGCTTTGGCTTATAGAAAGGGGTAAGTTTAGAACTAGGGCTAGGCCTAGGGAGAGAGTTAGAGATAGTCTTAGGGCTAGGGATATGGTTAGGTTTAGGATTAGGGCTAAATTAGGGACAGGATTAGAGCTAGGGTTAGTCAAGGGGAACTCAGGCAGCAGGATACGCCCTATTCCCAGCAGGAATAATCTTAAACCTTAAACCTGGAACCTAAACTGGGAATGCCCTAAACAAGATTATCTTAAAACCGGGAACACCCTAATCTGCCTTGGTCCTTGAGCAAGGTCACTTACATTCAATGTCACTGCAACATGTCAGCAACATGGGGTACGCTGGCAAGGAAATTGTCATACCTACTTGGCTAATGGCTCCCAGCAGTTAGTATTAGGGCTAGGCCTTACTTTAGGGCTAGTTTTAGGATTAGGGTTAGGGTATAGTATGATGTTATAGTTAGGTTTAGGCCTAGGGTGAAGGTTCAATTTAGGGTTAGGGCTATTGTTCGGATTAGGGTTAGGATTAAGGCTAAATTTATGACAAGGATTAGGGTTACAGATTTGTTAGGGTTAGGTCTAGCATTAGGACTAGGGCTAACTTCAGGTCTAGTGTTATTTTTAGGGATAGTTTTAGGGTTAATTTTATGGTTAGGCATAGTGTAAGGGTTAGATTAAAGGTTTTGTTCAGTTTTAGATAGGGGTATTATTAGGGTCGGAAAAGGATTAGGGTTTGTTTAGGTTAAGGTTTAGGTTTAGGGCTCAAATTAGCGTTATTAGGGTTAGCATAATGAATATGATTAGGTTTAGGGTTCAGGTTAGGTTTAGGTAATAGTGTTAGAGTTATGGATAGGGTTAGAGTTATCTTAGGGTTAGCATTAGGGTTAGGTTTAGGGTTAAGGTAATGGATAGGATTAGAGCTAGGTTTAGGTCTAGGGTTATGCTTAGTATTAGGATTAGGTTTAGGGTAAGGATTAGGGTTATGTTTAAAGCTAGGGTTAGGGCTCAGATTAGGGCTAGGTTTTAGATTAGGTTAGGGCTAAGGCAGGGCTATGGCTAATCAAAGAACTAGCATTACAATTAGGGCTAGATTTAGGGTAAGGGTTAGGGCTAGGTCTAGTGTTAGGTTTAGTTTCAGGGTGATGATTTGAGACAGGGTAACTGATAGGGTCAGAATCAGGGTAAACGTCAGTTTTAGGGTTAAGGATAACATTTGAATTAGAGCTGGGGTTAAGGGTAGGTGTAGGTTTAGGTTTTGTGTAAGGTTAGAACAAGAATTAGGGCTAGGGCTAATGTCATGTATATGGTTACAGTTAGGTTAGGATTAGCATTAGGGCTATGGCTCGGTTTTCTTTTAGGTGTCGGGTTTGGGTTAGGGCTAGTTTTTGGATTAGAGATAGTGTTAGGGCTAGTGATAGGGTGAGGTTTAGGCTTAGGGTAAGGGTTAGATTTAGAATTATGTTTAGATCTAGGGTTAGGGCTAGGATTAGGGTTAAGGTTAGGGCTAGTATTAGGGTTATGGTAACAGATAAGGTTAGTACTAGAAATAGGTCTAGCTTGAGAGTTAGAGTTAGTCTTAGAGCTATAGTTAGAGTAAGGGTTATATTTAGCAATAAATTAGGGCTAGGATTAAAGCTAGGGTTACTGTTATGGTTAGGCCTAGTGTTAGGGCTAGGGTTAGGGTTAGTGATAGTGTTAGGGTTAGGGTTAGGGTTGGGGGAAGGGATGTGGCTATACCTAGGTTCAGAACTAGGGCGAGGGTTGAAATTAGGAATTGGGCTAGGGTCAGGGTTCAGGTTAAGATTAATGCTAGGTTTAGGGCTAGGATGAGGGCTAGGGTTTGTGTTAGGTTTAGGGCAAGAATTAGGCGGAGTGCTAATGTCAGGCCTATGGTATTGTTAGGGATAGTTTTATATCTAGGTCTAGTGTAAGGGTTAGTTTTTAGGTAAGGGTCAGGATTAGAGCTAGGTGTATTACTAGAGTCAGTGTCTTTTTGAGAGTTTGGTTTCAGTTTGGTTTATGTTTAGTGCTCGAATTAGCATTAGTGTTAGTGTTATAGTTAGGGTTAGAGTAATTGAGAGGGTTAGGTTTAATGCTCAGGTTAGATTTAGGTAATGGATAGGGTTAGTGTTAGTGATAGGTTTAAGTTTAGGCCTAGTGTTAGCATTTGGGTTAGGCTTATGTTTAAGGTAATGGATAGGTTTAGGGCTAGGGTTATAGTTAGTATTAGGTCTAGGGTTAAGGTAGGGTTAGGGTTAGGCCTAGGGTTAGTGTTAGGGTTAGGTTTAGAGTAAGTGTTAGGGTTTGACCTATGGTTAGGGCCAGGGAGAGGGTTAGGGTTAGTGTCAGGTCTAGGTTTAGACTTAGGGTTAAGTTTAGCACTAGGATTAGCATTAAGGTTAGGTTTATGTTTAGGGTAATGGATAGATTTAGAGCTAGGGTTTGGTCTAGGTTATGGTTAGGATTAGGGCTACGATTAGGGTTTGGTTTAGGGTTAGGGCTAGGGTTATATTTATATTAAGGGTTAGTGTTTGACCTAGGGTTAGGGCTATGGTGAAGGTTAACTTTAGGGTTAGGTCTAGGGTTAGGGTTAGAATTAGGCTTAGGGCTAGGGTTAGGGCTAGGTTTTGTGTGAGGCTTAGGGCTAGCATTAGGGCTGTGGGTAGTTAATGAGCTAGGGTTAGGGTTATGGCTAGATTTTGGGTTGGCATAAATTTTAGAGCTAGGTTTGTGTTAGGGTAAGGATCATTGTTTGGGTTATGGTTAGGTTTAAGGTTAGGGCCAGAATTAGGGCTAGGTTTAGGTCTAGGGGTAGGGTTAGTGTTTGAGTTAGGTTAAGGGTGTTGTTAGGCCTAGGGCTAGGTTTTTGTTTAGGGGTAGTGATAGAGTTATGGCTAGATTTAAGATTAGGCTTTTTTCTCGGTCTGGTGTTAGGGTTATGTTTAGGTATAGGGTTAACCGTAGGGCTAATGTTAGGGTTCGGTTTTGGGTTAGGGTCAGGTTTAAACCTAGGTTTAGAATTAGGGTCAGAATAAGGGTCAGGGTTAGGGTTAGATTTTGGAATAGTGTTAGAGCTAGAATGAGGGCTAGGGTTAGGATTAGTATTAGAGTTATGTTTTGGGGTAGGCTAAGGATTAGGGTTAAGACTAGGGTAGCATTAGGGTGAGGGTTTGGCTTAGGGTGAGGGACAGGGTTAGAGCTAGGGTTGGGGATAGTGTTAGGGTTAGAGATAGGGCTAGGGTTAAGGTTAGGGTTAGGTTTAATGCTAGGTTTAGGTATCAGTTTTGGTCTAGGTTTTCTGTTAGTGCAGGACCATGGCTAATTTAAGAACTAGAGTTCCAATTAGGTTATTTTTAGGGTTAGGTTTAGGGTTAGGGTGATGTTTAGGGCTAGGGTGATGTTTAGAACTAGGGTTAGTGTTAGGGTCTGAGTCAGGGTCAGCGTAATTTCTAGAGTTAGAATTAGGACTCAAATTAGTGCTAGGTTTAGGGCTAAGTATAGGGTTAGTGTTTGATTTAGGGTAAGATTTAGGGCTAAGCCTATGACTCAGTTTTATTTGAGTGCTAGGGCTTGGTTTAGGGCTAGTTTTACAATTAGCATTAGGCATAGGGCTAGTGTTAAGGTGAGGTTTAGGCTTAGAGTTTGGGTTAGATTTAGAGTTAGGATTAGATCTAGGCTTAGGGCTAGGAAAATGTTAGGGCTATGGTTAGGGCTAAGTTTAGTGCTAGTGTTTGGGTTATTTTAAGTGATAGGTTTAAAACTAGGGATAGGACTACAGTGAGAGTTAGAGTTAGTCTTAGGGCTAGGGTTAGGGTTAGGTTAAAATTAGTACTAGCATTAATGCTAGGATTAGTGTTAGGGCTATGCCTAGATTTAGGGCTAGCTTTAGGGTTATGGTTAGGATTAGGCTAGGTTAAGTGCTAGGATTAGGGCTAGGTTTTGTGTTAGGGTTAGGGCTAGGATTAAGGCTAGGGCTAATGTCAGGTCTAGGTTTATGGTTAGAGTTAGTTTTAGGGTGAGGTTTATGGATAGTTCTAGTGTAAGTGTTAGGTTGAGGGTTAGGGTCAGTTTTAGAGATAGGGTTATTATTTGGTTCATGGTAACAGTTATGGTTTGGGTTAGTTTAAGGTTAAGTGTTAGGGCTCTAATTAGCATTAGGTGTAGGGCTAAGGTTACAGTAATGGATATGGTTGGTTTAGGGTTCAGGTTAGATTTAGGGTAATGGATAAATTTAGGATTAGAGATAGCGTTAGGATTATCCTAGAGTTAGCATTAGGGTTAGGGTTATGGTTAGGGTAATGGTTAGGGTTAGAGCTCCAGTTAGGTCTATGTTTATGCTTAGGATTAAGTCTAGGGTTAGGTTTAGGGTTAGGGCAACTTTTAGGGTTAGAGTTAGGTGTGTAGGGTAATGTTTAGGGCTAGGCTAGGGTGAGGGATAGGGATAAAATGAGGTGTAGGGCTCGGATTAGGGATATGTTTTGGGTTAGGTTGGGGCTAGGGTTAGGGCTACAGCTAATGTAAGAACTAGGGTTATGATTAGGGCTACTTTTAGCGTTAGGTGTAGGGCTATGTCTAGTTTTAGGGTTACGTTTATTTTTAGGGTGATGTTAGAGGTAGGGTTATTTACAGGGTCAGAGTCAGGGTCAAGGTTAGTTTTAGGGTTGGGATAGGCCTGGAATTAGGTCTAGGGTTAGGGCTAGGTGTTGGGTTAAGTTTTGGTTTAGGTTAAAGTTTAGGGTTAGGGCTGTGGCTTGGTTTTGTTTTAGGGCTAGAACCATGTTAGGGCTAGTTTTAGGATTAGCGTTAGTGTTAGGGCTAATGTTAGTGTGAGTTTTACGGTTAGGTTTAGGGTTAGATTTAGAGTTATGGTTAGATGTAATGTTAGGGCTAGGGCTGGGGTTAGGGCTAAGTTTAGGGAAAGTGTTAGGGTTATGGTAAGGGATAGGGTTAGAACTAGGAATAGGGCTAGGGTGAGAGTTGGAGTTAGTCTTAGTGCTAGTGTTAGGGCTAGGGTTAGGGCTGAATTAGGGCTAGGATCAGGTGTAGGGTTAGTTGTAGGTTTAGGGTTAGGTTTAGGTTTAGGGTAGGGATGGGGTTATAGCTTGGTTCAGAACTAGGGTAAGGGATAAATTTAAAGATAGGGCTAAGTTAGGGTACAGGTTAGGATCAAGGCTAGGTTTAGGGCTAGGATGAGGGCTAGCGTTTGTGTTAGGGTTATGGCAAGTATTTGGGCTAGGGCTAATATCATGTCTACGTTTATGGTTAGAGATAGTATTAGGGTAAGGTTTATGGCTAGTTCTAGTGTCAGAGTTAGGTTTAGGGTAAGGTTAAGATTTAGAGCTAAGTGTATTAAAATGGTCAGGGTCAGGTTTTGGGTATGGGTAGGTTAAGGTTTAGGGTTAGGACTCAAATTAGTGTTAAGGTTAGAGTTAGCATTAGCGTAATGGATAGAGTTAGGTTTATGCTTCAGGTTTTGTTTAGAGTTCAGATTAGGTTTAGGGTAATGGATAGGGTTAGGGTTACGCCTTGCGTTAGCATTAGGATTATGGTTATCATTAGGGTAATTGATAGGTTTAGAGCTAGTTTTAGGTATAGAATTATGGTTAGGATTATGTCCAGAGTTAGGGTTAGGGTTAGGGTTAAGGCTAGGGTTACAGTTAGGTTTAGGGTATGCTTTAGTGTTTGAGCTATGGTTAGGGCTAAGGCTAAGGTTAAGTTTACGGTTAGGACTAGGGTTAAGGTTATGGTTAGGTTTGTGGTTAGTATTATGGTTAGGTCTAGGGTTATCATTAGGTTTAGCGTAATGGACAGGGTTAGGTTTAGGTTTAGGACTAGGATTAGGGTTAGATTTAGGGTATGGTTAGGGTTTGAGCTAAGGTTAGGACTATGGCAAGGATCATGTTTAAAGTTAGATCTAGGGTTAGGTTTATGGTTAGGATTATAGTAGGTTTTGGGTTAGGGTTATGCTTATCATAAGGTTTATGTTTAGGTTTAGGGTATTGAGTGAGGTTAGAGCTAGGGTTAAGGCTAGGGTTAAGATTAGAATTAGGGATAGAGTTAAGGTTAGGCTTAGGCTTAGGTTAAGTCTTATGGTTAGGTTAAGGGTAAGGGTCAGTGATTGAATAAGGGTTAGGGCTACGTTGAGGGTTCAGGTTAGAATAAGGGTTAAGGATAGACTTAGGGTAAGAGTGAGGGTTAGTATTAGCATTAGATTTAGGGTTATGGTTACGGTAATGAATAGAGTTAGAGCTAGGGATTGGGCTATGGTTATGGTTAGGATTAGGGCTAGGATTTGGGTTAGTGTTTGGTATAGGGTTATGTTTAGGGTAAGGGTGAGGGTTTGAGCTAGAGTTAAGGCTAGAGCTAGGTCGAGGGTTTGGTTCAGCATTTGGTCTAGGTATAGGATTATGGTAGCTTTAGTGTTAGGGTTAGGGTTATGGCTAGGGTTATTATTAGGGTTAGGTTAATGGATTCAGTTTTATATAGGTTTAGGTGTAGGGTTAGCGTTAGATTTACTTTTAGGGTTAGGGTTAAGGCTATGATTATGTTTAAGATTATGGTATGGGTTAGGTTTTGAGCTAGCATTAGGGCTATGGCGAGTGTTAGGTTTAGGGTTAGGACCAGGATTAGATTTTTGTTAGGGTTAGGGTTATGGCTAGGGTTATCAATAGGGTTAGGATTAGCCTTAGGTTAATGGGTGGTTTAGAGCTAGGTTTAAGCCTAGGATTAAGGTTAGAATTAGGGCTAGGGTTAGTTTTAGAGTTAGGGATAGGTTTAAGTTTATATTTATGGTAAGGGTTAGGCTTCATGCTAGGTTTAGGATTAAGGCTAGGGTTAGGATTAGGGTTAGGGATAGAGTTAGGGTCAGGGTTAGGCTTAGGGCTAGGTTTAGTCCTAGGATTTGTTCTAGGTTTTGTGTTAGGTTAAGGCAAAAGGACAGGGCTATGGATAATGTGAGAGCTAGGATTATGGTTCGGGCTAGTTGTAGGGTTAGGGTTATGGCTAGTTCTAGTGTTAGGTTTATATTTTCAGTTAGGGTCAGGTTTAAAGGTATAATTACTGTTAAAGGCAGGGTCAGTGTTCAGATTAGAGTTAGAATGAGGTTTAGAACCAGAATTAGGCCTAGGTTTAGGTCTAGGAGTAGGTGTAGTGTTTGCATTAGGTTAAGGGTTGTTGTTAGGGCTAGGTTTTTGTTTAGGTCTAAGGCTAGATTTAAGGCTAGATTTAGAATTAGTTTTAGGTCTAGAGTTAGTGTTAGGGTTTGGTCTAGATTTAGGGTCAGGTTTAGACCTAGGGTTAGCCTTAGGGTCAGAATAAGGGTCAGGGTTAGCATTAGGGTTTGGGATAGAGTTGGAGCTAGAGTGAGGGCTACGGTTAGGACTATTAATGGGGTTAGGGTTAGGGTTAGTGTAATAAGTAGGTTTAGAGCTAGGTTTAGGGCTAGGGTTAAGGTTAGAATTAGGGCTAGGGTTAGCTTCAGAGTTAAGGATAGGTCTAAGTTTATATTTAGGTTAAGGATTAGACTTTGAGCTAGGGTTAGAACTAAGGCTAGGGTTAGGATTAGGGTGAGGGCTAGGGTTAGGTTTAGGGTTATGCTTAGGTCTAGGTTAAGACCTAGGTATCACTCTATATTTTGTGTTAGGTTAGGGCATAAGGTAATGTTATTGGTAATGTAAGAGCTAGGGTTATAATTAGGGCTAGTTGTAGTGTTAGGGTTATAACTGTGTATAGTGTTAGGTTTAGGTTTTCATTTAGGGTCAGGTTTAGAGATAGGTTTAGTGTTAAAGAGAGGGTCAGTGTTCAGATCAGAGATAGAGTTAAGTTTAAAGCCAGAATTAGGATTAGGTTTATGTCTAGGATTAGGTTTAGTCTTCGTGGTAGGTTAAGTGTTATTGTTAGGGCTAGGGCTAGGTATTTTTCTTAGGTCTAGGGCTAGAGTTAAGGCTAGATTTAGGATTATGTTTAGGTCTATGGCTTGTGATAGGGTTAGGCTTAGGTGTAAGTATTGGTAGGGCTAGTGTTAGGGTTTGGTCTAGGTTTAGGGTCACGTTTAGCCCTAGGGTTAGTGTTATGATCAGAATAAGGGTCATGGTTAGGGTTAGGGATAGGGTTTAGGATAGGGTTAGAGCTAGAATGAGGGCTAGGTTTAGGACTATTTATTGAGTTAGGGTTTTTGTCAGCCTTAGGGTTAGAGATAGGTCTTGGGTTACCATTATGGTTAGCATTTTGCTTACGGTTAGGGATAGGGTTAGAACTAGTGTTAAGGGTAGCTTTGGGAGTAGGGGTAAATCTAGGTTTAGGGCTCAGTTAGGGCTATTTTTTCTGTTAGGGTTAGGGCTAAGGTTAGAGCAATGGCTAATGTAAGAACGAGGGTTAAAATTAGGGTTCTATTTAGGGTTAGTTTTATGGGTTAGGCCTCTGGTGTTAGGGTTAGTTTTAAGGTTATGTTGACATTTAGAGCTAGGATTAGTATTAGAATAGGAGTCAGGGTCAGAGTTAGTTTTAGGGCTTGGCTTAGGACTCAAATAAGGGCTAGGGTTACTGTTAGGGTTCGGTTTAAGTTTAGAGTGGTGTTTAGTGCCTGGGTAAGTGTTAGGATATGAGTCATGGTGAAGGTTAGTTTACGAATATGATTAGGACTCTAATTAAGGGTAGGGTAAGGTCTAGTTGTAGTGTTAGTGTTTGGTTTAAGTAAAGGTTTAGGGTTAGGGCTACTACTCAGTTTTGTTTTAGTCCTAGATTAGATTTAGGGCTACTTTTATGATTAGCATTAGGCTTAGGGCTAGTGTTATTGTTAGGCTTAGGCTTAATGTTAGGCTTACATTTAGAGTTAGGATTAGATCTAGGGTTAGGGCTAAGACTAAAGATAGGGCAAGGGTTAGCGCTAGGATTAGGGCTAGGGTTAGGGTTAGGGTAAGAAATAGGGTTAGATCTAGGGATAGGGTTAGTGTGAATATTAGAGTTATTCTTAGGGCTAGGGTTAGAGTTATGGTTAGGAATATAGTTAAGTTAGGGCTAGGATTATGGCTAGGGTTAGTGTTAAGCTTAGGCCTATCATTACAGTTAGGGTTAGGGTTAGGGTTAAGTTACGGTAAGGGATGGCATTGTAGCTAGGTTTAAAGGTAGGGTGGGGGTTGGAGTTAGGGATATAGGTTAGGTTTGTGTTAATGTTATGATTAAGGCTAGGTTTAGGGCTAGGATGAGGGCTAGTGTTTGTTTTAGGGTTAGGGCTAGGATTAGGGCTAGGGCTAACATCAGGTCTAGGGTTATGGTTAAAGAAAGTTTTAGGGTTAAGTTTATGGCTACGTCTAGTGTAAGTGTCAGGTTTAGAGTAAGATTGAGTTTAGAGATAGAGGAATTATTAGGGTTAGGGTCAGGATTAGGTTTTGGTTTAGGTTAGGATTTAGGTTTAGCGCTCAAACTAACATTAGGGTTAGGGATAGGGTAATGATAGGGTTTGGTTTAGAGTTCATGTTAGGTTTACAGTAATTCATAGGGTTTGGGTTACGATAGGGTTAGGGATAGGCTAGGGTTAGCATTTGGGTAAGAGTTATGTTTAGGGTAATAGAAAGGGTTAGAGCTAAGTTTAGAGCTGGGTTATGGTTAGGAATAAGTCTTGAGTTAGGGTTAGGTTTAGTGTTAGAACTGGGTTTAGGTTTATGTTTATGTTTAGCATAAGGGTTAGGTATTGAGCTAGGGTTAGGGGTAGTGTGAGGATTAGGTTTAGGGATAGATTTAGGGATAGGATTATGGTAGGGTTAGGGTTAGGGTTAGCTTATCATTAAGGTTAGGTTTCAAGTAATGAATACAGATAGATATAGGATTAGGGTTAGGGTTAGATTTTGGTTTAGGGTTAGGGTTAGGGCTATTGTTATTTTTAGGTTTATGGTAAAAGTTAGAATTTGAGCTCAGGTTAGGGCTACGGCGAGTGTTACATTTAGTGTTATGTCTAGGGGCAGCTTTCCAGTTAGGGTTAGGGTTAGCGTTAGGGTTTGGGCTAGGATTATCAATAGGTTTAGTGGTTATGGTTAGGGTAATGGGTAGGTTTAGAACTAGGTTTAGGGATAGGGTTAAGTATAGTGTTACAGCTAAGGTTAGGGTTAAAGTTAAGGATAGGTGTAGGTCTATGTTTAGGGTAAGGGTTAGGCTTTGAGCTATTGTTAGGGTAGGTTTAGGGTTAGGGTTAGGGTTTATCTATGTTTAGGTCTCGGATTAGGGCTAGTTTTTTGTGTTAGGGTTAAGGCTCAGGTTAGGGAAATGGCTAATGTAAGAACTTGGGTTACAATTAGGGTTAGTTTTAGGTTAAGGGGTACTGGTAGTTGTAGTGTTAGGGTTAGGGTGATATTTACAGCTATGGTTAGTGTTAGGATATGAGTCATGGTAAAGGTTAGTTTTAGGATTAGGGTTAGGACTCTAAATAGGGCCTTGGTTACTGTTAGGGTTTGGTTTAAATTTAGGGTTGTGTTGAGATTGGGTGAGTTTTAGGATACGAGTCAGAGTTAGGGTTATTTAATTCTAGGTTTAGTGTTAGAATTTTGTTTCAGTTAAGGTTAAGGTTTTGTCCTCTTGCTTGGTTTATTTTAGTGCTAGGGTTAGGGTTAGGGCTAGATTTTCGATTAGCATTAGGTTTAGGGCTAGGGCTATGATTTGGGTTAGGATTAAGGCTAGGTTTAAGGTTAGGATTAGGTCTAGGTTTTGTGTTAGGTTTAGGGCAAAAATTAGTGCTAGGGTTATATCCAGTCTAGGGTTACAGTTAGGGATAGTTTTAGGGTTTGGTTTAGAGAAAGGGTCAGGTTTAGAGCTAGGGGTATTATTAGAGTCATGGTCAGGTTTGGGGTTTGGGTTAGGTTAATTTTGGGTTTAGGGCTCAAATGAACATTAAGGTTAGAGTTAGGGTTAGGGTAATGGATAGGGGTTAGGTTTAGGGTTCAGGTTAGGTTTAAAGTAATGGAGATGTTTACGTTTTGTGATAGGTTTAGGGTTAGGCTGAGGGTTAGATTTAGGGTTAAAGTTATCATTAAGGGTAATTTATAGAGTTAGAGCTAGGGTTAGGGCTAGGATTATGATTAGGATTAGGGCTAGAGTTAGGGTTAGGGTCAAGGTTAGGGCTAGGGTTAGGGTTAGGATTAGGATAAGGGTACGGTTTAGGGTTTGAGTTAGGGTTAGTTCTAGGGCAGGTTTAGGTTTAGGGTTATGGTTATGGTTAGTGTTAGAGTTAGGGCTAGGGTTAATGTTAGTGTTAGGGTAATTGATAGGGTTAGATATCAGGTTAGAGTTAGGGTTAGTTTTAGGGTTAGGGTAGGGTTAGGTTTAGGATAAGGGTTAGGACTTGAGCCAGGGTTAGGGTTAGGTATAGGGTTAGGTTTCAGTTAGTTCTAGGGTTAGGCTTATGTTTAGGGTTAGGGCAGGTTTAGGTTTAGGTCTAGGTTTATCATTAGGGATAGGTTTAGGGATAGCGTAATTTGTAGGGTTCAATCTAGAGTTAGGGCTAGGGTTAAGTTTAGGATTAGAGCTAGGGTTAGGGTTAGAGTTAGGTCTTGAGATAATGTTATGGTTAGGTAAAAAGTAAGAGTTCGAGATCAAGCTTGGTTTAGGTCAAGTGTAAGTGTTAGGTTAAGGTCAGGGCTAGTGTAGGTTTAAGTTTAGGGATAGTGCTATGGTTAGTATTAGGTTTAGGGTTATGTTTAGGGTAAAGGATAGAGTTAGACCTAGGGTTAGGGTGACATTTAGGGTTTAGGGTAAAGATTAGGGTAAAGTTTAAGGTTTGAGCTTGGGTTAGGGCTAGGGTGAAGGTTGGGATAGGGTTAGGTTTAAGTTTAGGGTTATGCTTAGGGTTAGGTTTAGGGCTACAGTTAGGTCTAGGTTTTGTGTAAAGTTGAGGGCTAGTGTTAGGTTTATGGGTAATCTAACAGCTAGGGTTATGGTTATGGTTAGTTTTAGGGTTAGTCTAGTGTTAGGGTTAGTTTTGGGGTTAGGATGAGGTTTAGAGTTAGTGTTTGTGTTAGGGTAAGGGTCAGTGTTCGGGTTAGGGTTAGTTTTAGGGTTATAGCCATAATTAGGAGTAGGGTTAAGTCTAGGGTGAGTTATGGTTTGGGTTATGTTAAGGGTTATTGTTAGGTTGAGGGCTAGAGTTATGGCTATATTTATGATTAGATTTAGATCTAGAGCTAGTGTTAGTGTATATTTAGGTATAGGTGTACCTGTAGGGCTAGTGTTCGGTTTTGGTTTAGGGATAGAGTCACGATTAAACCTTTCAGAATAAGGGTCATGGTTATCGTTAGAGTTGGGTTAAGCTTAGAGGTAGAATGAGGGCTAGGGTTATGACTAGTAATAGAGTTAGAGTTTGGGGTAGAATAAAGTTTAGGGTTAGGACTAGTGTAAAAATAGGGTGAAGGTTTGACTTAGTGTATGGGATAGGGTTAGAGCTAGGGCTAGGACCAGGGAGAGGGTTAGGGTTAGGGTTAGGGTTAGGATTAAGGCTAAATTTAGGGCTAGTATTAGGGCTAGGGTTTGTGTTAGGGTCAGGGCTAGCATTAGGGCTAGGGATAATATCAGGTCTAGGGTTAGATTTAAGGATAGATTTAGGGTTATTATTATGGCTAGGTATAATGTAAGGGTTAAGTTATGGTTTAGGGTATGGTTTAGAGCTAGTGATATTATTAGGGTCAGATTCAGGGTTATAGCTTGTGTTAGGTTAATGATTCAGTTTAGGGCTCAAATTAGCTTTAGGTTTAGGGTTAGGCTTATAGATATGATTATGTTTAGGGTTCAGGTTATGTTTAGGGTAATAGATAGGTTTAGGGTTAGGAATAGTTTTAGGGTTATCCTAGAGTTAGCATTAGGGTATGTTTAGGCCTAGGGTAATGGATAGGGTTACAGCTAGGTTTAGGGCTAGGGTTATGGTTAGGATTAGGGCAAGGGTAAGGATGAGGGTCAGGGCAAGTTTTGGGTTAGGTTAAGGGTACGGGTTAGGGCTAGAGTTAGGGTTATGGTTAGGGTTAAAGGTAGTGTTAAGTCTCTGCCTAGTCCTTGATTTGGGGTTAAATTAGAGCTAGAATTAGGTCTAGGGTCTGTGTTAGGGTTAAGGCTAGTTTAGGCTTAGGTTTAGGTTTATGGATAGGGTTAGGTATAGGGGAAGGGATTGGATTATTTCTAGGTTTAGGGCTAGGTAGATAATTAGAATTATGGTTAGGGCTAGGGTTATGGTTTTGTTTATTGATAAGGCTAGGTTTAGGGCTAGGTTGAGCGCTAGGTTTTGTTTTATGGTTATGGCAAGAATTGGGGCTAAGGCTAGTGTCTGGTGTAGGGTTATGGTTCATGACAGATTTAGGGTTAGGTTTATTGCTAGGTCTAGTGAAAGGGTTAGATTTAGAGTAAGGGTCAAGTTTAGAGCTAGGTGTATTATTAGTGTTAGGGTCAGGTTTAGAGTTTAGTTTACATTAGGATTTAGGGTTAGGGCTTGAATTAGCATTAGGTTAGGGTTAAGGTAATAAGGCTGTTAGGTGTAGGGTTTAGGTTAGGTTTAGGGTAATTGATAGGGTTAGAGTTAGTGATAGGGTCAGGGTTAGGCCTAGGGTTAGCATTAGGGTAAGGATTATGATTAGGGTAATGGATAGGGTTAGAGCTAGGTTTAGGGCTAGGGTTATAGTTACTATTAGGACTAGAGTTAGGGTTTGGGTTTGGCTTAAGGATAGGGTTAGGTTTAGGGTTAGGGTATGGTTTTGGGTTTGAGCTAGGGTTAGTTTGCACTAGGGCGAGGGTTAAGTTTAGGATTCTGTCTATGTAAGAGTTACAGTTAGGGTCTTGATTACTTTTAGTGTTAGGGCTAGGGTTATCATTAGGTTCAGGGTATTGGATAGGGTTAAATATCAGGTTATGTTAGGGTTAGGATCAGGTTAGTTTTAAGGTAATGATTAGGGTTTGAGCTACGGTTAGGTTAGGGTTAAAGTTAGGGTTATGGTAATGGATAGTTTTAGAGGTTGTTATAGGGTTAGGATTTGTCCCAGGGTTAGTGTTAAGTGTAGGGTTAGGGCTAGTTTTAGGATTAGCGTTAGGGTTATAGCCAGTGTTAGGGTGAGGTTTAGTCTTAGTGTTAGGGTTAGATTTAGAGTTAGGTTTAGATCTAGGCTAGGGGGCAAAGGTTAGATCTCGGGATTGCGCTAGAGCTAGGGCTAGGTTTTGGGTTATGATAAGTGATAGGTTTAGAACTATTAATACAAATAGGGTGAGAGTTAAAGTTAGTCTTAGGGCTAGAGCTAGGTTTACAGTTAAGGTTAGGGCTAAATTAGGGCTAGGATTAGGGCTAGGGTTAGTGTTAGGGTTAGGACTAGGTTTAGGTCTAGGATTAGTTTTAGGGTTAGGGTAGGGTAAGGTATGATGTTACAGCTAGGTTTTGTGCTAAGGCGAGGGTTAAAATTAGGGTTACAGCTAGGGTTAAATTTAGGGTTAGGATTAACGCTAATGTTAGGCCTAGGATTAGGGCTACAGTTTGTGTTAGGGTTAGGGCTATCATTAGTACTAGGTTTAATATCAGGTCTAGGGTTATGGTTAGGGATAGTTTTAGGGATAGGTTTATTGCTAGGTATAGTGTAAGGGTTAGGGTCAGCTTTAGAGGTAGGGTTATTATAAGGGTCAGGGTCATTTTTAGATTTTGGTTTAGGTTAAAGTTGAGGGTTAGGGCTCAAATTAGCATTAGGGTTAATGTTATAGTTAGGGTAATGGATATGGTTAGGTTTAGGGTTCAGGTTATGTTTATGGTAATGGATAGGTTAAGGTTAGGGACAGTACTAGAGTTAGGCCAGGGGTTAGCATTAGATTTATGGTTAGGGTTAAGGTAATGGATAGGGTTAGAGCTAGGGTTAGGGCTATGATTATGGTTAAGATTAGGGCTAGGTTTTGGATTAGGTTTAAATATAGTGCAAGGGTTAAAGTTAGGGTTAGTTTTAGGATACTGGTTAGGGCTAGGTTTAGGGTTAATGTTAGGGTTAAATCTATGGTTTGGTCTCAGAATAGGGCGAGGTTTTTGGGTTATGTTAGTGTTAATGTTCGGAATATGGCTAATGTAAGAACTAGGGTTATGATTAGGACTAGTTTTAGAGTTACCATTAGGGCTAAGTCTAGTTTTAGAATTAGGTTTAGTTTTATGGTGATATTTTGAACTAGGGTTAGTGTTAGGGTCAGAGTCAGGATCAGAGTTCATTATAGGATTAGGGATGGCATCCGAATTAGGGGTAGGCTTAGGGCTAGATGAGGAGTAAGGATTTGGTTTAGTTTAAGGTTTAGGGTTAGTGCCATGGCTCGGTTTTGTTTTTGGGCTAAGGCTAAAGTAATGGGTAGTTTTACAATTAATGTTAATGTTATTGTTGTGATAGTGTAAGTTTAGGCTTAGAGGTAGATATAGAGTTATGATTATTTGTAGGCTTAGGGCTATGGCTAGGTTTACGTCTAAAGTTAGGGCTAGTGTTTGGGTTATGGTCAGGCATAGGGATAGAACTAGGAATAGGGCTAGGGCAAGAGTTAGAGTTAGTCTTAGGGCTAGGGTTAGGGTTAGGATTAGGGTTAGGTTTAGGGGAAGGGTTGCCTCTTTGATTTCCACCTCCATTTCCATTTACCCATCTAGGTCAAAATGAAGTGAAACCTTAAAATACAAAGTGTTCATGACAACAAACCATTGATTCGAGAAGGCCCAAAACTTTGGACCATACTAAGGCTAGATAAAAGATGAATCCTGCCCAGGATCAAAGAAATTTGAAGAAAACTAACTCTCACCCTAACATTACCTCTAACCCTAGCCCTAGCTCTATCCCTAAACCTAACCCTAACCCTAACCTGATTAGAGAACCACTGATCCTAGAAGTCCCACTCTTGGGAGCCTTGTGGGGCAAGCTAAGTAATGAAACCTACACAGCATCAAACAAATCTGACCAAATAATTATGGGAGGTATTTCAGTATATGCCTATTTCCCTGTTTTCTCCTAAAGGGCCCTTGGATATAGTTGTTTTGCATACTTAAGCTTAGGCCTACTTTCACAAGGAACATAACAGAGTCCCTACAGAGAACTGATGGAGTGTGTGAAATTTCAAGCAGCTAGCACAAACCTGTTTGTTTTTCAACCCAATTAACTTTCCCGTATAGGTCAAAATGAAGTGAAATCTTAACATAGAAAGTGTTCCTGACAGCGAACCTGTGAACAGAGAATGCCTAAACCTGGGGAACAGAGTAAATCTAGCTGAAAGATAAATCCTGCCAAGTATCAAAAAATTTTGAATAAAACTAACTCTAACCCTAACACTAACTCTAACCCTAGCTCTTCCCCTAACCCTAACATTTTTATGGAACCTTTGACCATAGAATTTCCAAACTTGGGCAGCCTAGTGGGGCAAGCTAGGGGATGAATGCCATGCAGTATCAAAGAAATCTGACCAAAAAGTTGATGGAGTACATCAGTACATGCGTATTTCCCTGTTATCTCCTAAAGGACTCTTAGATAAAATTGTTTTTACATACTTCAGCTTAGGTCTACTGTCACAAGAACAAACCAGAGATTGCTCACAGAGAATTGATCGAGTATGAAGTTTCAAGCAGCTAGCACCAACACTGTTTGATTTCCATCTCCATTTCCATTTACCTGTATAAGGAAAAATGAACTGAAACATTAAAATACAAACTGTTCCTTAAACAGAACAATTGAGCCTAGGAGGCCCAAACATGTGGAATATAGTAAGGTTAGGAGAAAAATGAATCCTGTCCAGTATCAAAGAAATTTGAACAAAACTAACTATAACCCTAATACTAGCTCTAAAACTAGCCCTAACACTAACCATAAAACAAACCCTAATCTGTTTGAAAAACTGTTGATCCTAGAAGTCTCATACTTGGGGAGCCTTGTGGACTAAGCCATCAGATTAATCCCATGCCGTATCAAAGAAATATGACCAAATAATTGAGTTGGTGTTTCAGTTCATGCATATTTCTCTGTTTTCTTCAAAAGGGATCTCAGATAAAATTGTTTTTGCCATCTTCATCTTAGGGTTACTTTCACAAGGAACAAACCAGAGAGTTCCACAGAGAACTGATTCAGTGTCTGAAGTTTCAAGCAGCTAGCACCAATCCGGTTTGATTTCAACCTCCATTTTCATTTACCTATATAGGTCAATATGAAGTGAAACCTTAAAATAGAGAGTGTCCCTGTTAGGGAACCATTGAAATGAGAAGGCCCACACCTGAGGAGCATATTAAGGCTAGGTAAAAGATGACTCCTTCCAAGTATCAAAGAAATTTGTACAAAACTTACTCTCACCCTAACACTACATCTCACACTAGCCCTAAACCTAAACCTAAACTTAACCCTTCCCTGATTAGAGAACTATTGATCCTAGAAGTCCCTCATTTGAACACCTTTGTGGGGCAAGCTAAATAATGAATCCTACTCAGTTTCAAACAAATCTGATGAAATAATTATGGGAGGAATTTCAGTGCAGGCATATTCCCTGATTTTTCCTAAAGGGCTCTCAGATAAAGTTGTTTTTGCATGCTTCAGCTTAGGTCTACACTCAAAAGGAACATACCAGAGTGTCCCCACAAATAATTGAGGGTGTGTGTGCAGTTTCAAGAAGCTATAATAAACACTGTTTGATTTCAGGTCCATTTACCTTTACTCATATAGGTCAAAATGAAGTAAAATGAAAATACTAACTGTTCCTGACACCCAATGGTTGAAATAAAAGGTCTAAACCTGGGAAACAGATTAAGGTTAGTTAAAGATGAATCCTGGATTGTATCAAAGAAATTTGAATAAAGTAACTCTAACCCTAACACTACCTCTAAACTGAATCCTAATCCTAACTTTAAACATTAATGTATCCCTATCCCTAACCCTAAATTTAACCCTAATTTTAACTGTAACCATTGCCCAAACCCTAGCTCTACCTCTATCCATTACCATAACTCTATCCCTAACCCTAATGCTAAATGTAGCTCTAACCCTAACATTTACCCAGACCTGTTCTAACCCTAAACCTCACCCTAGCCCTAAATCTAGTTCCAACCATACCACTTACCCTGAACCTAACCCTAACCCTAGGCCTAATCATAACCTTAACCCTAACCCTAACACTAGCCCTAATCCTAACCATAAACACATCCCTAACCAAAGCTGTAATCCTATCTTTCACCTAAACATAAGCCTAACACAAATACTAACAATAGGACTAAACCTAACTGTATAGCTAT